>NC_142809.1:24212800-24527800 GCF_049724085.1 Artemia sp. Qi Xiang Cuo
GTTCAGTGTTTTCCCCCACGCATATAACAAACAAAACACTACTGAAATATTCCAACTCTTGCATTTCAACGAAAGAAATCCAAAATGAACTTTGAAAAATCAAGAGAATGTAACTCTGACAAGGTAAACCCCGACCAAACACTACTGAAATATTCCAACTCTTACATTTCAACGAAAGAAATCCAAAATGAACTTTGAAAAATCAAGAAAAGGTAATTGTGAACTTTGAAAAATTAAGAGAATGTAAATGTGACTAGGTAAAGCACAAAAAAACACTACTGAAATATTCCAACTCTTGCATTTTAAAAAAAGAAATCCAAAATAAACTTTGAAAAATCAAAAGAATGTAACTGTGACATGGTAAACCATAACAAAACACTACTGAAATATTCCAACTCTTGCATTTCAATGAGAGAAATTCAAAAATGAACTTTGAAAAATCAAGAGGATGTAGCTGTGACTAGGTAAACCACAACAAAACACTACTGAAATATTCCAACTCTTGCATTTCAACAAAACAAATCCAAAATAAACATTTAAAAATCAAGAGAATGTAAGTGTCATAAGGTAAACCACGACAAAACACTACTGTGTTTTGCATTTCAACGAAAGAAATCCAAAATGAACTTTGAAAAATCAAGAGAATGTAACTGTGACAAGGTAAACCACGACAAAACACTACTGAAATAATCCAACTCTTGCATTTCAACGAAAGAATATCAAGAGAATGTGACTGTGACAGGGTAAACCACGACAAAACACTACTGAAATATTCCAACTCTTGCATTTCAAATAAAGAAATTCAAAAATGAACTTTGAAAAATCAAGAGAATGTAACTGTGACAAGGTAAACCATAACAAAAAACTACTGAAATATTCCAACTCTTGCATTTCAACGAAAGAAATCCAAAATGAACTTTGAAAAATCAAGAGAATGTATGTTTGACAAGGTAAACCACGACAAAACACTACTGAAATATTCCAACTCTTGCATTTCAACGAAAGAAATCCAAAATGAACTTTGAAAAATCGAGAGAATGTAACTGTGACAAGGTAAAGCACAACAAAACACTACTGAAATGTTGTACCTCTTGCATTTCAACGAAAGAAATCCAAAATGAACTTTGAAAAATCGAGAGAATGTAACTGTGACAAGGTAAAGCACAACAAAACACTACTGAAATATTCCAACTCTTGCATTTCAAAGAAAGAAATGCAAAATGAACTTTGAAAAATCAGGAGAATGTAACTATGACAGGGTAAATCATAACAAAACACTACTGAAATATTCCAACTCTTGGATTTCAACAAAAGAAATCCAAAATGAACATTGAAAAATCAAGAGAATGTAAGTGTGACAAGGTAAACCACGACAAAACACTACTGAAATATTCCAACTCTTGTATTTCAACGAAAGAAATCCAAAATGAACTTTGAAAAATCAAGAGTATGTAACTGTGACAGGGTAAATCCCGACAAAACACTACTGAAATATTCCAACTCTTGCATTTCAACGAAAGAAATCCAAAATGAACTTTGAAAAATCAAGAGAATGTAATTGTGACAAGGTAAAACACGACAAAACACTACTGAAATATTCCAACTCTTGGATTTTAACGAAAGAATATCAGAGAATGTGACTCTGACAGGGTATATCACGACAAAACACTGCTGAATTATTCCAACTCTTGCATTTCAAAGAAAGAAATTCAAAAATGAACTTTGAAAAATCAAGAGAATGTAACTGTGACAAGGTAAACCATAACAAAAAACTACTGAAATATTCCAACGCTTGCCTTTCAACGAAAGAAATCCAAAATGAACTTTGAAAAATCAAGAGAATGTAAGTGTGACAAGGTAAACCACGACAAAACACTACTGAAATATTCCAACTGTTGCATTTCAACGAAAGATATCCAAAATGAACTTTGAAAAATCAAGAGAATGTAACAGTGAAAAGGTAAAGCACAACAAAACACTACTGAAATATTCCAACTCTTGCATTTCAACGAAAGAAATTCGAAATGAACTTTGAAAAATCAAGAGATTGTAAGTGTGACAAGGTAAAGCACAACAAAACACTACTGAAATACTCCAACTCTTGCATTTCAACGAAAGAAATCTAAAATGAACTTTGAAAAATCAAGAGAATGTAACTCTGACAAGGTAAACCACGACCAAACACTACTGAAATATTCCAACTCTTACATTTCAACGAAAGAAATCCAAAATGAACTTTGAAAAATCAAGAAAAGGTAATTGTGAACTTTGAAAAATTAAGAGAATGTAAATGTGACTAGGTAAAGCACAAAAAAACACTACTGAAATATTCCAACTCTTGCCTTTTAAAAAAAGAAATCCAAAATAAACTTTGAAAAATCAAAAGAATGTAACTGTGACATGGTAAACCATAACAAAACACTACTGAAATATTCCAACTCTTGCATTTCAAAGAAATAAATTCAAAAATGAACTTTGAAAAATCAAGAGAATGTAACTGTGACATGGTAAACCATAACAAAACACTACTGAAATATTCCAACTCTTGCATTTCAACAAAACAAATCCAAAATAAACATTGAAAAATCAAGAGAATGTAAGTGTGATAAGGTAAACCACGACAAAACACTACTGTGTTTTGCATTTCAACGAAAGAAATCCAAAATGAACTTTGAAAAATCAAGAGAATATAACTGTGACAGGGTAAACCACGACAAAACACTACTGAAATAATCCAACTCTTGCATTTCATCTAAAGAATATCAAGAGAATGTGACTGTGACAGTGTAAACCACGACAAAACACAATTTAATTATTCCAACTCTTGCATTTCAAAGAAAGAAATTCAAAAATGAACTTTGAAAAATCAAGAGAATGTAACTGCGACAAGGTAAGCCACAAAAAACACTACTTAAATATTTTAACTCTTGTAATTCAATGAAATAAATACAAAATGTAATTCGAAAAATCAAGAGACTGTATGTTCGACAAGGTAAACAAAGAGAAAATACTATTGAAATATTCAGATTGTTGCATTTTTATGAAAGAGATTCAAAATGAACTTTGAAAAATCAAGAAATTGTAACTCTGTCAAGGTAAAGCACAACAAAACACTACTGAAATGTTGCACCTCATGCATTTCAACGAAAGAAATCCAAAATGAACTTTGAAAAATCAAGAGAATGTAACAGTGACAAGGTAAAGCACAAAAAAACACTACTAAAATATTCAAACTCTTGAATTTCAACGAAAGAAATGCAAAATGAACTTTGAAAAATCAGGAGAATGTAACTCTGACACGGTAAATCATAACAGAACACTACTGAAATATTCCAACTCTTGGATTTCAACAAAAGAAATCTAAAATGAACATTGAAAAATCAAGAGAATGTAAGTGTGACAAGGTAAACCACGACAAAACACTACTGAATTATTCCAACTCTTGTATTTCAACGAAAGAAATCCAAAATAAACTTTGAAAAATCAAGAGAATGTGACTGTGACAGGGTAAATCCCGAAAAAACACTACTGAAATATTCCAACTCTTGCATTTCAACGAAAGAAATCCAAAATGAACTTTGAAAAATCAAGAGAATGTAATTGTGACAAGGTAAAACACGACAAAACACTACTGAAAAATTCCAACTCTTGCATTTTAACGAAAGAATATCAGAGAATGTGACTCTGACAGGGTATATCACGACAAAACACTGCTGAATTATTCCAACTCTTGCATTTCAAAGAAAGAAATTCAAAAATGAACTTTGAAAAATCAAGAGAATGTAACTGTGACAAGGTAAACCATAACAAAAAACTACTGAAATATTCCAACGCTTGCCTTTCAACGAAAGAAATCCAAAATGAACTTTGAAAAATCAAGAGAATGTAAGTGTGACAAGGTAAACCACGACAAAACACTACTGAAATATTCCAACTGTTGCATTTCAACGAAAGATATCCAAAATGAACTTTGAAAAATCAAGAGAATGTAACAGTGAAAAGGTAAAGCACAACGAAACACTACTTAAATAGTCCAACTCTTGCATTTCAACGAAAGAAATCCAAAATGAACTTTGAAAAATCAAGAGAATGAAACTGTGACAAGGTAAAGCACAACAAGACACTACTGAAATATTCAAACTCTTGCATTTCAACGAAAGAAATTCAAAATGAACTTTGAAAAATCAGGAGAATGTAACTATGACATGGTAAAGCACAACAAAACACTACTGAAATATTCCAACTCTTGCATTTCAACGAAAGAAATCCAAAATGAAGTTTGAAAAATCAAGAGAATGTAACTATGACAATGTAAAGCACAACAAAACACTACTGAAATATTCCAACTCTTGCATTTAAACGTAAGAAATGCAAAATGAACTTTGAAAAATCAAGAGAATGTAACTATGACAAGGTAAAGCACATCAAAACACTACTGAGATATTCCTACTCTTGCATTTCAACGAAAGAAATCCAAAATGAACTTTGAAAAATCAAGAGATTGTAACTGTGACAAGGTAGACCACAACAAAACACTACTGAAATATTCCAACTCTTGCATTTCAACGAAAGAAATCCAAAATCAACTTTGAAAAATCAAGAGATTGTAACTGTGACAAGGTAAAGCACAACAAAACACTACGGAAATATTCTGACTCTTGCATTTCAACGAAAGAAATCCAAAATGAACTTTGAAAAATCAAGAGAATGTAACTGTGACAAGGTAAACCACAACAAAACACTACTGAAATATTCCAACTCTTTCATTTCAACGAAAGAAATCCAAAATAAACATTTAAACATCAATAGAATGTAACTGTGAAAAGGTAAAGCATAACAAAACACTACTGAAATATTCCAACTCTTGCATTTCAACGAAAGAAATTCAAAATGAACTTTGAAAAATCAAGAGAATTTAGCTGTGACAAGGTAAACCACAACAAACCACTACTGAAATATTCCAACTCTTGCATTTCAACGAAAGAAATGGAAAATGAACTTTGAAAAATCAGGAGAATGTAACTATGACAGGGTAAAGCACAACAAAACACTACTGAAATATTCCAACTCTTGCATTTCAACGAAAGAAATCCAAAATGAAGTTTGAAAAATCAAGAGATTGTAACTGCGACAAGGTAAAGCACAACAAAACACTACTGAAATATTCTAACTCTTGCATTTCAACGAAAGAAATCCAAAATGAACTTTGAAAAATCAAGAGAATGTAACTATGACAAGGTAAAGCACATCAAAACACTACTGAGATATTCCTACTCTTGCATTTCAACGAAAGAAATTCAAAATGAACTTTGAAAAATCAAGAGAATGTAACTGTGACAAGGTAAACCACAACAAAACGCTACTTAAATATTCCAACTCTTGCATTTCAACGAATGAAATCCTAAATAAAGTTTGAAAAATCAAGAGATTGTAACTGTGACAAGGCAAACCACAACAAAACACTACTGAAATATTCTGACTCATGCATTTCAACGAAAGAAATCCAAAATGAACTTTGAAAAATCAAGAGAATGTAACTATGACAAGGTAAAGCACATCAAAAGACTACTGAGATATTCCAACTCTTGCATTTCAACGAAAGAAATCCCAAAATGAACTTTGAAAAATCACGAGAATGTAACTGTGACAAGGTAAACCAAAACCAAAACATTACTGAAATATTCCAATTCTTGCATTTCAACGAAAGAAATCCAAAAATTAACTTTGAAAAATCAAGAGAATCTAACTGTGACAAGGTAAACCAAAACAAAACACTACTGAAATATTCCAACTCTTGCATTTCAACGAAAGAAATTCAAAATGAACTTTGAAAAATCAAGAGAATGTAGCTGTGACAAGGTAAACCACAACAAACAACTACTGAAATATTCCGACTCTTGCATTTCAACGAAAGAAATCCAAAATGAACTTTGAAAAATCAAGAGAATGTAACTGTGACAAGGTAAACCCCGACCAAACACTACTGAAATATTCCAACTCTTACATTTCAACGAAAGAAATCCAAAATGAACTTTGAAAAATCAAGGAAAGGTAATTGTGAACTTTGAAAAATTAAGAGAATGTAAATGTGACTAGGTAAAGCACAAAAAACACTACTGAAATATTCCAACTCTTGCATTTTAAAAAAAGAAATCCAAAATAAACTTTGAAAAATCAAAAGAATGTAACTGTGACATGGATAACCATAACAAAACACTACTGAAATATTCCAACTCTTGCATTTCAATGAGTGAAATTCAAAAATTAATATTGAAAATCAAGAGAATGTAACTGTTACAAAGTAAACCACAACTAAACACCAGTAAAATATTCCAACTCTTGCATTTCAACGAAGGAAATACCAAATAAACATTGAAAAATCAAAAGAATGTAAGTGTGACAAGGTAAAAAACGACGAAAAACTACTGAATTATTCCAACTCTTGTATTTCAACGAAAGAAATCCAAAATAAACTTTGAAAAATCAAGAGAATGTGACTGTGACAGGGTAAATCCCGAAAAAACACTACTGAAATATTCCAACTCTTGCATTTCAACGAAAGAAATTCAAAAATGAACTTTGAAAAATCAAGAGAATGCAACTGTGACAAGGTAAAACATAACAAAAAACTACTGAAATATTCCAACGCTTGCATTTCAACGAAATATATCCAACATGAACTTTGAAAAATCAAGAGAATGTAAGTGTGACAAGGTAAACCATGACAAAACACTACTGAAATATTCCAACTCTTGCATTTCAATGAAAGAAATCCAAAATGAACTTTGAAAAATCAAGAGAATGTAACTGTGACAAGGTAAAGCCCAACAAAAAACTACTGAAATATTCCAACTCTAGCATTTCGATGAAAGAAATCCAAAATGAACTTTGAAAAATCAATAGAATGTAACTGTGACAAGGTAAACCACGCCAAAACACTACTTAAATATTCCAACTCTAGCATTTCAACGAAAGAAATCCAAAATGAAATATGAAAAAACAAGAGAATGTAACAGTGACAAGGTAAAGCACAACAAAACACTACTCAAATATTCCAACTCTAGCATTTCAACGAAAGAAATCCAAAATCAACTTTGAAAAATCAAGAGAATGTAACAGTGACAAGGTAAAGCACAACAAAACACTACTGAAATATTCAAACTCTTGCATTTCAACGAAAGAAATGCAAAATGAACTTTGAAAAATCAGGAGAATGTAACTATGACACGGTAAATCATAACAAAACACTACTGAAATATTCCAACTCTTGGATTTCAACAAAAGAAATCTAAAATGAACATTCAAAAATCAAGAGAATGTAAGTGTGACAAGGTAAACCACGACAAAACACTACTGGATTATTCCAACTCTTGCATTTCAACGAAAGAAATCCAAAATGAAATTTGAAAAATCAAGAGAATGTAATTGTGACAAGGTAAAACACGACAAAACACTACTGAAATATTCCAACTCTTGCATTTTAACGAAAGAATATCAAGAGAATGTGACTGTGAGAGGGTAAAACACGACAAAACACTATTGAAATATTCCAACTCTCGCATTTCAACCACATAAATTCAAAACTGAACTTTGAAAAAGCACGAGAGTGTAACTATAACAATTTAAACCATAACACCACAAAAGTGAAAGATTTCAACTTGTATTTAAACGAAGAAATCCAAAATGAACTTTGAAAAATAAAGATAATGTAAGTTCGAAAAGGTAAACCAAGAGAAAACAATACTGAAATGTTCCAACTCATGCATTTCAACGAAAAAAATCCAAAATGAACTTTGAAAAATCAAGAGATTGTAACAGTGACAAGGTAAAGCACAACAAAACACTACTGAAATATTCCAACTCTTGCATTTCAACAAAAGAAATCCAAAATGAAATTTGAAAAATCAAGAGAATGTAACTGTGACAAGGTAAAGCACAACAAAACACTACTAAAATATTCCAACTCTTGCATTTCAACGAAATAAATGCAAAATGAACTTTGAAAAATCAGGAGAATGTAACTATGACAGGGTAAAGCACAACAACACACTACTGAAATATTCCAACTCCTGCATTTCAACGATAGAAATCCAAAATGAAGTTTGAAAAATCAAGAGATTGTAACTATGACAAGGTAAAGCACAACAAAACACTACGGAAATATTCTAACTCTTGCATTTCAATGAAAGAAATCCAAAATGAACTTTGAAAAATCAAGAGAATGTAACTGTGACAAGGTAAAGCACATCAAAAAACTACTGAGATATTCCAACTCTTGCATTTCAACGAAAGAAATCCAAAATGAACTTTGAAAAATCATGAGAATGTAACTGTGACAAGGTAAACCACGACAAAACACTACTGAAATATTCCAACTCTTGCATTTCAACGAAAGAAATCCAAACTGAAGTTTGAAACATCAAGAGAATGTAGCTGTGACAAGGTGAACCACAACAAACCACTACTGAAATATTCCAACTCTTGCATTTCAACAAAAGAAATCCAAAATGAACTTTGAAAAATCAAGAGAATGTAACTGTGACAAGGTAAACCACGACCAAACACTACTGAAATATTCAAACTCTTGCATTTCAACGACAGAAATCCAAAATGAACTTTGAAAAATCAAGAAAAAGTAATTGTGATAAGGTAAACCACGACAAAACACTAATGGAATATTCAAAATTTTGCATTTCACGATAGAAATTCAAAATGAACTTTGAAAAATCAAGAGAACGTAACTGTGATACGGTAAACCACGACTAAACACTACTGAAATATTCCAACTATTACATTTCAACGAAAGAAATTCAAAATGAACTTTGAAAAATCAAGAGAATGTAACTGTGACAAGATAAACCACGATAAAACACTACTGAAATATTCCAACTGTTGCATTTCAACGAAAGAAATTCAAAATGAACTTTGAAACATCAAGAGAATGTGACTGTGACAGGGCAAACCACGACAAAACTCTACTGAAATATTCCAACTCTTGCATTTCAACGACAGAAATTCAAAATGAACTTTGAAAAATCCAGGCAATGTAACTGTGACAAGGTAAACCACGACAAAACACTACTGAAATATCCCTACTCTTGCAATTCAACGAAAGAAATTCAAAATGAACTTTGAAAAATCAAGAGAATGTAAGTGTGACAAGGTAAACCACTACAAAACACTACTGAAATATTCCAACTGTTGCATTTCAACGAAAGAAATCCAAAATAAACTTTGAAAAATCAAGAAAATGTAACAGTGACAAGGTAAAGCACAACAAAACACTACTGAAATATTCCAACTCTTGCATTTCAACGAAAGAAATCCAAAATGAACTTTGAAAAATCAAGAGAATGTAAGTGTGGCAAGGTAAACCACGACAAAACACTACTGAAATATTCCAACTGTTGCATTTCAACGAAAGAAATCCAAAATGAACTTTGAAAAATCAAGAGAATGTAACAGTGACAAGGTAAAGCACAACAAAACACTACTGGAATATTCCAACTCTTGCATTTCAACGAAAGAAATCCAAAATGAACTTCGAAAAATCAAGAGAATGTAACTGTGACAAGGTAAAGCACAACAAAACACTACTGAAATATTCCAACTCTTGCATTTCAACGAAAGAAATCCAAAATGAACTTTGAAAAATCAGGAGAATGTAACTATGACAGGATAAATCATAACAAAACACTATTGAAATATTCCAACTCTTGGATTTCAACAAAAGAAATCTAAAATGAACATTCAAAAATCAAGAGAATGTAAGTGTGACAAGGTAAACCACGACAAAACAAAACTGGATTATTCCAACTCTTGCATTTCAACGAATGAAATCCAAAATGAACTTTGAAAAATCAAGAGAATATAATTGTGACAAGGTAAAACACTACAAAACACTACTGAAATATTCCAACTCTTGCATTTCAACGAAAGAAATCCAAAATGAACTTTGAAAAATCAAGAGAATGTAAGTGTGACAAGGTAAACCACGACAAAACACTACTGAAATATTCCAACTCTTGGATTTTAACGAAAGAATATCAAGAGAATGTAACTGTGACAGGGTAAATCACGACAAAACACTACTGAATTATTCCAACTCTTGCATTTCAACGAAAGAAATTCAAAAATGAACTGTGAAAAATCAAGAGAATGTAACTGTGACAAGGTAAACCATAACAAAACACTACTGAAATATTCCAACGCTTGCATTTCAACGAAAGAAATCGAAAATGAACTTTGAAAAATCAAGAGAATGTAAGTGTAACAAGGTTAACCACGATAAAACACTACTGAAATATTCCAACTCTTGCATTTCAACGAAAGAAATCCAAAATGAACTATGAAAAATCAAGAGAATGTAAGTTTGACAAGGTAAAGCACAACAAAACACTACTGAAATATTCCAACTCTTGCATTTCAACAAAAGAATTCCAAAATAAACTTTGAAAAATCAAGAGAATGTAACTGTGACAAGGTAAAGCACAACAAAACACTACTGAAATATTCCAACTCTTGCATTTCAACGAAAGAAATGCAAAATGAACTTTGAAAAATCAGGAGAATGTAACTATGACAGGGTAAAGCACAACAAAACACTACTGAAATATACCAACTCCTGCATTTCAACGATAGAAATCCAAAATGAAGTGTGAAAAATCAAGAGATTGTAACTATGACAAGGTAAAGCACAACAAAACACTACGGAAATATTCTAACTCTTGCATTTCAACGAAAGAAATCCAAAATGAACTTTGAAAAATCAAGAGAATGTAACTATGACAAGGTAAAGCACATCAAAACACTACTGAGATATTCCAACTCTTGCAATTCAACGAAAGAAATCCAAAATGAACTTTGAAAAATCAAGAGAATGTAATTGTGACAAGGTAAAGCACAACAAAACACTACTGAAATATTCCAACTCTTGCATTTCAACGAAAGAAATCCAAAATGAAGTTTGAAACATCAAGAGAATCTAACTGTGACAAGGTAAACCATAACAAAACACTACTGAAATATTCCAACTCTTGCATTTTAAAGCACAACAAAACACTACAGAAATATTCTAACTCTTGCATTTCAACGAAAGAAATCCATTATGAACTTTGAAAAATCAAGAGAATGTAACTATGACAAGGTAAAGCACATCAAAACACTACTGAGATATTCCTACTCTTCCATTTCAACGAAAGAAATCCGAAATGAACTTTGAAAAATCAAGAGAATGTAACTCTGACACGGTAAACCACAACAAAACACTATTGAAATATTCCAACTCTTGCATTTCAACGAAAAAAAATCCAAAATGAACTTTGAAAAATCAAGAGAATGTAAGTTTGACAAGGTAAAGTACAACAAAACACTACTGAAATATTCTGACTCTTGCAATTCAACGAAAGAAATCTAAAATGAACTTTGAAAAATCAAGAGAATGTAACTATGACAAGGTAAAGCACAACAAAACACTACTGAAATATTCCAACTCTTGCATTTCAACGAAATAAATTCCAAATCAACTTTGAAAAATCAAGAGAATGTAACTGTCACTAGGTAAACCACAACAAAACACAACTGAAATATTCCAACTATTGCATTTCAACGAAAAAAATCCAAAATAAACTTTGAAACATCAAGAGAATGTAACTGTGACAAGGTAAACCATAACAAAACACTACTGAAATATTCCAACTCTTGTATTTCAACGAAAGAAATTCAAAATGAACTTTGAAAAATCAAGAGAATGTAGCTGTGACAAGGTAAACCACAACAAACAACTACTGAAATATTCCAACTCTTGCATTTCAACGAAAGAAATGCAAAATGAACTTTGAAAAATCAGGAGAATGTAACTATGACAGGGTAAAGCACAACAAAACACTACTGAAATATTCCAACTCTTGCATTTCAGCGAAAGAAATCGAAAATGAAGTTTGAAAAATCAAGAGATTGTAACTATGACAAGGTAAAGCACAACAAAACACTACTGAAATATTCTAACTCTTGCATTTCAACGAAAGAAATGCAAAATGAACTTTGAAAAATCAAGAGAATGTAACTATGACAAGGTAAAGCACATCAAAACACTACTGAAATATTCCAACTCTTGCATTTCAACTAAAGAAATCCAAAATGAACTTTAAAAAATCAAGCGAATGTAACTGTGACAAGGTAGACCACAACAAAACACTACTGAAATATTCCAACTCTTGCATTTCAACGAAAGAAATTCAAAATGAACTTTGAAAAATCAAGGGATTGTAACTGTGACAAGGTAAAGCACAACAAAACACTACTTACATATTCTGACTCTTGCATTTCAACGAAAGAAATCCAAAATGAACTTTGAAAAATCAAGAGAATGTAACTATGACAAGGTAAAGCACATCAAAACACTACTGAGATAATCCAACTCTTGCATTTCAACGAAAGAAATCCAAAATGAACTTTGAAAAATCAAGAGAATGTAACTGTGACAAGGTAAACCAAAACAAAACACTACTGAAATATTCCAACTCTTGCATTTCAACCAAAGAAATCCAAAATAAACTATGAAAAATCAAGAGAATGTAACTGTGACAAGGTAAAGCACAACAAGACACTACTGAAATATTCCAGCTGTTGCATTTCAACGAAAGAAATCCAAAATGAACTTTGAAAAATCAAAAGAAAGTAACAGTGACAAAGTAAACCATAACAAAACACTATTGAAATATTCCAACTCTTGCATTTCAACAAAAGAAATCCAAAATAAACTTTGAAAAATCAAGAGAATGTAACTGTGACAAGGTAAAGCACAACAAAACACTACTGAAATATTCCAACTCTTGCATTTCAACGAAAGAAATGCAAAATGAACTTTGAAAAATCAGGAGAATGTAAGTATGACAGGGTAAAGCACAACAAAACACTACTGAAATATACCAACTCCTGCATTTCAACGATAGAAATCCAAAATGAAGTGTGAAAAATCAAGAGATTGTAACTATGACAAGGTAAAGCACAACAAAACACTACGGAAATATTCTAACTCTTGCATTTCAACGAAAGAAATCCAAAATGAACTTTGAAAAATCAAGAGATTGTAACTATGACAAGGTAAAGCACATCAAAACACTACTGAGGTATTCCAACTCTTGCAATTCAACGAAAGAAATCCAAAATGAACTTTGAAAAATCAAGAGAATGTAACTGTGACAAGGTAAACCACAACAAAACACTACTGAAATATTCCAACTCTTGCATTTCAACGAAAGAAATCCAAAATGAAGTTTGAAACATCAAGAGAATCTAACTGTGACAAGGTAAACCATAACAAAACACTACTGAAATATTCCAACTCTTGCATTTTAAAGCACA
Organism: Artemia sp. Qi Xiang Cuo; assembly: GCF_049724085.1. Classification (NCBI taxonomy): domain Eukaryota; kingdom Metazoa; phylum Arthropoda; class Branchiopoda; order Anostraca; family Artemiidae; genus Artemia; species Artemia sp. Qi Xiang Cuo. The sequence goes on from NC_142809.1 coordinate 24,226,166, forward strand.
ACAAAACACTACGGAAATATTCTAACTCTTGCATTTCAACGAAAGAAATCCAAAATGAACTTTGAAAAATCAAGAGAATGTAACTATGACAAGGTAAAGCACATCAAAACACTACTGAGATATTCCTACTCTTGCATTTCAACGAAATAAATCCAAAATGAACTTTGAAAAATCAAGAGAATGTAACTGTGACAAGGTAAACCACAACAAAACACTGCTGAAATATTCCAAATCTTGCATTTCAACGAAAGAAATCCAAAATAAACTTTGAAAAATCAAGAGAATGTAACTGTGACAAGGTAAAGTACAACAAAACACTACTGAAATATTCTGACTCTTGCATTTCAACGAAAGAAATCTAAAATGAACTTTGAAAAATCAAGAGAATGTAACTATGACAAGGTAAAGCACATCAAAACACTACTGAGATATTCCAACTCTTGCATTTCAACAAAAGAAATCCAAAATGAACTTTGAAAAATCAAGAGAATTTAACTGTGACAAGGTAAAACAAAACAAAACACTACTGAAATATTCCAACTCTTGCATTTCAACGAAAGAAATCCAAAATAAAATTTGAAACATCAAGAGAATGTAACTGTGACAAGGTAAACCATAACAAAACACTACTGAAATATTCCAACTCTTGCATTTCAAAGAAAGAAATCCAAAATGAACTTTGAAAAATCAAGAGAATGTAGCTGTGACAAGGTAAACCACAACAAACCACTACTGAAATATTCCGACTCTTGCATTTCAACGAAAGAAATGCAAAATGAACTTTGAAAAATCAGGAGAATGTAACTATGACATGGTAAAGCACAACAAAACACTACTGAAATATTCCAACTCTTGCATTTCAACGAAAGAAATCCAAAATGAAGTTTGAAAAATCAAGAGAATGTAACTATGACAAGGTAAAGCACAACAAAACACTACTGAAATATTCCAACTCTTGCATTTCAACGAAAGAAATCCAAAATGAACTTTGAAAAATCAAGAGAATGTAACTATGACAAGGTAAAGCACATCAAAACACTACTGAGATATTCCTACTCTTGCATTTCAACGAAAGAAATCCAAAATGAACTTTGAAAAATCAAGAGAATGTAACTGTGACAAGGTAGACCACAACAAAACACTACTGAAATATTCCAACTCTTGCATTTCAACGAAAGAAATCCAAAATGAAGTTTGAAAAATCAAGATAATGTAACTGTGACAAGGTAAAGCACAACAAAACACTACTGAAATATTCTGACTCTTGCATTTCAACGAAAGAAATCCAAAATGAACTTTGAAAAATCAAGAGAATGTAACTATGACAAGGTAAAGCACATCAAAACACTACTGAGATAATCCAACTCTTGCATTTCAACAAAAGAAATCCAAAATGAACATTGAAAAATCAAGAGAATGTAAGTGTGACAAGGTAAACCACGACAAAACACTACTTAAATATTCCATTTCTTGTATTTAGACTAAATAAATCCAAAAATAACTATTAAATATCAACAGAATATAAGTTTGAAAAGGTAAACCACGAGGAACCACTATTGAATATTATAACTCTTGCATTTCATGCACAGAATATCAAGAGAATGTAACAGTTGGATGGCAAAACACGACAAAACACAATTGAAATATTCCAACTCTTTCATTTCAAAGAAAGAAATTCAAAAATGAACTTTGAAAAAGCAAGAGAATGTAACTGTGACAAGGTAAGCCATAACAAAACACAAGTGAAATATTCCAACGCTTGTATTTCAACGAAATATATCCAAAATGAACTTTGAAAAATCAAGAGAATGTAAGTGTGACAAGGTAAACCATGACAAAACACTACTGAAATATTCCAACTGTTGCATTTCAACGAAAGAAATCCAAAATGAACTTTGAAAAATCAAGAGAATGTAACAGTGACAAGGTAAAGCACAACAAAACACTACTGAAATTTTCCACCTCTTGCATTTCAACGAAAGAAATCCAAAATGAACTTTGAAAAATCAAGAGAATGTAACTGTGACAAGGTAAAGCACAACAAAACACTACTGAAATATTCCGACTCTTGCATTTCAACAAAAGAATATCAAGAGAATGTAACTGTGACAAGGTAAACCACGACAAAACACTACTGAATTATTCCAACTCTTGCATTTCAACCACAGAAATTCAAAAATGAACTTTGAAAAATCAAGAGAATGTAACTGTGACAAGGTAAACCATAACAAAACACTAGTGAAATATTCCAACTCTTGCATTTCAACGAAAGAAATCGAAAATGAACTTTGAAAAATCAAGAGAATGTAAGTGTGACAAGGTAAACCACGATAAAACACTACTGAAATATTCCAACTTTTGCATTTCAACGAAAAAAATTCAAAATGATCTTTGGAAAATCAAGAGATTTTAACTGTTACAAGGTAAAGCACAACAAAACACTACTGAAATATTCCAACTCTTGCCTTTCAACAAAAGAAATACAAACTAAAATTTTAAAAATCAAGAGAATTTAACAGTGACAAGGTAAAGCACAACAAAACACTACTGAAATATTCCAACTCTTGCATTTCAACGAAAGAAATGCAAAATGAACTTTGAAAAATCAGGAGAATGTAACTATGACAGGGTGAAGCACAACAAAACACTACTGAAATATACCAACTCCTGCATTTCAACGATAGAAATCCAAAATGCAGTTTGAAAAATCAAGAGATTGTAACTATGACAAGGTAAAGCACAACAAAACACTACTGAAATATTCTAACTCTTTCATTTCAACGAAAGAAATGTAAAATGAACTTTGAAAAATCAAGAGAATGTAACTGTGACAAGGTAAAGCACATCAAAACACTACTGAAATATTCCAACTCTTGCATTTCAACGAAAGAAATCCAAAATGAACTTTGAAAAATCATGAGAATGTAACTGTGACAAGGTAAACCACGACAAAACACTACTGAAATATTCCAACTCTTGCATTTCAACGAAATAAATCCAAAATGAAGTTTGAAACATCAAGAGAATCTAACTGTGACAAGGTAAACCATAACAAAACACTACTGAAATATTCCAACTCTTGCATTTTAAAGCACAACAAAACACTAGGGAAATATTCTAACTCTTGCATTTCAACGAAAGAAATCCAAAATGAACTTTGAAAAATCAAGAGAATGTAACTATGACAGGGTAAAGCACAACAAAACACTACTGAAATATTCCAAATCTTGCATTTCAACGAAAGAAATCCAAAATGAACTTTGAAAAATCAAGAGAATGTAACTGTGACAAGGTGAAGCACAACAAAACACTACTGAAATATTCTAACTCTTGCATTTCAACGCAAGAAATCCAAAATGAACTTTGAAAAATCAAGAGAATGTAACTATGACAAGGTAAAGCACATCAAAACACTACTGAGATATTCCTACTCTTGCATTTCAACGAAAGAAATCCAATATGAACTTTGAAAAATCAAGAGAATGTAACTGTGACAAGGTAGAACACAACAAAACACTACTGAAATATTCAAACTCTTGCATTTCAACGAAAGAAATCCAAAATGAAGTTTGAAAAATCAAGAGATTGTAACTGTGACAAGGTAAAGCACAACAAAACACTACTGAAATATTCTGACTCATGCATTTCAACGAAAGAAATCTAAAATGAACTTTGAAAAATCAAGAGAATGTAACTCTGACAAGGTAAAGCACATCAAAACACTACTGAGATAATCCAACTCTTGCATTTCAACGAAAGAAATCCAAAATGAACTTTGAAAAATCAAGAGAATGTAACTGTGACAAGGTAAACCAAAACAAAACACTACTGAAATATTCCAACTCTTGCATTTCAACGAAAGAAATCCAAAATAAAATTTGAAACATAAAGAGAATGTAACTGTGACAAGGTAAACCATAACAAAACACTACTGAAATATTCCAACTCTTGCATTTCAACGAAAGAAATTCAAAATGAACTTTGAAAAATCAAGAGAATATAGCTGTGACAAGGTAAACCACAACAAAACACTACTGAAATATTCCAACTCTTGCATTTCAACAAAAGAAATCCAAAATGAACTTTGAAAAATCAAGAGAATGTAACTCTGACAAGGTAAACCACGACCAAACACTACTGAAATATTCCAACTCTTACATTTCAACGAAAGAAATCCAAAATGATCTTTGAAAAATCAAGAAAAGGTAATTGTGAACTTTGAAAAATTAAGAGAATGTAAATGTGACTAGGTAAAGCAAAAAAAACACTACTGAAATATTCCAACTCTTGCCTTTTAAAAAAAGAAATCCAAAATAAACTTTGAAAAATCAAAAGAATGTAACTGTGACATGGTAAACCATAACAAAACACTACTGAAATATTCCAACTCTTGCATTTCAATGAGAGAAATTCAAAAATGAACTTTGAAAAATCAAGAGAATGTAACTGTGACAAGGTAAACCATGACAAAACACTACTGAAATATTCCATCTCTTGCATTTCAACAAAAGAAATCCACAATAAACATTGAAAATCAAGAGAATGTAAGTGTGACAAGGTAAACCACGACAAAACACTACTGAAATATTCCATTTCTTGCATTTCAATGAAAGAAATCCACAATAAACTTTGAAAATCAAGAGAATGTAAGTGTGACAAGGTAAACCACGACAAAACACTACTGAAATATTCCAACTCTTGCATTTCAACAAAAGAATATCAAGAGAATGTAACTGTGACAAGGTAAACCACGACAAAACACTACTGAAATATTCCAACTCTTGCATTTAAAAGAAAAAAATTCAAAAATGAACTTTGAAAAATCAAGAGAATGTAACTGCGACAAGGTAAACCATAACAAAAAACTACTGAAATATTCCAACGCTTGCATTTAAACGAAAGAAATCCAAAATGAACATTGAAAAATCAAGAGAATGTAAGTGTGACAAGGTAAACCACGACAAAACACTACTGAAATATTCCAACTCTTGCATTTCAACGAAAGAAATCCAAAATGAACTTTGAAAAATTAAGAGAATTTAACTGTGACAAGGTAAACCAAAACAAAGCACTACTGAAACGTTCCAACTCTTGCATTTCAATGAAAGAAATCCAAAATAAACTTTGAAAAATCAAGAGAATGTAACTGTGACAAGGTAAAGCACAACAAAACACTACTGAAATATTCAAACTCTTGCATTTCAACGAAAGAAATGCAAAATGAACTTTGAAAAATCAGGAGAATGTAACTATGACAGGGTAAATCATAACAAAACGCTACTGAAATATTCCAACTCTTGGATTTCAACAAAAGAAATCCAAAATGAACATTGAAAAATCAAGAGAATGTAAGTGTGACAAGGTAAACCACGACAAAACACTACTGAATTATTCCAACTCTTGTATTTCAACGAAAGAAATCCAAAATAAACTTTGAAAAATCAAGAGAATGTGACTGTGACAGGGTAAATCCCGACAAAACACTACTTAAATATTCCAACTCTTGCATTTCAACGAAAGAAATTCAAAAATGAACTTTGAAAAATCAAGAGAATGCAACTGTGACAAGGTAAACCATAACAAAAAACTAGTGAAATATTCCAACTCTTGCATTTCAACGAAAGAAATCCAAAATGAACTTTGAAAAATCAAGAGAATGTAAGTGTGACAAGGTAAACCACGACAATACACTACTGAAATATTCCAACTGTTGCATTTCAACGAAAGAAATCCAAAATGAACTTTGAAAAATCAAGAGAATGTAGCCGTAACAAGGTAAACCACAACAAAACACTACTGAAATATTCAAACTCTTGCATTTCAAAGAAAGAAATCCAAAATGATCTTTGAATATTCAAAAGAATGTAAGTGTAACAAGGTAAACCACTAAAAAACAATATTAAAATATTCCAACTCTTGCATTTCAATTTAATAAATTCAAAATGAAGTTTGGAAAATTAAGAGAATGTAGCTGTGACAAGGTAAACCACGAAAAAAAACTACTTAAATATTCCAATTCTTGCATTTCAACACAATAACTCCAAGATTATGTTTGAATATTTAAGAGAATGTAATTGTGACAAGGTAAAGCACAACAAAACACTACTGAAATATTCCAACTCTTGCATTTCAACTAAAGAAATCCAAAATGAACTTTGAAAAATCAAGAAAATGTAACAGTGACAAGGTAAAGCACAACAAAACACTACTGAAATATTCCAACTCTTGCATTTCAACGAAAGAAATCCAAAATGAACTTTGAAAAATCAAGAGAATGTAAGTGTGACAAGGTAAACCACGACAAGACACTACTGAAATATTCCAACTGTCGCATTTCAACGTAAGAAATCCAAAATGAACTTTGAAAAATCAAGAAAATGTAACAGTGACAAGGTAAACCATAACAAAAGACTATTGAAATATTCCAACTCTTGCATTTCAACGAAATAAATCCAAAATGAACTTTGAAAAATCATAAGAATGTAAGTGTGACAAGGTAAACCACGACAAAACACTACTGAAATATTCCAAATTTTGCATTTCAACGAATGAAATCCAAAATGAACTTTGAAAAATCAAGAGAATGTAACAGTGACGAGGTAAAGCACAACAAGACACTACTGAAATATTCCAACTCTTGCATTTCAATGAAAGAAATCCAAATTTAACTTTGAAAAATCAAGACAATATAACTGTGACAAGGTAAAGCACAACATAACACTACTGAAATATTCCAACTCTTGCATTTCAACGAAAGAAATGCAAAATGAACTTTGAAAAATCATGAGAATGTAACTATGACACGGTAAATCATAACAAAACACTACTGAAATATTCCAACTCTTGGATTTCAACAAAAGAAATCTAAAATGAACATTCAAAAATCAAGAGAATGTAAGTGTGACAAGGTAAACCACGACAAAACACTACTGGATTATTCCAACTCTTGCATTTCAACGAAAGAAATCCAAAATGAACTTTGAAAAATCAAGAGAATGTAATTGTGACAAGGTAAAACACAACAAAACACTACTGAAATATTCCAACTCTTACATTTTAACGAAAGAATATCAAGAGAATGTGACTGTGACAGGGTATATCACGACAAAACACTACTGAATTATTCCAACTCTTGCATTTCAACGAAAGAAATTCAAAAATGAACCTTGAAAAATCAAGAGAATGTAACTGTGACAAGGTAAACCATAACAAAAAACTACTGAAATTTTCCAACGCTTGCATTTCAACGAAAGAAATCCAAAATGAACTTTGAAAAATCAAGAAAATGTAAGTGTGACAAGGTAAACCACGACAAAACACTACTGAAATATTCCAACTGATGCATTTCAACGAAAGAAATCCAAAATGAACTTTGAAAAATCAAGAGAATGTAACAGTGACAAGGTAAAGCACAACGAAACACTACTGAAATATTCCAACTCTTGCATTTCAACAAAAGAAATCCAAAATGAAATTTGAAAAATCAAGAGAATGTAACTGTGACAATGTAAAGCACAACAAAACACTACTGAAATATTCCAACTCTTGCATTTCAACGAAATAAATGCAAAATGAACTTTGAAAAATCAGGAGAATGTAACTGTGACACGGTAAAGCACAACAAAACACTACTGAAATATTCCAACTCCTGCATTTCAACGATAGAAATCCAAAATGAAGTTTGAAAAATCAAGAGATTGTAACTATGACAAGGTAAAGCACAACAAAACACTACGGAAATATTCTAACTCTTGCATTTCAACGAAAGAAATCCAAAATGAATTTTGAAAAATCATGAGAATGTAACTGTGACAAGGTAAAGCACATCAAAAAACTACTGAGATATTCCAACTCTTGCATTTCAACGAAAGAAATCCAAAATGAACTTTGAAAAATCAAGAGAATTTAACTGTGACAAGGTAAATCAAGACAAAACACTACTGAAATATTCCAACCCTTGCATTTCAACGAAAGAAATCCAAAATGAAGTTTGAAACATCAAGAGAATGTAGCTGTGACAAGGTGAACCACAACAAACCACTACTGAAATATTCCAACTCTTGCATTTCAACAAAAGAAATCCAAAATGAACTTTGAAAAATCAAGAGAATGTAACTGTGACAAGGTAAACCACGACAATACACTACTGAAATATTCCAACTGTTGCATTTCAACGAAATAAATCCAAAATGAACTTTGAAAAATCAAGATAATGTAACTGTGACAAGGTAAAGCATAACAAAACACTATCGAAATATTCCAACTATTGCATTTCGACGAAAGAAATTCAAAATGAACTTTGAAAAATCAAGAGAATTTAAGTGTGACAAGGAAAACAAAGACAAAACGCTAACTAAATGTTCCAACTGTAGCAATTCAACTAATGAAACACAAAGCGAGCTTTGAAAAATCAAGAGAATGTAAATGTGACAAAGTAAAGCACAACAAAACACTACTGGATTATTCCAACTCTTTCATTTCAATGATAGAAATCCAAAATGAACTTCGGAATATTAAGGGAATGCAACTGTGACAAGGTAAAGTACAACAAAACACCACTGAAATATTCCAACTCTTGCATTTCAACAAAAGAAATCCAAAAAGAACTTTGGAAAATCAAGAGAATGTAACTGTGACAAGGTAAACCACAACAAAACACTACCGAAATATTCCAACTCTTGCATTTCAACGAAAGAAATCCAAAATGAACTTTGAAAAATCAAGAGAATGTAAGTGTGACAAGGTAAACCACGACAAAACACTACTGAAATATTCCAACTGTCGCATTTCAACGTAAGAAATCCAAAATGAACTTTGAAAAATCAAGAGAATGTAACAGTGACAAGGTAAAGCATAACAAAACACTACTGAAATATTCCAACTCTTGCATTTCACGAAAGAAATACAAAATGAACTTTGAAAAATCAAGAGAATGTAACATTGAAAAGGTAAACCACGACAAAACACTACTGAGATATTCCAAATATTGCATTTCAAGGAAAGAAATCCAAAATGAAACTTTGAAAAATCAAGATAATGTAACAGTGACAATGTAAGGCACAACAAGACACTAGTCAAATTTTCCAACTCTTGCATTTCATTTAAATAAATCCAAAATGAACTTTGAAAAATCAAGAGAATGTAACTGTGACAAGGTAAAGCACAACAAAACACTACTAAAATATTCAAACTCTTGAATTTCAACGAAAGAAATGCAAAATGAACTTTGAAAAATCAGGAGAATGTAACTATGACACGGTAAATCATAACAAAACACTACTGAAATATTCCAACTCTTGGATTTCAACAAAAGAAATCTAAAATGAACATTCAAAAATCAAGAGAATGTAAGTGTGACAAGGTAAACCACGACAAAACACTACTGGATTATTCCAACTCTTGCATTTCAACGAAAGAAATCCAAAATGAACTTTGAAAAATCAAGAGAATGTAATTGTGACAAGGTAAAACACAACAAAACACTACTGAAATATTCCAACTCTTACATTTTAACGAAAGAATATCAAGAGAATGTGACTGTGACAGGGTATATCACGACAAAACACTACTGAATTATTCCAACTCTTGCATTTCAACGAAAGAAATTCAAAAATGAAACTTGAAAAATCAAGAGAATGTAACTGTGACAAGGTAAACCATAACAAAAAACTACTGAAATTTTCCAACGCTTGCATTTCAACGAAAGAAATCCAAAATGAACTTTGAAAAATCAAGAAAATGTAAGTGTGACAAGGTAAACCACGACAAAACACTACTGAAATATTCCAACTGATGCATTTCAACGAAAGAAATTCAAAATGAACTTTGAAAAATCAAGAGATTGTAACAGTGACAAGGTAAAGCACAACAAAACACTACTGAAATATTCCAACTCTTGCATTTCAACAAAAGAAATCCAAAATGAAATTTGAAAAATCAAGAGAATGTAACTGTGACAAAGTAAAGCACAACAAAACACTACTAAAATATTCCAACTCTTGCATTTCAACTAAATAAATGCAAAATGAACTTTGAAAAATCAGGAGAATGTAACTATGACAGGGTAAAGCACAACAAAACACTACTGAAATATTCCAACTCCTGCATTTCAACGATAGAAATCCAAAATGAAGTTTGAAAAATCAAGAGATTGTAACTCTGACAAGGTAAAGCACAACAAAACACTACGGAAATATTCTAACTCTTGCATTTCAACGAAAGAAATCCAAAATGAATTTTGAAAAATCAGGAGAATGTAACTGTGACAAGGTAAAGCACATCAAAACACTACTGAAATATTCCAACTCTTGCATTTCAACAAAAGAAATCCAAAATGAACTTTGAAAAATCAAGAGAATGTAACTGTGACAAGGTAAACCACAACAAAACACTACTGAAATATTCCAACTCTTGCATTTCAACGAAAGAAATCCAAAATGAAGTTTGAAACATCAAGAGAATGTAACTGTGACAAGGTGAACCACAACAAACCACTACTGAAATATTCCGACTCTTGCATTTCAACAAAAGAAATCCAAAATGAACTTTGAAAAATCAAGAGAATGTAACTGTGACAAGGTAAACCACGACCAAACACTACTGAAATATTCCAACTCTTGCATTTCAACGAAAGAAATCCAAAATAAACTTTGAAAAATCAAGAAAAGGTAATTGTGACAAGGTAAACCACGACAAAACACTAATGGAATATTCAAAATTTTGCATTTCACGATAAAAATTCAAAATGAACTTTGAAAAATCAAGAGAACGTAACTGTGATAAGGTAAACCACGACTAAACACTACTGAAATATTCCAACTCTTTCATTTCAATGATATAAATCCAAAATAAACTTTAAAAAATCAAGAGAATTTAACTATGACAAGGTAAACCACGACAAAATACTACTGAAATAATCCAACTCTTGCATATCAACGAAAGAAATCCAAAATGAACTTTGAAAAATCAAGAGAATGTGACTGTGACATGGTAAACCACGACAAAACTCTACTGAAATATTCCAACTCTTGCATTTCAACGACAGAAATTCAAAATGAACTTTGAAAAATCCAGGCAATGTAACTGTGACAAGGTAAACCACGACAAAACACTACTGAAATATACCGACTCTTGCATTTCAACGAAAGAAATCCATAATGAACTTTGAAAAATCAAGAGAATGTAAGTGTGACAAGGTAAACCACGACAAAACACTACTGAAATATTCCAACTCTTGCATTTCAACGAAAGAAATCCAAAATAAACTTTGAAAAATCAAGAAAATGTAACAGTGACAAGGTAAACCACGACAAAACACTACTGAAATATTCCAAATCTTTCATTTCAACGAAAGAAATTCCAAAACGAACTTTTAAAAATCAAGAGCATGTAAGTGTGTCAAGGTAAACTCCGACAAAAAACTACTGAAATATTCCAACTGTTGCATTTCAACGAAAGAAATCCAAAATGAACTTTGAAAAATCAAGAGAATGTAATAGTGACAAGGTAAAGCACATCAAGACACTACTGGAATATTCCAACTCTTGCATATCATTTAAAGAAATTAAAAATGAACTTGGAAAAATCAAGAGAATGAAAGTGTGACAAGGTAGAGCACAACAATACACTACTGAAATATTCAAGCTCTTGCATTTCAACGACAGAAATTCAAAATGAACTTTGAAAAATCAGGAGAATGTAACTATGACAGGGTAAATCATAACAAAACACTACTGAAACATTCCAACTCTTGGATTTCAACAAAAGAAATCTAAAATGAACATTCAAAAATCAAGAGAATGTAAGTGTGACAAGGTAAACCACGACAAAACAAAACTGGATTTTTCCAACTCTTGCATTTCAACGAAAGAAATCCAAAATGAACTTTGAAAAATCAAGAGAATGTAATTGTGACAACGTAAAACACGACAAAACACTACTGAAATATTCCAACTCTTGCATTTTAACGAAAGAATATCAAGAGAATGTGACTGTGACAGGGTATATCACGACAAAACACTACTGAATTATTACAACTCTTGCATTTCAACAAAAGAAATTCAAAAATGAACATTTAAAAATCAAGAGAATGTAAGTGTGACAAGGTAAACCACGACAATACACTACTGAAATATTCCAACTGTTGCATTTCAACGAAAGAAATCCAAAATGAACTTTGAAAAATCAAGAAAATGTAACTGTGACAAGGTAAAGCACAACAAAACACTACTGAAATATTCCAACTCTTGCATTTCAACGAAAGAAATCCAAAATGAACTTTGAAAAATCAAGATAATGTAAGTGCGACAATGCAAACTACTACGAAACAATACTTAAATATTCCAACTCTTTCATTTCAAAGAAAGAAATACACAAAAAACTTTGAAAAGTCAAGAGAATGTAACAGTGACAAGGTAAACCACGACAAAACACTACTGAAATATTCCAAATCTTGCATTTCAACGAAAGAAATTCCAAAATGAACTTTTAAAAATCAAGAGAAATGTAACAGTGACAAGGTAAAGCACATCAAAACACTACTGAAATATTCCAACTCTTGCATTTCAACGAAAAAAAATCCAAAATGAACTTTGAAAAATCAAGAAAATGTAACTGTGACAAGGTAAAGCACAACAAAACACTACTGAAATATTCCAACTCTTGCATTTCAACGAAAGAAATCCAAAATGAACTTTGAAAAATCAAGAGAATGTAAGTGTGGCAAGGTAAACCACTACAAAACACTACTGAAATATTCCAACTCTTGCATTTCAACGAAATAAATCCAATAATTAACTTTGAAAAATCAAGAGAATGTAACTGTGACAATGTAAACCAAGAAAAGACACTACTGAAATATTCCAACTCTTGCTTTTCAACGAAAGGAATCAAAAATGAAATTTGAAAAATCAAGATAGTGTAAGTGTGACAAGGTAAACCACAACAAGGCACTACAGAAATATTCCAACTCTTGAATTTCAACGAAAGAAATGCAAAATGAACTTTGAAAAATCAAGAGAATGTAACTATGACAGGGTAAATCATAACAAAACACTACTGAAACATTCCAACTCTTGGATTTCAACAAAAGAAATCTAAAATGAACATTCAAAAATCAAGAGAATGTAAGTGTGACAAGGTAAACCACGACAAAACAAAACTGGATTTTTCCAACTCTTGCATTTCAACGAAAGAAATCCAAAATGAACTTTGAAAAATCAAGAGAATGTAATTGTGACAACGTAAAACACGACAAAACACTACTGAAATATTCCAACTCTTGCATTTTAACGAAAGAATATCAAGAGAATGTGACTGTGACAGGGTATATCACGACAAAACACTACTGAATTATTCCAACTCTTTCATTTCAACAAAAGAAATTCAAAAATGAACATTTAAAAATCAAGAGAATGTAAGTGTGACAAGGTAAACCACGACAATACACTACTGAAATATTCCAACTGTTGCATTTCAACGAAAGAAATCCAAAATAAACTTTGAAAAATCAAGAAAATGTAACAGTGACAAGGTAAACCATAACAAAACACTACTGAAATATTCCAACTCTTGCATTTCAACGAAAGAAATACAAAAAGAACTTTGAAAAATCATGAGCCTGTAAGTGTGACAAGGAAAACCACGACAAAACACTACTTAAATGTTCCAATTCTTGCATTTCAACGAATAAAATTCAAAGTGAACTTTGAAAAATCTAGAGAATGTAACTGTGACAAGGTAAACCACGACAAAACACTACTGAAATATTCCAACTGTTGCATTTCAACGAAAGAAATCCAAAATAAACTTTGAAAAATCAAGAAAATGTAACAGTGACAAGGTAAAGCACAACAAAACACTACTGAAATATTCCAACTCTTGCATTTCAACGAAAGAAATCCAAAATGAACTTTGAAAAATCAAGAGCATGTAAGTGTGACAAGGTAAAGCATGACAAAACACTACTGAAATATTCCAACTGTTGCAATTCAATGAAAGAAATCAAAAGCGAACTTTGAAAAACCAAGAGAATGTAACAGTGACAAGGTAAAGCACAACGAGAAACTACTCGATTATTCAAGCTCTTGCATTTCATCGAAAAAAATCCAAAATGAACTTCGAAAAATCAAGAGAATGTAACTGTGACAAGGTAAAGCACTACAAAACACTACTAAAATATTCCAATTCTTGCATTTCAACGAAAAAAATTCAAAATGAACTTTGAAAAATCAGGAGAATGTAACTATGACAGGGTAAATCATAACAAAACACTACTGAAACATTCCAACTCTTGGATTTCAACAAAAGAAATCTAAAATGAACATTCAAAAATCAAGAGAATGTAAGTGTGACAAGGTAAACCACGACAAAACAAAACTGGATTTTTCCAACTCTTGCATTTCAACGAAAGAAATCCAAAATGAACTTTGAAAAATCAAGAGAATGTAATTGTGACAACGTAAAACACGACAAAACACTACTGAAATATTCCAACTCTTGCATTTTAACGAAAGAATATCAAGAGAATGTGACTGTGACAGGGTATATCACGACAAAACACTACTGAATTATTCCAACTCTTGCATTTCAACAAAAGAAATTCAAAAATGAACATTTAAAAATCAAGAGAATGTAAGTGTGACAAGGTAAACCACGACAATACACTACTGAAATATTCCAACTGTTGCATTTCAACGAAAGAAATCCAAAATTAACTTTGAAAAATCAAGAAAATGTAACTGTGACAAGGTAAACCAAAACAAAAGACTACCGAAATATTCCAACTCTTGCATTTTGATGAAAGAAATCAAAAAAGAACTTTGAAAAATCAAGAGAATGTAAGTGTGCCAAGGAAAACCACGACAAAACACTACTGAAATGTTCCAAGTCTTGCATTTCAACGAATGAAATCCAAAATGAACTTTGAAAAATCAAGAGAATGTGACAGTGACAAGGTAAAGCACAACAAAACACTACTGAAATATTCCAACTCTTGCATTTCAACGAAAGAAATGCAAAATGAACTTTGAAAAATCAGGAGAATGTAACTATGACAGGGTAAATCATAACAGAACACTACTGAAATATTCCAACTCTTGGATTTCAACAAAAGAAATTTAAAATGAACATTCAAAAATCAAGAGAATGTAAGTGTGACAAGGTAAACCACGACAAAACACTACTGGGTTATTCCAACTCTTGCATTTCAACGAAAGAAATCCAAAATGAACTTTGAAAAATCAAGACAATGTAAGTGTGACAAGGTAAACCACGACAAAACACTACTGAAATATTCCAACTCTTGCATTTCAACGACAGAAATTCAAAAATGAACTTTTAAAAAGCAAGAGAATGTAACTGTGACAAGGTAAACCATAACAAAACACTACTGAAATATTCCAACGCTTGCATTTCAACGAAATATATCCAAAATGAACTTTGAAAAATCAAGAGAATGTAAGTGTGACAAGGTAAACCATGACAAAACACTACTGAAATATTCCAACTCTTGCATTTCAACGAAAGAAATCCAAAATGAACTTTGAAAAATCAAGAAAATGTAACAGTGACAAGGTAAAGCACAACAAAACACTACCGAAATATTCCAACTCTTGCATTTCAATGAAAGAAATTCAAAATGAACTTTGAAAAATCAATAGAATGTAACTTTGACAAGGTAAACCACAACAAAATACTAATGAAATATTCAAACTCTTGCATTTCAACGAAAGAAATCCAAAATGAACTTTGAAAAATTAAGAGAATGTAACTGTGACAATGTAAAGCACAACAAAACACTACTGAAATATTACAACTCTTGCATTTCAACGAAAAAAATCAAAAATGAACTTTGAAAAATCTAGAGAATGTAACTGTGACAAGGTAAACAATGAAAATACACTAATGAAATATTCCAACTCTTGCATTTCAACGAAAGAAATGCAAAATGAACTTTGAAAAATCAAGAGAATGTAACTATGACAAGGTAAAGCACATCAAAACACTACTGAAATAATCCAACTATTGCATTTCAAATAAAGAAATCCAAAATTAACTTTGAAAAATCAAGAGAATGTAACTGTGACAAGGTAAACCACAACAAAACACTACTGAAATATTCCAACTCTTGCATTTCAACGAGAGAAATCCAAAATGAAGTTTGAAACATCAAGAGAATCTAACTGTGACAAGGTAAACCATAACAAAACACTACTGAAATATTCCAACTCTTGCATTTCAACGAAAGAAATTCAAAATGAACTTTGAAAAATCAAGAGAATGTAGCTGTGACAAGGTAAACCACAATAAACCACTACTGAAATATTCTGACTCTTGCATTTCAACAAAAGAAATCCAAAATAAACTTTGGAAAATCAAAAGAATGTTACTGTGACAAGGTAAACCACGACCAAACACTACTGAAATATTCCAACTCTTGCATTTCAACGAAAGAAATCCAAAATGAACTTCGAAAAATCAAGAAAAGGAAATTGTGACAAGTTAAACCACGACAAAACACTAATGGAATATTCAAAATTTTGCATTTCACGATAGAAATTCAAAATGAACTTTGAAAAATCAAGAGAACGTAACTGTGATACGGTAAACCACGACAAAACACTACTGAAATATTCCAACTCTTTCATTTCAATGAAAGAAATTCAAAATGAACTTTGAAAAATCAAGAGAATGTAACTGTGACAAGGTAAACCACGACAAAACACTACTGAAATATTCCAACTCTTGCATTTCAACGAAAGAAATTCAAAATGAACTTTGAAACATCAAGAGAATGTGACTGTGACAGGGTAAACCACGACAAAACTCTACTGAAATATTCCAACTCTTGCATTTCAACGAAAGAAATTCAAAATGAACTTTGAAAAATCCAGGCAATGTAACTGTGACAAGGTAAACCACGACAAAACACTACTGAAATATCCCGACTCTTGCATTTCAACGAAAAAAATTCAGAATGAACTTTGAAAAATCAAGAGAATGTAACTGTGACAAGGTAAAGCACAACAAAACACTACTGAAATATTCCAACTCTTGCTTTTCTACGAAAGAAATACAAAATTAACTTAGAAAAATTAAGAGAATGTAACTGTGACTAGGTAACGCACAACAAAACACTACTGAAATATTCCAACTCTTGCAATTCAACAAAAGAAATCCAAAATAAACTTTGAAAAATCAATAGAATGTAACTGTGACAAGGTAAACCACGACAAAACACTACTGAAATATTCCAACTCTTGCATTTCAACCACAGAAATTCAAAAATGAACTTTGAAAAATCAAGAGAATGTAACTGTGACAAGGTAAACCATAACAAAACACTAATGAAATATTCCAACTCTTGCATTTCAACGAAAGAAATCCAAAATGAACATTGAACCACGGTAAACCAAGGTAAACCACGACAAAACACTACTGAAATATTCCATTTCTTGCATTTCAACGAAAGAAATCCAAAATGAGCTTTGAAAAATCAAGAGAATGTAAGTGTGACAAGGTAAACCACGACAAAACACTACTGAAATATTCCAACTCAAGCATTTCAACGAAAGAATATCAAGAGAATGTGACTGTGACAGGGTAAACCACGACAAAACACTAATGAAATATTCCAACTCTTGCATTTCAACGAAAGAAATTAAAAAATGAACTTTGAAAAATCAAGAAAATGTAACTGTGACAAGGGAAACCATAACAAAAAAACTACTGAAATATTCCAACGCTTGCATTTCAACGAAAGAAATCCAAAAAGAACTTTGAAAAATCAAGAGAGTATAAGTGTGACAAGGTTAACCATGACAAAACACTACTGAAATATTCCAACTCTTATATTTCAACGAAAGAAATCCAAAATGAACTTTGAAAAATCAAGAGAATGTAACAGTGTCAAGGTAAAGCACAACAAAACACTACTGAAATATTCCAACTCTTGCATTTCAGCGAAAGGAATCCAAAATGAACTTTGAAAAATCAAGAGAACGTAACTGTGACAAGGTAAAGCACAACAAAACACTACTGAAATATTCAAACTCTTGCATTTCAACGAAAGAAATGCAAAATGAACTTTGAAAAATCAGGAGAATGTAACTATGACAGGGTAAATCATAACAAAACACTACTGAAATATTCCAACTCTTGGATTTCAACAAAAGAAATCTAAAATGAACATTGAAAAATCCAGAGAATGTAAGTGTGACAAGGCAAACCACGACAAAACACTACTGAATTATTCCAACTCTTGTATTTCAACGACAGAAATCCAAAATGAAATTTGAAAAATCAAGAGAATGTAATTGTGACAAGGTAAAACACGACAAAACACTACTGAAATATTCCAACTCTTGCATTTTAACGAAAGAATATCAAGAGAATGTGACTGTGACAGGGTAAATCCCGACAAAACACAACTGAAATATTCCAACTCTTGCATTTCAACGAAAGAAATTCAAAAATGAACTTTGAAAAATCAAGAGAATGTAACTGTGACAAGGTAAACCATAACAAAAAACTAGTGAAATATTCCAACGCTTGCATTTCAACGAAAGAAATCCAAAATTAACATTGAAAAATCAAGAGAATGTAAGTGTTACAAGGTAAACCACGACGAAACACTACTGAAATATTCCAACTGTTGCATTTCAACGAAAGAAATCCAAAATGAACTTTGAAAAATCATGAGAATGTAACAGTGACAAGGTAAAGTACAACAAAACACTACTGAAATATTCCAACTCTTGCATTTCAACGAAAGAAATTCAAAATGAACTTTGAAAAATCAAGAGAATGTAAGTGTGACAAGGTAAACCACGACAAAACACTACTGAAATATTCCAACTCTTGCATTTCAACGAAAGAAACCCAAAATGAACTTTGAAAAATCAAGAGAATGTAACAGTGACAAGGTAAAGCACAACAAAACACTACTGAAATATTCCAACTGTTGCATTTCAACGAAAGAAACCCAAAATGAACTTTGAAAAATCAAGAGAATGTAACAGTGACAAGGTAAAGCACAACAAAACACTACTGAAATATACCAACTCCTGCATTTCAACGATAGAAATCCAAAATGAAGTTTGAAAAATCAAGAGATTGTAACTATGACAAGGTAAAGCACAACAAAACACTACGTTAATATTCTAACTCTTGCATTTCAACGAAAGAAATCCAAAATGAACTTTGAAAAATCAAGAGAATGTAACTATGACAAGGTAAAGCACAACAAAACACTACTGAAATATTCCAACTCTTGCATTTCTACGAAAGAAATCCAAAATGAACTTTGAAAAATTAAGAGAATGTAACTGTGACTAGGTAAAGCACAAAAAAACACTACTGAAATATTCCAACTCTTGCATTTCAACAAAAGAAATCCAAAATGAAGTTTGAAACATCAAGAGAATCTAACTGTGACAAGGTAAACCATAACAAAACACTACTGAAATATTCCAACTCTTGCATTTCAACAAAAGATATTCAAAATGAACATTGAACCACGGTAAACCAATGTAAACCACGACAAAACACTACTGAAATATTCCATTTCTTGCATTTCAACGAAAAAAATCCAAAATGAACTTTGAAAAATCAAGAGAATGTAACTGTGACAAGGTAAAGCACATCAAAACACTACTGAAATATTCCAGCTATTGCATTTCAATGAAAGAAATCCAAAATGAAATTTGAAAAATCAAGAGAATCTAACTGTGACAAGGTAAAACAAAACAAAACCCTTCTAAAATGTTCCAACTCTTGCATTTTAACGAAAGAAATTCAAAATGAACTTTGAAACATCAAGAGAATGTAACTGTGACAAGGTAAACAATATCAAAACACTACTGAAATATTACAACTCTTGCATTTCAACGAAAGAAATTCAAAATGAACTTTGAAAAATCAAGAGGATGTAACAGTGACAAGGTAAGCCACTACAAAACACTACTGAAATATTTCGACCCTTGCATTGCGACAAAAGAAATCCAAAATGAACTTTGAAAAATCAAGAGAATGTAACTGTGACAAAGTAAACCACGACAAAAAACTACTGAAATATTCCAACTCTTGCATTTCAACGAAAGAAATCCAAAATAAACTTTGAAAAATCAAGAAAAGGCAATTGTGACAAGTTAAACCACGACAAAACACTAATGGAATATTCAAAATTTTGCATTTCACGATAGAAATTCAAAATGAACTTTGAAAAATCAAGAGAAAGTAACTGTGATAAGGTAAACCACGACAAAACACTACTGAAATATTCCAACTCTTTCATTTCAATGAAAGAAATTCAAAATGAACTTTTAAAAATCAAGAGAATGTAACTGTGACAAGGTAAACCACGACAAAACACTACTGAAATATTCCAACTCTTGCATTTCAACGAAAGAAATTCAAAATGAACTTTGAAACATCAAGAGAATGTGACTGTGACAGGGTAAACCACGACAAAACTCTACTGAAATATTCCAACTCTTGCATTTCAACGAAGGAAATTCAAAATGAACTTTGAAAAATCCAGGCAATGTAACTGTGACAAGGTAAACCACGACAAAACACTACTGAAATATCCCGACTCTTGCATTTCAACGAAAAAAATTCAGAATGAACTTTGAAAAATCAAGAGAATGTAACTGTGACAAGGTAAAGCACAACAAAACGCTACTGAAATATTCCAACTCTTGCATTTCTACGAAAGAAATACAAAATGAACTTTGAAAAATTAAGAGAATGTAACTGTGACTAGGTAAAGCACAAAAAAACACTACTGAAATATTCCAACTCTTGCATTTCAACAAAAGAAATCCAAAATAAACTTTGAAAAATCAATAGAATGTAACTGTGACAAGGTAAACCACGACAAAACACTACTGAAATATTCCAACTCTTGCATTTCAACGACAGAAATTCAAAAATGAACTTTGAAAAATCAAGAGAATGTAACTGTGACAAGGTAAACCATAACAAAACACTACTGAAATATTCCAACTCTTGCATTTCAACAAAAGAAATTCAAAATGAACATTGAACCACGGTAAACCAAGGTAAACCACGACAAAACACTACTGAAATATTCCATTTCTTGCATTTCAACGAAAGAAATCCAAAATGAACTTTGAAAAATCAAGAGAATATAAGTGTGACAAGGTAAACCACGACGAAACACTACTGAAATATTCCAACTCTTGCATTTCATCCACAGAATATCAAGAGAATGTAACTGTGAGAGGGTAAACCACGACAAAACACAATTGAAATATTCCAACTCTTGCATTTCAACGAAAGAAATTAAAAAATGAACTTTGAAAAATCAAGAAAATGTAACTGTGACAAGGGAAACCATAACAAAAAACTACTGAAATATTCCAACGCTTGCATTTCAACGAAAGAAATCCAAAATGAACTTTGAAAAATCAAGAGAGTATAAGTGTGACAAGGTAAACCACGACAAAACACTACTGAAATATTCCAACTGTTGCATTTCAACGAAAGAAATCCAAAATGAACTTTGAAAAATCAAGAGAATGTAACTGTGACAAGGTAAAGCACAACAAAACACTACTGAAATATTCCAACTCTTGCATTTCAGCGAAAGAAATCCAAAATGAACTTTGAAAAATCAAGAGAACGTAACTGTGACAAGGTAAAGCACAACAAAACACTATTGAAATATTCCAACTCTTGCATTTCAACGAAAGAAATGCAAAATGAACTTTGAAAAATTAAGAGAATGTAACTGTGACTAGGTAAAGCACAAAAAAACACTACTGAATTATTCCAACTCTTGTATTTCAACGAAAGAAATCCAAAATGAAATTTGAAAAATCAAGAGAATGTAATTGTGACAAGGTAAAACACGACAAAACACTACTGAAATATTCCAACTCTTGCATTTTAACGAAAGAATATCAAGAGAATGTGACTGTGACAGGGTAAATCCCGACAAAACACAACTGAAATATTCCAACTCTTGCATTTCAACGAAAGAAATTCAAAAATGAACTTTGAAAAATCAAGAGAATGTAACTGTGACAAGGTAAACCATAACAAAAAACTACTGAAATATTCCAACGCTTGCATTTCAACGAAAGAAATCCAAAATTAACATTGAAAAATCAAGAGAATGTAAGTGTTAAAAGGTAAACCACGACAAAACACTACTGAAATATTCCAACTGTTGCATTTCAACGAAAGAAATCCAAAATGAACTTTGAAAAATCAGGAGAATGTAACAGTGACAAGGTAAAGTTCGACACAACACTACTTAAATATTCCAACTCTTACATTTCGAGGAAAGAAATACTAAATGAACTTTGAAAAATCAAGAGAATGTAACTGTGACAAGGTAAACAACTACAAAACACTACTGAAATATTACAACTCTTTCATTTCAAAAAAAGAAATCCAAAATGAACTTTGAAAAATCTAGAGAATGTAACTGTGACAAGGTAAACCACGACAAAACACTACTGAATTATTCCAACTCTTGCATTTAAACGAAAGAAATCCAAAATGAACTTTGAAAAATCAAGAGAATGTAATTGTGACAATGTAAAACACGACAAAACACTACTGAAAAATTCCAACTCTTGCATTCTAACGAAAGAATATCAAGAGAATGTGACTGTGACAGGGTATATCACGACAAAACACTGCTGAATTATTCCAACTCTTGCATTTCAACGAAAGAAATTCAAAAATGAACTTTGAAAAATCAAGAGAATGTAACTGTGACAAGGTAAACCATAACAAAAAACTACTGAAATATTCCAACGCTTGCCTTTCAACGAAAGAAATCCAAAATAAACTTTGAAAAATCAAGAGAATGTAAGTGTGACAAGGTAAAACACGACAAAACACTACTGAAATATTCCAACTGTTGCATTTCAACTAATGAAATCAAAAATGAACTTTGAAAAATCAAGAGAATGTAACAGTGACAAGGTAAAGCACAACAAAACACTACTGAAATATTCCAACTCTTGCATTTCAACATAAGAAATCCGAAATGAACTTTGAAAAATCAAGAGAATGTAACTGTGACAAGGTAAAGCACAACAAAACACTACTGAAATATTCCAACTCTTGCATTTCAACGAAAGAAATCCAAAATGAACTTTGAAAAATCAGGAGAATGTAACTATGACATGGTAAAGCACAACAAAACACTACTGAAATATTCCAACTCTTGCATTTCAACGAAAGAAATCCAAAATGAAGTTTGAAAAATCAAGAGATTGTAACTGTGACAAGGTAAAGCACATCAAAAAACTACTGAGATATTCCAACTCTTGCATTTCAACGAAAGAAATCCAAAATGAAATTTGAAAAATCAAGAGAATGTAACTGTGACAAGGTAAAGCACAACAAAACACTACTGAAATATTCTGACTCTTGCAATTCAACGAAAGAAATCCAAAATGAACTTTGAAAAATCAAGAGAATGTAACAATGACAAGGTAAAGCACATCAAAACACTACTGAAATATTCTAACTCTTGCATTTCAACGAAAGAAATCCAAAAATGAACTTTGAAAAATCAAGAGAATGTAGCTGTGAAAAGGTAAACCATAACAAAACACAACTGAAATATTCCAACTCTTGCATTTCAACGAAAGAAATCCAAAATAAACTTTGAAAAATCAAGAGAATGTAGCTTTGACAAGGTAAACCACAACAAACCACTACTGAAGTATTCCAACTCTTGCATTTCAACAAAAGAAATCCAAAAAGAACTTTGAAAAATTAAGAGAATGTAACTGTGACTAGGTAAAGCACAAAAAAACACTACTGAAATATTCCAACTCTTGCATTTTAACAAAAGAAATCCAAAATAAACTTTGAAAAATCAATAAAATGTAACTGTGACAAGGTAAACCACGACAAAACACTAATGAAATATTCCAACTCTTGCATTTCAACGAGAGAAATTCAAAAATGAACTTTGAAAAATCAAGAGAATGTAACTGTGACATGGTAGACCAGAACAAAACACTACTGAAATATTCCAACTCTTGCATTTCAATAAAAGAAATCCAAAATGAACATTGAAAAATCAAGAGAATGTAAGTGTGACAAGGTAAACCACGACAAAACACTACTGAAATATTCCATTTCTTGCATTTCAACGAAAGAAATCCAAAATGAACTTTGAAAAATCAAGAGAATGTAAGTGTGACAAGGTAAACCACGACAAAACACTACTGAAATATTCCGACTCTTGCATTTCATCGACAGAATATCAAGAGAATGTAACTGTGAGAAGGTAAAACACGACAAAACACAATTGAATTATTCCAACTTTCGCAATGAAATGACAGAAATTCAAAACTGAACTTTTAACAAGCGAGAGTGTAATTGCGACAAGGTGAGCCATAAAAATCACAAGTGAAATATTTCAACTTGCATTTCAACGAAAGAAATCCAAAATGAAATTTGAAAAATCAAGAGAATGTAATTGTGACAAGGTAAAACACGACAAAACACTACTGAAATATTCCAACTCTTGCATTTTAACGAAAGAATATCAAGAGAATGTGACTGTGACAGGGTAAACCACGACAAAACACTACTGAATTACTCCAATTCTTGCACTTCTACCACATAAATTCAAAATGAACGTCGAAGAATAAAGAATGTAAGTGCGAAAGTGTCAGCAACAGCAAAAAAAACTGAAATAGTTAAACTCTTGCATTTCTAGGTAAGAAATTCAAAATGAACTTTGAAAAATCAAGATAATGTAAGTGTGAAAAGGTAAACCACGACAAAACACTACTGAAATATTCCAACTGTTGCATTTCAACGAAAGAAATCCAAAATGAACTTTGAAAAATCAGGAGAATGTAACAGTGACAAGGTAAAGTTCAACAAAACACTACTGAAATATTCCAACTCTTGCATTTCAACGAAAGAAATTCAAAATGAACTTTGAAAAATCAAGAGAATGTAAGTGTTAAAAGGTAAACCACGACAAAACACTACTGAAATATTCCAACTGTTTCATTTCAACGAAAGAAATCCAAAATGAACATTGAAAAATCAAGAGAATGTAAGTGTGATAAGGTAAACCACGACAAAACACTACTGAAATATTACAACTCTTGTATTTCAACGAAAGAAAACCAAAATGAACTTTGAAAAATCAAGAGAATGTAATTGTGACAAGGTAAAACACGACAAAACACTACTGAAAAATTCCAACTCTTGCATTCTAACGAAAGAATATCAAGAGAATGTGACTGTGACAGGGTATATCAAGACAAAACACTGCTGAATTATTCCAACTCTTGCATTTCAACGAAAGAAATTCAAAAATGAACTTTGAAAAATCAAGAGAATGTAACTGTGACAAGGTAAACCATAACAAAAAACTACTGAAATATTCCAACGCTTGCCTTTCAACGAAAGAAATCCAAAATAAACTTTGAAAAATCAAGAGAATGTAAGTGTGACAAGGTAAACCACGACAAAACACTACTGAAATATTCCAACTGTTGCATTTCAACGAAAGAACTCAAAAATGAACTTTGAAAAATCAAGAGAATGTAACAGTGACAAGGTAAAGCACAACAAAACACTACTGAAATATTCCAACTCTTGCATTTCAACATAAGAAATCCGAAATGAACTTTGAAAAATCAAGAGAATGTAACTGTGACAAGGTAAAGCACAACAAAACACTACTGAAATATTCCAACTCTTGCATTTCAACGAAAGAAATGCAAAATGAACTTTGAAAAATCAGGAGAATGTAACTATGACAGGGTAAAGCACAACAAAACACTACTGAAATATTCCAACTCTTGCATTTCAACGAAAGAAATCCAAAATGAAGTTTGAAAAATCAAGAGATTGTAACTGTGACAAGGTAAAGCACATCAAAAAACTACTGAAATATTCCAACTCTTGCATTTCAACGAAAGAAATCCAAAATGAACTTTGAAAAATCAAGAGAATGTAACTGTGACTAGGTAAAGCACAACAAAACACTACTGAAATATTCCAACTCTTGCATTTCAACGAAAGAAATCCAAAATGAAGTTTGAAAAATCAAGAGAGTGTAACTGTGACAAGGTAAAGCAAATCAAAAAACTACTGAGATATTCCAACTCTTGCATTTCAACGAAAGAAATCCAAAATGAACTTTGAAAAATCAAGAGAATGTAACTGTGACAAGGTAAAGCACAACAAAACACTACTGAAATATTCTGACTCTTGCAATTCAACGAAAGAAATCCAAAATGAACTTTGAAAAATCAAGAGAATGTAACTATGACAAGGTAAAGCACATCAAAAAACTACTGAAATATTCCAACTCTTGCATTTCAACGAAAGAAATCCAAAATGAAATTTGAAAAATCAAGAGAATCTAACTGTGACAAGGTAAATCATAACAAAACACTACTGAAATATTCCAACTCTTGCATTTCAACGAAAGAAATCCAAAATAAACTTTGAAAAATCAAGAGAATGTAGCTGTGACAAGGTAAACCACAACAAACCACTACTGAAGTATTCCAACTCTTGCATTTCAACAAAAGAAATCCAAAAAGAACTTTGAAAAATTAAGAGAATGTAACTGTGACTAGGTAAAGCACAAAAAAACACTACTGAAATATTCCAACTCTTGCATTTTAACAAAAGAAATCCAAAATAAACTTTGAAAAATCAATAAAATGTAACTGTGACAAGGTAAACCACGACAAAACACTAATGAAATATTCCAACTCTTGCATTTCAACGAGAGAAATTCAAAAATGAACTTTGAAAAATCAAGAGAATGTAACTGTGAAATGGTAAACCATAACAAAACACTACTGAAATATTCCAACTCTTGCATTTCAATAAAAGAAATCCAAAATGAACATTGAAAAATCAAGAGAATGTAACTGTGACAAGGTAAACCACGACAAAACACTACTGAAATATTCCATTTCTTGCATTTCAACGAAAGAAATCCAAAATGAACTTTGAAAAATCAAGAGAATATAAGTGTGACAAGGTAAACCACGACAAAACACTACTGAAATATTCCGACTCTTGCATTTCATCGACAGAATATCAAGAGAATGTAACTGTGAGAAGGTAAAACACGACAAAACACAATTGAATTATACCAACTTTCGCAATGTAATAACATAAATTCAAAACTGAACTTTGAACAAGCGAGAGTGTAATTGCGACAAGGTGAACCATAACAAATCACAAGTGAAATATTCCAACTTGTATTTCAACGAAAGAAATCCAAAATGAAATTTGAAAAATCAAGAGAATGTAATTGTGACAAGGTAAAACACGACAAAACACTACTGAAATATTCCAACTCTTGCATTTTAACGAAAGAATATCAAGAGAATGTTACTGTGACAGTGTAAATCCCGACAAAACACAACTTAAATATTCCAACTCTTGCATTTCAACGACAGAAATTCAAAAATGAACGTTGAAAAATCAAGAGAATGTAACTGTGACAAGGTAAACCATAACAAAAGACTACTGAAATATTTCAACTCTTGCATTTCAACGAAAGAAATCCAAAATGAACATTGAAAAATCAAGAGAATGTAAGTGTTAAAAGGTAAACCACGACAAAACACTACTGAAATATTCCAACTGTTGCATTTCAACGAAAGAAATCCAAAATGAACTTTGAAAAATCAGGAGAATGTAACAGTGACAAGGTAAAGTTCAACAAAACACTACTGAAATATTCCAACTCTTGCATTTCAACGAAAGAAATCCAAAATGAACTTTGAAAAATCATGAAAATATAACTGTGACAAGGTAAACCACGACAAAACACTACTGAAATGTTCCAACTGTAGCATTTCAACGAATAAAAACCAAAATGAACTTTGAAAAATCATGCGAATGTAAGTGTAACAAGGTAAACCACGACAAAACACTACTGAATTATTCCAACTCTTGCATTTAAACGAAAGAAATCCAAAATTAACTTTTAAAAATCAAGAGAATGTAATTGTGACAAGGTAAAACACGACAAAACACTACTGAAAAATTCCAACTCTTGCATTTTAACGAAAGAATATCAAGAGAATGTGACTGTGACAGGGTATATCACGACAAAACACTGCTGAATTATTCCAACTCTTGCATTTCAACGAAAGAAATTCAAAAATGAACTTTGAAAAATCAAGAGAATGTAACTGTGACAAGGTAAACCATAACAAAAAACTACTGAAATATTCCAGCGCTTGCCTTTCAACGAAAGAAATCCAAAATAAACTTTGAAAAATCAAGAGAATGTAAGTGTGACAAGGTAAACCACGACAAAACACTACTGAAATATTCCAACTCTTGCATTTCAACGAATGAAATCAAAAGTGAACTTTGAAAAATCAAGAGAATGTAACAGTGACAAGGTAAAGCACAACAAAACACTACTGAAATATTCCAACTCTTGCATTTCAACCTAAGAAATCCGAAATGAACTTTGAAAAATCAAGAGAATGTAACTGTGACAAGGTAAAGCACAACAAAACACTACTGAAATATTCCAACTCTTGCATTTCAACGAAAGAAATGGAAAATGAACTTTGAAAAATCAGGAGAATGTAACTATGACAAGGTAAAGCACAACAACACACTACTGAAATATTCCAACTCTTGCATTTCAACGAAAGAAATCCAAAATGAATTTTGAAAAATCAAGAGATTGTAACTGTGACAAGGTAAAGCAAATCAAAAAACTACTGAGATATTCCAACTCTTGCATTTCAACGAAAGAAATCCAAAATGAACTTTGAAAAATCAAGAGAATGTAACTGTGACAAGGTAAAGCACAACAAAACACTACTGAAATATTCTGACTCTTGAAATTCAAAGAAAGAAATACAAAATGAAATTTGAAAAATCAAGAGAATGTAACAATGACAAGGTAAAGCACATCAAAACACTACTGAAATATTCCAACTCTTGCATTTCAACGAAAGAAATCCAAAATGAACTTTGAAAAATCAAGAGAATGTAACTGTGACAAGGTAAACCATAACAAAACACTACTGAAATATTCCAACTCTTGCATTTCAACGAAAGAAATTCAAAATGAAATTTGAAAAATCAAGAGAATGTATCTGTGACAAGGTAAACCACAACAAACCACTACTGAAGTATTCCAACTCTTGCATTTCAACAAAAGAAATCCAAAAAGAACTTTGAAAAATTAAGAGAATGTAACTGTGACTAGGTAAAGCACAAAAAAACACTACTGAAATATTCCAACTCTTGCATTTTAACAAAAGAAATCCAAAATAAACTTTGAAAAATCAATACAATGTAACTGTGACAAGGTAAACCACGACAAAACACTAATGAAATATTCCAACTCTTGCATTTCAACGAGAGAAATTCAAAAATGAACTTTGAAAAATCAAGAGAATGTAACTGTGACATGGTAAACCATAACAAAACACTACTGAAATATTCCAACTCTTGCATTTCAACAAAAGAAATCCAAAATAAACATTGAAAAATCAAGAGAATGTAAGTGTGACAAGGTAAACCACGACAAAACACTACTGAAATATTCCATTTCTTGCATTTCAACGAAAGAAATCCAAAATGAACTTTGAAAAATCAAGAGAATATAAGTGTGACAAGGTAAACCACGACAAAACACTACTGAAATATTCCGACTCTTGCATTTTATCGACAGAATATCAAGAGAATGTAACTGTGGGAAGGTAAAACACAACAAAACACAAATGAATTACTCCAACTCTCGCATTTCAACGACAGAAATTCAAAAATGAACTTTGAAGAATAGAGAATGTAAGTGCGAAAAGGTAAACCATAACAAAAAACTACTGAAATATTCCAACGCTTGCATTTCAACGAAAGAAATCCAAAATGAACTTTGAAAAATCAAGAGAATGTAAGTGTGACAAGGTAAACCATGACAAAACACTACTGAAATATTCCAACTGTTGCATTTCAACGAAAGAAATCCAAAATGAACTTTGAAAAATCAAAAAAATGTAACAGTGACAAGGTAAAGCACAACAAAACACTACTGAAATGTTCCACCTCTTGCATTTCAACTAAAGAAATCCAAAATGAACTTTGAAAAATCAAGAGAATGTAACTGTGACAAGGTAAATCACAACAAAACACTACTGAAATATTCAAACTCTTGAATTTCAACGAAAGAAATTCAAAATGAAATTTGAAAAATCAGGAGAATGTAACTATGACACGGTAAATCATAACAAAACACTACTGAAATATTCCAACTCTTGAATTTCAACAAAAGAAATCTAAAATGAACATTGAAAAATCAAGAGAATGTAAGTGTGACAAGGTAAACCACGACAAAACACTACTGAATTATTCCGACTCTTGTATTTCAACGAAAGAAATCCAAAATGAACTTTGAAAAACAAAGCGAATGTGACTGTGACAGGGTAAATCCCGACAAAACACTACTGAAATATTCCAACTCTTGCATTTCAACGAAAGAAATTCAAAAATGAACTTTGAAAAATCAAGAGAATGTAAGTGTGACAAGGTAAACCACGACAAAACACTACTGAAATATTCCAACTGTTGCATTTCAACGAAATAAATCCAAAATGGACTTTGAAAAATCAAGAGAATGTAACTGTGACAAGGTAAAGCACAACAAAACACTACTGAAATATTCCAACTCTTGCATTTCAACGAAAGAAATACAAAATAAACTTTGAAACATCAAGAGAATGTAACTGTGACAAGGTAAACCATAACAAAACACTACTGAAATATTCCAACTCTTGCATTTCATCGAAAGAAATCCAAAATGATCTTTGAAAAATCAAGAGAATGTAGCTTTGACAAGGTAAACCATAACAAAACATTACAGAAATATTCAAACCCTTGCTTTTTAACGAAAGAAATCCAAAATGGACTTTGAAAAATCAAGTGAATGTAACTATGACAAGGTACAGCACAACAATACACTACTGAAATATTAAACCTCTTGAATTTAAACGAAATAAATGCAAAATGAACTTTGAAAAATCATGAGAATGTAACTATGACAGGGTAAATCATAACAAAACACTACTGAAATATTCCAACTCTTGGATTTCAACAAAAGAAATCTAAAATGAACATTCAAAAATCAAGAGAATGTAAGTGTGACAAGGTAAACCACGACAAAACAAAAATGGATTATTCCAACTCTTGCATTTCAACGAAAGAAATCCAAAATGAACTTTGAAAAATCTAGAGAATGTAATTGTGACAAGGTAAAACACGACAAAACACTACTGAAATATTCCAACTCTTGCATTTTAACGAAAGAATATCAAGAGAATGTGACTGTGACAGGGTATATCACGACAAAACACTACTGAATTATTCCAACTCTTGCATTTCAAAGAAAGAAATTCAAAAATGAACTTTGAAAAATCAAGAGAATGTAACTGTGACAAGGTAAACCATAACAAAAAACTACTGAAATATTCCAACTCTTGCATTTCAACGAAATATATCCAAAATGAACTTTGAAAAATCAAGAGAATGTAAGTGTGACAAGGTAAACCACGACAAAACACTACTGAAATATTCCAACTGTTGCATTTCAACGAAAGAAATCCAAAATGAACTTTGAAAAATCAAGAGAATGTGACAGTGACAAGGTAAAGCACAACAAAACACTACTGAAATATTCCAACTCTTGCAGTTCAACGAAAGAAATCCAAAATGAACTTTGAAAAATCAAGAGAATGTAACTGTGACAAGGTAAATCACAACAAAACACTACTGAAATATTCCAACTCTTGCATTTCAACGAAAGAAATTCAAAATGAACTTTGAAAAATCAGGAGAATGTAACTGTGACACGGTAAAGCACAAAAAAACACTACTGAAATTTTCAAACTCTTCCATTTCATCGAAAGAAATCCAAAATGAACTTTGAAAAATCAATAAAATATAGATGTGATAAGGTAAACAAGGATAAAACGCTATTGAATTATTTCAACTCTTTCGTATCAACGAAAGTTCAAAATAAACTTTGAAAAATTAAGAGAATGTAACAGTGACTAGGTAAACCACAACAAAACACTACTGAAATAATCCAACTCTTGCATTTCAACGAAAGAAATCCAAAATGAACTTTGAAAAATCAAGAGAATGTAACTGTGACAAGGTAAACCCCAACAAAACACTACTGAAATATTCCAACTCTTACATTTCAACTAAAGAAATCCAAAATGAAGTTTGAAAAATCAAGAGAATGTAACTGTGACAAGGTAAACCACGACAAAACACTACTGAAATATTCCAACTGTTGCATTTCAACAAAAGAAATCCAAAAAGAACTTTGAAAAATCAAGAGAATGTAACTGTGACAAGGTAAAGCACAACAAAACACTACTGAAATATTCCAACTCTTGCATTTCAGCGAAAGAAATCCAAAATGAACTTTGAAAAATCAAGAGAATGTAACTGTGACAAGGTAAACCACGACCAAACACTACTGAAATATTCCAACTCTTGCATTTCAACGAAAGAAATCCAAAATGAGCTTTGAAAAATCAAGAGAATGCAATTGTGACAAGTTAAACCACGACAAAACACTAATGGAATATTCAAAATTTTGCATTTCACGATAGAAATTCAAAATGAACTTTGAAAAATCAAGAGAATGTAACTGTGACAGGGTAAACCATAACAGAACACTACTGAAATATTCCAACTCTTGCATTTCAACAAAAGAAATTCAAAATGAACATTGAACCACGGTAAACCAAGGTAAACAACGACAAAACACTACTGAAATATTCCATTTCTTGCATTTCAACGAAAGAAATCCAAAATGAGCTTTGAAAAATCAAGAGAATGTAAGTGTGACAAGGTAAACCATAACAAAAAACTACCGAAATATTCCAACGCTTGCATTTCAACGAAAGAAATCCAAAATGAACTTTGAAAAATCAAGAGAGTATAAGTGTGACAGCACAACAGACACGCACACAGTAAAGCACAGTAAAGCACAACAAAACACTACTGAAATATTCCAACTCTTGCATTTCAACGAAAGAAATTCAAAATGAACAGTGAAAAATCATGAGAATGTAACTTTGACAGGTTAAATCATAACAAAACACTACTGAAATATTCCAACTGTTGCATTTCAACGAAAGAAATCCAAAATGAACTTTGAAAAATCAAGAGAATGTGACAGTGACAAGGTAAAGCACAACAAAACACTACTGAAATATTTCAACTCTTGCATTTCAACAAAAGAAATCCAAAATGAACTTTGAAAAATCAAGAGAATGTAACTGTGACAAGGTAAAGCACAACAAAACACTACTGAAATATTCCAACTCTTGCATTTCAACGAAAGAAATGCAAAATGAACTTTGAAAAATCAGGAGAATGTAACTCTGACAGGGTAAAGCACAACAAAACACTACTGAAATATTCCAACTCTTTCATTTCAGCGAAAGAAATCCAAAATAATCTTTGGAAAATCAAGAGAATTTAACCGTGACAAGGTAAACTACAACAAAACACTACTGAAATATTCCAATTCTTGCATTTCAACGCAAGAAATTCAAGATGAAGTTTGAAAATAAAAGAATGTAATTGTGACAAGGTAAACCATAACAAAACACTACTGAAATATTCCAACTCTTCCATTTCAATGAAAGAAATTCAAAATGAACTTTGAAAAATCAAGAAAATGTAACTCTGACTAGGCAAACCATGAAAAAACACTAATGAAATATTCCAACTCTTGCATTTCAACGAAAGAAATTCAAAATGAACTTTGAAAAATCAATAGAATGTAACTGTGACAAGGTAAACCACGACAAAACACTACTGAAAAATTCCAACTGTTGCATTTCAACAAGAGAAATCCAAAATGAACTTTGAAAAGTCAAGAGAACGTAACAATGACAAGGTAAACCATAACAAAACACAACTGAAATATTCCAACTCTTGCATTTCAACGAAAGAAATCCAAAATGAACTTTGAAAAATCAAGAGAATGTAACTGTGACAAGGTAAACCATGATAAAACAGTACTGAAATATTCCAACTGTTGCATTTCAACGAAAGAAATCCAAAATGAACTTTGAAAAATCAAGAGAATGTGACAGTGACAAGGTAAAGCACAACAACACACTACTGAAATATTCCAACTCTTGCATTTCAACGAAAGAAATCCAAAATGAACTTTGAAAAATCAAGAGAATGTAACTGTGACAAGGTAAACCACGACAAAACACTAATGAAATATTCCAACTCTTGCATTTCAACGAAAGAAATCCAAAATGAACTTTGAAAAATCAAGAGAATGTGACAGTGATATGGTAAAGCACAACAAAACACTACTGAAATATTCCAACTCTTGCATTTCAACAAAAGAAATCCAAAATGAACTTTGAAAAATCAAGAGAATGTAACTGTGACAAGGTAAAGCACAACAAAACACTACTGAAATATTCCAACTATTGCATTTCAACGAAAGAAATGCAAAATGAACTTTGAAAAATCAGGAGAATGTAACTATGACAGGGTAAAGCACAACAAAACACTATTGAAATATTCCAACTCTTGCATTTCAACTAAAGAAATTCAAAATGAATTTTGAAAAATCATGAGAATTTAACTGTGACAAGGTAAACCACAACAAAACACTACTGAAATATTCCAACTCTTGCATTTCAACGAAAGAAAACCAAAATGAACTTTGAAACATCAAAAGAATGTAACTGTGACAAGGTAAACCATAACAAAACACTACTGAAATATTCCAACTCTTCCATTTCAACGAAAGAAATACAAAATGAAGTTTGAAATATCAAGAGAATGTAAATGTGACGAGGTAAAGCACAACAAAACACTACTGAAATATTCCAACTCTTTCATTTCAACGAAAGAAATCCAAAATGAACTTTGAAAAATCAAGAGAATGTAACTGTGACAAGGTAAACCACTACAAAACACTACTGAAATATTCCAACTGTTGCATTTCAACGAAAGAAATCCAAAATGAACTTTGAAAAATCAAGAGAATGTAACAGTGACAAGGTAAAGCACAACAAAACACTACTGAAATATTCCAACTCTTGCATTTCAACGAAAGAATATCAAGAGAATGTGACTGTGACAGGGTAAACCACGACAAAACACTAATGAAATATTCCAACTCTTGCATTTTAACGAAAGAAATCCAAAATGAAGTTTGAAAAATCATAAGAATGTAACTGTGACATGGTAAACCAAGACAAAACACTACTGAAATATTCCAACTCTTCCATTTCAACGAAAGAAATCCAAAATGAACTTTGAAAAATCAAGAGAATGTAACTGTGACAAGGCAAAGCATAACAAAACACTACTGAAATATTCCAACTCTTTCATTTCAACGAAAGAAATCCAAAATGAAGTTTGAAAAATCAAGAGAATGTAACTGTGACACGGTAAACCACCACAAAACACTACTGAAATATTCCAACTCTTGCATTTCAACGAAGGAAATCCGAAATGAACTTTGAAAAATCATGAGAATATAACTATGACAGGGTAAACCATAACAAAACACTACTAAAATATTCCAACTCTTGCATTTCAGCGAAAGAATTCCAAAATAAAGTTTGGAAAATCAAGAGAATGTAACCGTGACAAGGTAAACCACAACAAAACACTACTGAAATATTCCAATTCTTGCATTTCAACGCAAGAAATTCAAGATGAAGTTTGAAACATCAAGAGAATGTAACTATGACAGGGTAAATCATAACAAAACACTACTGAAATATTCCAACTCTTGCATTTCAACGAAAAAAATCCAAAATGAAGTTTGAAAAATCAAGAGAATGTAAGTGTGACAAGGTAAACCACGACAAAACACTACTGAAATATTCCAACTGTTGCATTTCAACGAAAGAAATCAAAAATGAACTTTGAAAAATCAAGAGAATGTAACAGTGACAAGGTAAAGCACAACAAAACACTACTGAAATATTCCAACTCTTGCATTTCACCGAAAGAAATCCAAAATGAACTTTGAAAAATCAAGAGAATGTAACTGTGACAAGGTAAACCATGACAAAACACTACTGAAATATTCCAACTGTTGCATTTCAACGAGAGAAATCCAAAATGAACTTTGAAAAATCAAGAGAATGTAACAGTGACAAGGTAAAGCACAACAAAACACTACTGAAATATTCCAACTCTTGCATTTCAACAAAAGAAATTCAAAATGAACTTTGAAAAATCAAGAGAATGTAACTGTGATAAGGAAAAACATGACAAAACAATACTGAAATATTCCAACTCTTGCATTTCACGAAAGAAATCCTAAATGAACTTTGAAAAATCAAGAGAATGTGACAGTGACAAGGTAAAGAACAACAAAACACT
Source organism: Artemia sp. Qi Xiang Cuo (assembly GCF_049724085.1). Taxonomy (NCBI): domain Eukaryota; kingdom Metazoa; phylum Arthropoda; class Branchiopoda; order Anostraca; family Artemiidae; genus Artemia; species Artemia sp. Qi Xiang Cuo. The sequence continues at coordinate 24,262,571 of NC_142809.1, forward strand.
ACTGAAATATTCCAACTCTTGCATTTCAACAAAAGAAATCCAAAATGAACATTGAAAAATCAAGAGAATGTAACTGTGACAAGGTAAAGCACAACAAGACACTACTCAAATATTCCAACACTTGCATTTCAACGAAAGAAATCCAAAATGAACTTTGAAAAATCAGGAGAATGTAACTATGACAGGGTAAAGCACAACAAAAAACTATTGAAATATTCCAACTCTTGCATTTCAACGAAAGAAATCCAAAATGAACTTTGAAAAATCAAGAGAATGTAACTGTGACAAGGTAAACCACAACAAAACACTACTGAAATATTCCCACTCTTGCATTTCAACGAAAGAAATCCAAAATGAAGTTTGAAACATCAAGAGAATGTAACTGTGACAAGGTAAACCAGAACAAAACACTACTGAAATATTCAAACTCTTGCATTTCAACGAAAGAAATCCAAAATGAACTTTGAAAAATCAAGAGAATGTAACTGTGACAAGGCAAACCACGACAAAACACTACTGAAATAGTCCAACTCTTGCATTTCAACGAAAGAAATCCAAAATGAAGTTTGAAAAATCAATAGAATGTAACTGTGACAAAGTAAACCATGAAAAAACACTACTGAAATATTCAAACTCTTGCACTTCAACAAAAGAAATCCAAAAAGAACTTTGAAAAATCAAGAGAATGTAACTGTGACAAGGTAAAGCACAACAACACACTACTGAAATATTCAAACTCTTGCATTTCAACGAAACAATATCAAGAGAATGTGACTGTGACAGGGTAAACCACGACAAAACACTAATGAAATATTCCAACTCTTGCATTTTAACGAAAGAAATTAAAAAATGAACTTTGAAAAATCAAGAGAATGTAACTGTGACAAGGTAAACCATAACAAAAAACTACCGAAATATTCCAACGCTTGCCTTTCAACGAAAGAAATCCAAAATGAACTTTGAAAAATCAAGAGAGTATAAGTGTGACAGCACAACAGACACGCACACAGTAAAGCACAGTAAAGCACAACAAAACACTACTGAAATATTTCAACTCTTGCATTTCAACGAAAGAAATGCAAAATGAACTTTGAAAAATCAGGAGAATGTAACTATGACAGGGTAAATCATAACAAAACACTACTGAAATATTCCAACTGTTGCATTTCAACGAAATAAATCCAAAATGAACTTTGAAAAATCAAGAGAATGTGACAGTGACAAGGTAAAGCACAACAAAATACTACTGAAATATTCCAACTCTTGCATTTCAACAAAAGAAATCCAAAATGAACTTTGAAAAATCAAGAGAATGTAACTGTGACAAGGTAAAGCACAACAAAACACTACTGAAATATTCCAACTCGTGCATTTCAACGAAAGAAATGCAAAATGAACTTTGAAAAATCAGGAGAATGTAACTGTGACAGGGTGAACCACAACAAAACACTACTGAAATATTCAAACTCTTCCATTTCAACAAAAGAAATCCAAAATGAATTTTGAAAAGTCAAGAGAATTTAACTGTGACAAGGTAAACCACAACAAAACACTACTGAAATATTCCAACTCTTGCATTTCAACGACAGAAAACTAAAATGAAGTTTGAAACATCAAAAGAATGTAACTGTGACAAGGTAAACCATAGCAAAACACTACTGAAATATTCCAACTCTTACATTTCAACGAAAGAAATCCAAAATGAACTTTGAAAAATCAAGAGAATGTAACTGTGACAAGGCAAACCACAACAAAACACAACTGAAATATTCCAACTCTTGCATTTCAACGAAAGAAATCCAAAATGAAGTTTGAAAAATCAAGAGAATGTAACTGTGACAAGGTAAACCACGACAAAACACTAATTAAATATTCCATCTGTTGAATTTCAACGAAATAAATCAAAAATTAACTTTGAAAAATCAGGAGAATGTAACTGTGACAATGTAAAGCACAACAAAACACTACTGAAATATTCCAACTCTTGCATCTCAGCGAAAGAAATCCAAAATGAACTTTGAAAAATCAAGAGAAAGTAACTGTGACAAGGTAAACCATGACAAAACACTACTGAAATATTCCAACTGTTGCATTTCAACGAAAGAAATCCAAAATGAACTTTGAAAAATCAAGAGAATGTGACAGTGACAAGGTAAAGCACAACAAAACACTACTGAAATATTCCAACTCTTGCATTTCAACAAAAGAAATCCAAAATGAACTTTGAAAAATCAAGAGAACGTAACTGTGATAAGGTAAACCACTACAAAACACTACTGAAATATTCAAACTCTTTCATTTCAACGAAAGAAATTCAAAATGAAATTTAAAAAATCAAGAGAATGTAACTGTGACAAGGTAAACCACGACAAAACACTAATGAAATATTCCAACTGTTGCATTTCAACGAAAGAAATCCAAAATGAACTTTGAAAAATCAAGAGAATGTGACAGTGACAAGGTAAAGCACAACAAAACACTACTGAAATATTCCAACTCTTGCATTTCAACAAAAGAAATCCAAAATGAACTTTGAAAAATCAAGAGAATGTAACTGTGACAAGGTAAAGCACAACAAAACACTACTGAAATATTCCAACTATTGCATTTCAACTAAAGAAATGCAAAATGAACTTTGAAAAATCATGAGAATGTAACTCTGACATGGTAAAGCAAAACAAAACACTACTGAAATATTCCAACTCTTCCATTTCAATGAAAGAAATCCAAAATGAATTTTGAAAAATCTAGAGAATTTAACTGTGACAAGGTAAACCACGACAAAACACTACTGAAATATTCCCACTCTTGCATTTCAACGAAAGAAATCCAAAATGAAGTTTGAAACATCAAAAGAATGTAACTGTGACAAGGTAAACCAAGACAAAACACTACTGAAATATTCCAACTCTTCCATTTCAACGAAAGAAATCCAAAATGAACTTTGAAAAATCAAGAGAATGTAACTGTGACAAGGTAAAGCACAACAAAACACTACTGAAATATTCCAACTCTTGCATTTCCACGAAAGAAATCTAAAATGAAGTTTGAAAAATCAAGAGAATGTAACTGTGACAAGGTAAACCACGACAAAACACTACTGAAATATTCCAACTGTTGCATTTCAACGAAAGAAATTCAAAATGAACTTTGATACATGAAGAAAACGTAACTATGACAAGCTAAAGCATTACAAAACACTACTGAAATATTCCAAGTCTTGCATTTCAGCGAAAGAAATCTAAAATGAACGTTGAAAAATTAAGAGAATGTAAGTGTGACAAGCTAAACCACGACAAAACACTACTGAAATATTCCAACTGTTGCATTTCAACGAAAGAAATCCAAAATGAACTTTGAAAAATCAAGAGAATGTGACAGTGACAAGGTAAAGCACAACAAAACACTACTGAAATATTCCAACTCTTGCATTTCAACAAAAGAAATCAAAAATGAACTTTGAAAAATCAAGAGAACGTAACTGTGATAAGGTAAACCACGACAAAACACTACTGAAATATTCCAACTCTTTCATTTCAACGAAAGAAATACAAAATGAACTTTCAAAAATAAAGAGAATGTAACTGTGACAAGGTAAACCACGACAAAACACTACTGAAATATTCCAACTGTTGCATTTCAACTAAATAAATCCAAAATGAACTTTGAAAAATCAAGAGAATGTCACAGTGACAAGGTAAAGCACAACAAAACACTACTGAAATATTCCAACTCTTGCATTTCAACAAAAGAAATTCAAAATGAACTTTGAAAAATCAAGAGAATGTAACTGTGACAAGGTAAATCACAACAAAACACTACTGAAATATTCCAACTCTTGCATTTCAACAAAAGAAATGCAAAATGAACTTTGAAAAATCAGGAGAATGTAACTATGACAGGGTAAAGCACAACAACACACTACTGAAATATTCAAAATCTTGCATTTCTATGAAACAATTCCAAAATGAACTTCGAAAAATCGAGAGAATGTAGCTGTGGCAAGGTAAACCAGATCCAAACTACTGAAATACTCCAATTCTTGCGTTTCAATGAAAGAAATTAAAAATGAAGTTTGAAACATCAAAAGAATGTAACTGTGACAAGGTAAACCATAACAAAACACTACTGAAATATTCCAACTCTTGCATTTCAACGAAATAAATCCAAAAATGAACTTTGAAAAATCAAGATAATGTAACTGTGACACGGTAAACCACGATAAAACACTACTGAAATATTCCAACTCTTGCATTTCAACGAAAGAAATCCAAAATGAACTTTGAAAAATCAAGAGAATGTGACAGTGACAAGGTAAAGCACAACAAAACACTACTGAAATATTCCAACTCTTGCATTTCAACAAAAGAAATGAAAAATGAACTTTGAAAAATCAAGAGAATGTAACTGTGACAATGTAAACCACGACAAAACACTAATGAAATATTCCAACTCTTGCATTTCAACGAAAGAAATCCAAAATGAACTTTGAAAAATCAAGAGAATGTGACAGTGACAAGGTAAAGCACAACAAAACACTACTGAAATATTTCAACTCTTGCATTTCAACAAAAGAAATCCAAAATGAACTTTGAAAAATCAAGAGAATGTAACTGTGACAAGGTAAAGCACAACAAAACACTACTGAAATATTCCAACTCTTGCATTTCAACGAAAGAAATGCAAAATGAACTTTGAAAAATCAGGAGAATGTAACTATGACAGGGTAAAGCACAACAAAACACTACTGAAATATTCCAACTCTTGCATTTCAACTAAAGAAATCCAAAATGAACTTTGAAAAATCAAGAGAATTTAACTGTGACAAGGTAAAGCACAACAAAACACAACTGAAATATTCCAACTCTTGCATTTCAACGAAAGAAATCCAAAATGAACTTTGAAATATCAAAAGAATGTAACTGTGACAAGGTAAACCATGACAAAACACTACTGAAATATTCCAACTCTTCCATTTCAACGAAAGAAATCCAAAATGAAGTTTGAAAAATCAAGAGAATGTAAATGTGACAAGGCAAAGCACAACAAAACACTACTGAAATATTCCAACTCTTGCATTTCCACGAAAGAAATCTAAAATGAAGTTTGAAAAATCAAGAGAATGTAACTGTGACAAGGTAAACCACTACAAAACACTACTGAAATATTCCAACTGTTGCATTTCAACGAAAGAAATCCAAAATGAACTTTGAAAAATCAAGAGAATGTAACTGTGACAAGGTAAACCACAACAAAACACTACTGAAATATTCCAACTCTTGCATTTCAACGAAAGAATATCAAGAGAATGTGACTGTGACAGGGTAAACCACGACAAAACACTAATGAAATATTCCAACACTTGCATTTTAACGAAAGAAATTAAAAAATGAACTTTGAAAAATCAAGAGAATGTAACTGTGACAAGGTAAACCATAACAAAAAACTACCGAAATATTCCAACGCTTGCATTTCAACGAAAGAAATCCAAAATGAACTTTGAAAAATCAAGAGAGTATAAGTGTGACAGCACAACAGACACGCACACAGTAAAGCACAGTAAAGCACAACAAAACACTACTGAAATATTACAACTCTTTCATTTCAACGAAAGAAATGCAAAATGAACTTTGAAAAATCAGGAGAATGTAACTATGACAGTGTAAATCATCACAAAACACTACTGAAATATTCCAACTGTTGCATTTCAACGAAAGAAATCCAAAATGAACTTTGAAAAATCAAGAGAATGTGACAGTGACAAGGTAAAGCACAACAAAACACTACTGAAATATTCCAACTCTTGCATTTCAACAAAAGAAATCCAAAATGAACTTTGAAAAATCAAGAGAATGTAACTGTGACAAGGTAAAGCACAACAAAACACTACTGAAATATTCCAACTATTGCATTTCAACGAAAGAAATGCAAAATGAACTTTGAAAAATCAGGAGAATGTAACTATGACAGGGTAAAGCGCAACAAAACACTACTGAAATATTCCAACTCTTGCATTTCAACGAAAGAAATCCAAAATGAATTATGAAAAATCATGAGAATTTAACTGTGACATGGTAAACCAAGACAAAACACTACTGAAATATTCCAACTCTTGCATTTCAACGAAAGAAATCCAAAATGAAGTTTGAAACATCAAAAGAATGTAACTGTGACAAGGTAAACCATAACAAAACACTACTGAAATATTCCAACTCTTACATTTCAACTAAAGAAATCCAAAATGAACTTTGAAAAATCAAGAGAATGTAACTGTGACAAGGTAAACTACAACAAAACACTACTGAAATATTCCAACTCTTGCATTTCCACGAAAGAAATCTAAAATGAAGTTTGAAAAATCAAGAGAATGTAACTGTGACAAGGTAAAGCACGACAAAACACTACTGAAATATTCCAACTGTTGCATTTCAACGAAAGAAATCCAAAATGAACTTTGAAAAATCAAGAGAATGTAACTGTGACAAGGTAAAGCACAACAAAACACTACTGAAATATTCCAAATATTGAATTACAATTAAAGAAATCAAAAATGAACTTTCAAAAATTAAAATAATGTAACTGTTAAATATTAAACCACGACAAAAAACTACTGAAATATTCAAACTCTTGCATTTCAATGAAAGAAATCCAAAAGGAACTTTGAAAAATCAAGAGAATGTGACAGTGACAAGGTAAAGCACAACAAAACACTACTGAAATATTCCAACTCTTGCATTTCAACAAAAGAAATCCAAAATGAACTTTGAAAAATCAAGAGAACGTAACTGTGATAAGGTAAACCACGACAAAACACTACTGAAATATTCCAACTCTTGCATTTCAACGAAAGAAATTCAAAATGAACTTTGATAAATCAAGAGAATGTAACTGTGACAAGGTAAACCATTACAAAACACTACTGAAATATTCCAACTGTTGCATTTCAAAGAAAGAAATCCAAAATGAACTTTGAAAAATCAAGAGAATGTGACAGTGACAAGGTAAAGCACAACAAAACACTACTGAAATATTCCAACTCTTGCATTTCAACTAAATAAATCCAAAATGAACTTTGAAAAATCAAGAGAATGTAACTGTGACAAGGTAAAGCACAACAAAACACTACTGAAATATTCCAACTCTTGCATTTCAACGAAAGAAATGCAAAATGAACTTTGAAAAATCATGAGAATGTAACTTTTACATGGTAAAGCACAACAAAACACTACTGAAATATTCCAACTCTTGCATTTCAGCTAAAGAAATCCAAAATAAAGTTTGGAAAATCAAGAGAATGTAACCGTGACAAGGTAAACCACAACAAAACACTACTGAAATATTCCAATTCTTGCATTTCAACGCAAGAAATTCAAGATGAAGTTTGAAAATAAAAGAATGTAATTGTGACAAGGTAAACCATAACAAAACACTACTGAAATATTCCAACTCTTCCATTTCAACGAAAGAAATCCAAAATGAACTTTGAAAAATCAAGAGAATGTAACTCTGACAAGGCAAACCACAACAAAACACAACTGAAATATTCCAACTCTTGCATTTCCACGAAAGAAATCCAAAATGAAGTTTGAAAAATCAAGAGAATGTAACTGTGACAAGGTAAACCACTACAAAACACTACTTAAATATTCCAACTCTTGCATTTCAACGAAAGAAATCCAAAATGAACTTTGAAAAATCAAGAGAATGTAACAGCGACAAGGTAAACCATAACAAATCACTACTGAAATATTTCATATCTTGCATTTCATCGAAAAATATCAAGAGAATGTAACTGTGGCAGGGTAAACCACAACAAAACACAATTGAAATATTTCAACACTTGCATTCCAACAACAGAAATTCAAAAATGAACTTTGAAAAAGCAAGAGAATTTAACTATGACAAGGTAAACCATAACAAAAAACTACCGAAATATTCCAACGCTTGCATTTCAACGAAAGAAATCCAAAATGAACTTTGAAAAATCAAGAGAGTATAAGTGTGACATCACAACAGACACTCACACAGTAAAGCACAGTAAAGCACAACAAAACACTACTGAAATATTCCAACTCTTGCATTTCAACGAAAGAAATGCAAAATGAACTTTGAAAAATCAGGAGAATGTAACTATGACAGGGTAAATCATAACAAAACACTACTGAAATATTCCAACTCTTGCATTTCAACGAAAAAAATCCAAAATGAAGTTTGAAAAATCAAGAGAATGTAACAGTGACAAGGTAAAGCACAACAAAATACTACTGAAATATTCCAACTCTTGCATTTCAACAAAAGAAATCCAAAATGAACTTTGAAAAATCAAGAGAATGTGACAGTGACAAGGTAAAGCACAACAAAACACTACTGAAATATTCCAACTCTTGCATTTCAACAAAAGAAATGCAAAATGAACTTTGAAAAATCAGGAGAATGTAACTATGACAAGGTAAACCACAACAAAACACTACTGAAATATTCCAAATCTTGCATTTCAACAAAAGAAATCCAAAATGAACTTTGGAAAATCAAGAGAATTTAAGCGTGACAAGGTAACCACAACAACATACTAATGATATATTCTAACTCTTGCATTTGAGTGAAAGAAATCAAAATTGAAGTTTGAAATATCAAAAGAATGTAACTGTGACAAGGTAAACCATAACAAAACACTACTGAAATATTCCAACTCTTCCATTTCAACGAAAGAAATCCAAAATGAAGTTTGAAAAATCAAGAGAATGTAACTGTGACAAGGTAAAGCACAACAAAACACTACTGAAATATTCCAACTCTTGCATTTCAACGAAAGAAATCCACAATGAACTTTGAAAAATCAAGATAATGTAACTGTGACACGGTAAACCACGACAAAACACTACTGAAATATTCCAACTGTTGCATTTCAAAGAAAGAAATCCAAAATGAACTTTGAAAAATCATGAGAATGTAACAGTGACTTGGTAAACCACAACAAGCAACAACTAAAATAAACCCACTCATGAATGTCATAAGATGAAATATACAATGAAATCTGATATAGCATGAGACTGAAAGAGTGACAATGAGAAATCCGACAAAACACCTCTTAAATATCTTTACTCACGATCTTTAGAGTGAGAAGTCCAAAATGATCTGTGAAGTTTACGTAAAATAAAGACCTATCTAGGTCGTGCACTAAAAGATTCTATTATAGTATTCCAAATTTCACATTTCTTCTGAGGAAGTTTAAATCTATACTTAAAAAAAAAATAAAATGTAACTCTGACATGGTGAACCACAACAAAACCCTACTGAAATATTCCAACGCTTGCATTTCAACGAAAGAAATCCAAAATGAACTTTGAAAAATCTAGAGAATGTAACTCTGACAAGGTAAACCACAACAAAACACTACTGAAATATTCCAACGCTTGCATTTCAACGAAAGAAATCCAAAATAAACTTTGAAAAATCATGAGAATGTAAGTGTGACAATGTAAACCACAACAAAACACTACTGGAAAATTCCAACTCTTGCATTTCAACGAAAGAAATCCAAAATGAAGTTTGATAAATCAAGAGTATGTAAGTGTGTCAAGGTAAACCACAACAAAACACTACTAAAATATTCCAACTCTTGCATTTCAACGAAAAAGAAATCCAAAATGAACTTTGAAAAATCAAGAGAATGTAACAGTGACATGGTAAACCACAACAAAACACTACTGAAATATTCCAACTCTAGCATTTCATCAAAATAATATCAAGAGAATGTTACTGTGACAAGGTAAACCACGACATAACACAATTGAAATATTCCAACTCTTTCATTTCAACAACAGAAATTCAAAAATGAACTTTGAAAAATCAAGAGAATGTAACTGTGACAAGGTAAACCATAACAAAAAACTACCGAAATATTCCAACGCTTGCATTTCAACGAAAGAAATCCAAAATGAACTTTGAAAAATCAAGAGAGTATAAGTGTGACAGCACAACAGACACTCACACAGTAAAGCACAGTAAAGCACAACAAAACACTACTGAAATATTCCAACTCTTGCATTTCAACGAAAGAAATGCAAAATGAACTTTGAAAAATCAGGAGAATGTAACTATGACAGGTTAAATCATAACAAAACACTACTGAAATATTCCAACTCTTGCATTTCAACGAAAAAAATCCAAAATAAAGTTTGAAAAATCAAGAGAATGTGACAGTGACAAGGTAAAGCACAACAAAACACTACTGAAATATTTCAACTCTTGCATTTCAACAAAAGAAATCCAAAATGAACTTTGAAAAATCAAGAGAATGTAACTGTGACAAGGTAAAGCACAACAAGACACTACTGAAATATTCCAACTCTTGCATTTCAACGAAAGAAATGCAAAATGAACTTTGAAAAATCAGGAGAATGTAACTATGACAGGGTAAAGCACAACAAAACACTACTGAAATATTCCAACTCTTGCATTTCAACCAAAGAAATCCAAAATGAACTTTTAAAAATCAAGAGAATGTAACTGTGACAAGGTAAACCATGACAAAACACTACTGAAATATTCAACTCTTGCATTTCAACGACAGAAATCCAAACTGAAGTTTGAAAAATCAAGAGAATGTAACTGTGACAATTTAAACCATAACAAAACACTACTGAATATTCCAACTTTTACATTTCAACGAAAGAAATCCAAAATTAACTTTAAAAAATCAAGAGAATGTAACTGTGACAAGGTAAACCACAACAAAACCCTACTGAAATATTCCAACGCTTGCATTTCAACGAAAAAAATCCAAAATGAAGTTTGAAAAATCAAGAGAATGTAACTGTGACAAGGTAAACCACGACAAAACACTACTGAAATATTCCAACTGTTGCATTTCATCGAAAGAAATCCAAAAAGAACTTTGAAAAATCAAGAGAATGTAACAGTGACAAGGTAAAGCACAACAAAACACTACTGAAATATTCCAACTCTTGCATTTCAGCGAAAGAAATCCAAAATGAATTTTGAAAAATCAAGAGAATGTAACTGTGACAAGGTAAACCATGACAAAACACTACTGAAATATTCCAACTGTTGCATTTCAACGAAAGAAATCCAAAATGAACTTTGAAAAATCAAGAGAATGTTACAGTGACAAGGTAAAGCACAACAAAACACTACTGAAATATTCAAACTCTTGCATTTCAACAAAAGAAATCCAAAATGAACTTTGAAAAATCAAGAGAATGTAACTGTGATAAGGTAAACCACGACAAAACACTAATGAAATATTCCAACTCTTGCATTTCAAGGAAAGAAATCCAAAATGAACTTTGAAAAATCAAGAGAATGTGACAGTGACAAGGTAAAGCACAACAAAACACTACTGAAATATTTCAACTCTTGCATATCAACAAAATAAATCCAAAATGAACTTTGAAAAATCAAGAGAATGTAACTGTGACAAGGTAAAGCACAACAAAACACTACTGAAATATTCCAACTCTTGCATTTCAACGAAAGAAATGCAAAATGAACTTTGAAAAATCAAGAGAATGTAACTATGACAGGGTAAAGCACAACAAAACACAACTGAAATATTCCAAATCTTGCATTTCAATGAAAGAAATATAAAATGACCTTTGAAAAATCAAGAGAATGTAGCTGTGAAAAGGTGAAGAACTACAAAACACTACTGAAATATTCTAACTCTTGCATTTCAACAAAAGAAATTCAAAATGAAGTTTGAAAAATCAAGAGAATGTAACTGTGACAAGGTAAACCAAAACAAAACACTACTGAAATATTCCAGCTCTTGCATTTCAACGAAAGAAATTCAAAATGAACTTTTAAAAATCAAGAGAATGTAACTGTGACAAGGCAAAACACGACAAAACACTACTGAAATAGTCCAACTCTTTCATTTCAACGAAAGAAATCCAAAATGAAGTTTGAAAAATCAAGAGAATGTAACTGTGACAAGGTAAACCACGACAAAACACTACTGAAATATTCCAACTCTTGCATTTCAACGAAAGAAATCCAAAAAGAACTTTGAAAAATCAAGAGAATGTAACTGTGACAAGGTAAAGCACAACAAAACACTACTGAAATATTCCAACTCTTGCATTTCAACGAAAGAATATCAAGAGAATGTGACTGTGACAGGGTAAACCACGACAAAACACTAATGAAATATTCCAACTCTTGCATTTTAACGAAAGAAATTAAAAAATGAACTTTGAAAAATCAAGAGAATGTAACTGTGACAAGGTAAACCATAACAAAAAACTACCGAAATATTCCAACGCTTGCATTTCAACGAAAGAAATCCAAAATGAACTTTGAAAAATCAAGAGAGTATAAGTGTGACAGCACAACAGACACGCACACAGTAAAGCACAGTAAAGCACAACAAAACACTACTGAAATATTCCAACTCTTGCATTTAAACTAAAGAAATGCAAAATGAACTTTGAAAAATCAGGAGAATGTAACTATGACAGGGTAAATCATAACAAAACACTACTGAAATATTCCAACTGTTGCATTTCAACGAAAGAAATCCAAAATGAACTTTGAAAAATCAAGAGAATGTGACAGTGACAAGGTAAAGCACAACAAAATACTACTGAAATATTCCAACTCTTGCATTTCAACAAAAGAAATCCAAAATGAACTTTGAAAAATCAAGAGAATGTAACTGTGACAAGGTAAAGCACAACAAAACACTACTGAAATATTCCAACTCTTGCATTTCAACGAAAGAAATGCAAAATGAACTTTGAAAAATCAGGAGAATGTAACTTTGACAGGGTAAAGCACAACAAAACACTACTGAAATATTCCAACTCTTGCATTTCAACTAAAGAAATCCAAAATGAATTTTGAAAAATCAAGAGAATGTAACAGTGACAAGGTAAAGCACAACAAAACACTACTGAAATATTCCAACTCTTGAATTTCAACGAAAGAAATCCAAAATGAAGTTTGAAACATCAAAAGAATGTAAATGTGACAAGGTAAACCAAAACAAAACACTACTGAATATTCCAACTCTTACATTTCAACAAAAGAAATACAAAATGAACTTTGAAACATCGAGAGAATGTAACTGTGACAAGGTAAACCACAACAAAACACTACTGAAATATTCAAACTCTTGCATTTTAACGAAAGAAATCCAAAATGAACTTTGAAAAATCAAGAAAAGGCAATTGTGACAATTTAAACCACGACAAAACACTAATGGAATATTCAAAATTTTGCATTTCACGATAGAAATTCAAAATGAACTTTGAAAAATCAAGAGAACGTAACTGTGACAAGGTAAACCACGACAAAACACTACTGAAATATTCCAACTCTTGCATTTCAACGAAAGAAATACAAAATGAACTTTAAAAAATCAAGAGAATGTAACTGTGACAAGGTAAACCCCTAGAAAACACTAATGAAATATTCCAACTGTTGCATTTCAACGAAAGAAATCCAAAATGAACTTTGAAAAATCAAGAGAATGTGACAGTGACAAGGTAAAGCACAACAAAACACTACTGAAATATTCCAACTCTTGCATTTCAACGAAAGAAATGCAAAAAGTAACTTTGGAAAATCAAGAAAATGTAACTGTGACAAGGTAAAGCACAACAAAACACTACTGAAATAGTCCAACTCTTGCATTTCAACGAAAGAAATTCAAAATGAACTTTGAAAAATCATGAGAATGTAATTGTGACAGGGTAAAGCACAACAAAACACTACTGAAATATTCAAACTCTTCCATTTCAACGAAAGAAATCCAAAATGAATTTTGAAAAATCAAGAGAATTTAACTGTGACAAGGTAAACCACAACAAAACACTACTGAAATATTCCAACTCTTGCATTTCAACGACAGAAAACCAAAATGAAGTTTGAAAAATCAAGAGAATGTAACTGTGACAAGGTAAACCATAACAAAACACTACTGAAATAATCCAACTCTTGCATTTCAACGAAAGAAATTCCAAAATAAACTTTGAAAAATCAAGAGAATGTAACTGTGACAAGGCTAACCACATCAAAACACTACTGAAATATTCCAGCTCTTGCAATTCCACGAAAGAAATCCAAAATGAACTTTGAAAAATCAAGAAAGTGTAAGTGTGACAAGGTAAACCACAACAAAACACTACTGAAATATTCCAACTCTTGCATTTTAACGAAAGAAATCCAAAATGAACTTTGGAAAATCAAGAGAATGTAACTGTGACAAGGTAAAGCACAACAAAACGCTACTGAAATATTCCCACTCTTGCATTTCAACGAAAGAAATCCAAAATGAACTTTGAAAAATTAAGAGAATGTAACTGTGACTAGGTAAAGCACAAAAAACACTACTGAAATATTCCAAATCTTGCATTTCAACAAAAGAAATCCAAAATAAACTTTGAAAAATCAATAGAATGTAACTGTGACAAGGTAAACCACGACAAAACACTAATGAAATATTCCAACTCTTGCATTTCAAAGAGAGAAAATCAAAAATGAACTTTTAAAAATAAAGAGAATGTAACTGTGACAGGGTAAACCATAACAGAACACTACTGAAATATTCCAACTCTTGCATTTCAACAAAAGAAATTCAAAATGAACATTGAACCACGGTAAACCAAGGTAAACAACGACAAAACACTACTGAAATATTCCATTTCTTGCATTTCAACGAAAGAAATCCAAAATGAACTTTGAAAAATCAAGAGAATGTAAGTGTGACAAGGTAAACCACGACAAAACACTACTGAAATATTCCAACTCTTGAATTTCAACGAAAGAATATCAAGAGAATGTAAATGTGACAGTGTAAACCAAGACAAAACACTATTGAAATATTCCAACTCTTGCATTTTAACGAAAGAAATTAAAAAATGAACTTTGAAAAATCAAGAGAATGTAACTGTGACAAGGTAAACCATAACAAAAAACTACAGAAATATTCCAACGCTTGCATTTCAACGAAAGAAATCCAAAATGAACTTTGAAAAATCAAGAGAGTATAAGTGTGACAGCACAACAGACACGCACACAGTAAAGCACAGTAAAGCACAACAAAACACTACTGAAATATTCCAACTCTTGCATTTCAACGAAAGAAATTCAAAATGAACTTTGAAAAATCAGGAGAATGTAACTATGACAAGGTAAATCAAAACAAAACACTACTGAAATATTCCAACTCTTGCATTTCAACGAAAAAAATCCAAAATGAACTTTGAAAAATCAAGAGAATGTGACAGTGACAAGGTAAAGCACAACAAAACACTACTGAAATATTCTAACTCTTGCATTTCAACAAAAGAAATCCAAAATGAACTTTGAAAAATCAAGAGAATGTAACTGTGACAAGGTAAAGCACAACAAAACACTACTGAAATATTCCAACTCTTGCATTTCAACGAAAGAAATGCAAAATGAACTTTGAAAAATCATGAGAATGTAACTGTGACATGGTAAAGCACAACAAAACACTACTGAAATATTCCAACTCTTGCATTTCAACGGAAGAAATTCAAAATGAACTTTGAAAAATCTAGAGAATGTTACTGTGACTAGGTAAACCACGACAAAACACTACTGAAATATTCCAACTCTTTCATTTCAAAGAAAGAAATCCAAAATGAACTTTGAAAAATAAATAGAATGTAACTGTGTCAAGGTAAACCACGACAAAACACTACTTAAATATTCCAACTCTTGCATTTCAACAAAAGAAATTCAAAAAGAACTTTGAAAAATCAGGAGAATGTAACTGTGACAATGTAAAGCACAACAAAACAATACTGAAATATTCCAACTCTTGCATCTCAGAGAAATAAATCTAAAATGAGCATCGAAAAAATCAAGAGAATTTAAATGTGACAAAGTGAACCACGATAAAACACTAATGAAATATTCCAACTCTTGCATTTAAACGAAATAAATACAAAATGAACTTTGAAAAATCAAGAGACTGTTACTGTGACAAGGTAAACTATAACAAAACACTACTGAAATATTCCAACTCTTTCATTTCAACAAAATAAATACACAATGAACTTTAAAAAATCAAGATAATGTAACTGTGACAAGGTATACCACGAGAAAACACTAATGACATATTCCAACTCTTGCATTTGAACCAAATAAATCCAAAATGAACTTTGAAAAATCAAGAGAATGTAACTGTGACAAGGTAAACCACAACAAAACACTACTGATATATTCCAACTCTTGCTTTTCAACAAAAGAAATCCAAAACGAACTTTGAAAAATCAAGAGAATGTAACTTTGACAAGGTAACGCACAACAAGACACTACTGAAATATTCCAACTCTTGCATTTCAACAAAAGAAATGCAAAATGAACTTTGAAAAATCAGGAGAATGTAACTATGACAAGGTAAAGCACAACAAAACACTACTGAAATATTCAAACTCTTGCATTTCAATTAAAGAAATCCAAAATGAACTTTGAAAAATCATTAGAATTTAACTGTGACAAGTTAAAGCACAAAAAAACACTAATGAAATATTCCAACTCTTGCATTTCAAGGAAAGAAATCCAAAATGAACTTTGAAAAATCTAGAGAATGTAACTGTGACAAGGTAAACAAGAACCAAACTACTGAAATATTCGAACTCTTGCATTTCTAAGAAAGAAATCCAAAATGAACTTTGAAAAATCAAGAGAATGTAACTGTGACAAGGTAAACCACAACAAAAGACTACTGAAATATTCCAACTCTTGCATTTCCACGAAAGAAATCTAAAATGAAGTTTGAAAAATCAAGAGAATGTAACTGTGACAAGGTAAACCACGACAAAACACTACTGAAATATTCCAACTGTTGCATTTCAACGAAAGAAATCCAAAATGAACTTTGAAAAATCAAGAGAATGTAACAGTGACAAGGTAAAGCACAACAAAACACTACTGAAATATTCCAACTCTTGCATTTCAACGAAAGAATATCAAGAGAATGTGACTGTGACAGGGTAAACCACGACAAAACACTAATGAAATATTCCAACTCTTGCATTTTAAAGAAAGAAATTAAAAAATGAACTTTGAAAAATCAAGAGAATGTAACTGTGACAAGGTAAACCATAACAAAAAACTACCGAAATATTCCAACGCTTGCATTTCAACGAAAGAAATCCAAAATGAACTTTGAAAAATCAAGAGAGTATAAGTGTGACAGAACAACATACACGCACACAGTAAAGCACAGTAAAGCACAACAAAACACTACTGAAATATTCCAACTCTTGCATTTCAACGAAAGAAATGCAAAATGAACTTTGAAAAATCATGAGAATGTAACTATGACAGGGTAAATCATAACAAAACACTACTGAAATATTCCAACTCTTGCATTTCAACGAAAGAAATCCAAAATAAACTTTGAAAAATCAAGAGAATGTAACAGTGACAAGGTAAAGCACAACAAAACACTACTGAAATATTTCAACTCTTGCATTTCAACAAAAGAAATCCAAACTGAACTTTGAAAAATCAAGAGAATGTAACTGTGACAAGGTAAAGCACAACAAAACACTACTGAAATATTCCAGCTCTTGCATTTCAACGAAAGAAATGCAAAATGAACTTTGAAAAATCATGAGAATGTAACTATGACATGGTAAAGCACAACAAAACACTAATGAAATATTCCAACTCTTGCATTTCACGAAAGATATCCAAAATGAATTTTGAAAAATCAAGAGAATGTAACTGTGACAAGGTAAACCAAAAAAAACACTACTGAAATATTCCAACTCTTGCATTTCAAAGAAAGAAATTCAAAATGAACTTTGAAAAATCAAGAGAATGTAACTGTGACAAGGTAAACCATAACAAAACACTACTGAATATTCCAACTCTTACATTTCAACGAAAGAAATCCAAAATTAACTTTGAAAAATCAAGAGAATGTAACTGTGACAAGGTAAACCACAACAAAACCCTACTGAAATATTCCAACTCTTGCATTTCAACGAAGGAAATCCAAAATGAACTTTGAAAAATCTAGAAAAGGCAATTGTGACAAGTTAAACCACGACAAAACACTAATGGAATATTCAAAATTTTGCATTTCACGATAGAAATTCAAAATGAACTTTGAAAAATCAAGAGAACGTAACTGTGATAAGGTAAACCACGACAAAACACTACTGAAATATTCCAACTCTTTCATTTCAACGAAATAAATTCAAAATGAACTTTAAAAAATCAAGAGAATGTAACTGTGACAAGGTAAACCACGACAAAACACTACTGAAATATTCCAACTCTTGCATTTCAACGAAAGAAATCCAAAATGAACTTTGAAAAATCATGAGTATGTAACAGTGACAAGGTAAAGCACAACAAAACACTACTGAAATATTCCAACTCTTGCATTTCAACGAAAGAAATGCAAAATGAACTTTGAAAAATCAAGAGAATGTAACTGTGACAAGGTAAAGCACAACAAAACACTACTGAAATATTCCAACTCTTGCATTTCAACGAAAGAAATGCAAAATGAACTTTGAAAAATCAGGAGAATGTAACTATGACAGGGTAAAGCACAACAAAACACTACTGAAATATTCCAACTCTTCCATTTCAACGAAAGAAATCCAAAATGAATTTTGAAAAATCAAGAGAATTTAACTGTGACAAGGTAAACCACAACAAAACACAACTGAAATATTCCAACTCTTGCATTTCAACGAAAGAAATCCAAAATGAAGTTTGAAATATCAAAAGAATGTAACTGTGACAAGGTAAACCACAACAAAACACTACTGAAATATTCCAACTCTTCCATTTCAACGAAAGAAATTCCGAAATGAACTTTGAAAAATAAAGAGAATGTAAGTGTGACAAGGTAAACCCCAACAAAACACTACTGAAATATTCCAACTCTTGCATTTCCACGAAACAAATCCAAAATGAAGTTTGAAAAATCAAGAGAATGTAACAGAGACAAGGTAAACCACAACAAAACACTACTGAAATATTCCAACTCTTGCATTTCAATGAAAGAAATCCAAAATGAACTTTGAAAAATTAAGATAATGTAACTGTGACAAGGTAAAGCACAACAAAACACTACTGAAATTTTCCAACTCTTGCATTTCTACGAAAGAAATCCAAAATTAACTTTGAAAAATTAAGAGAATGTAACTGTGACTAGGTAAAGCACAAAAAACACTACTGAAATATTCCAACTCTTGCATTTCAACAAAAGAAATCCAAAATAAACTTTGAAAAATCAATAGAATGTAACTGTGACAAGGTAAACCACGACAAAACACTAATGAAATATTCCAACTCTTGCATTTCAACGAGAGAAATTCAAAAATGAACTTTGAAAAATCAAGAGAATGTAAATGTGACAGGGTAAACCATAACAGAACACTACTGAAATATTCAAACTCTTGCATTTCAACAAAAGAAATTCAAAATGAACATTGAACCACGGTAAACCAAGGTAAACAACGACAAAACACAAGTGAAATATTCCATTTCTTGTATTTCAACGAAAGAAATCCAAAATGAGCTTTGAAAAATCAACAGAATATAAGTGCGACAAGGTAAACCACGACGAAACTCTACTGAAATATTCCAACTTTAGCATTTTATCCAAATAATATCAA
Source organism: Artemia sp. Qi Xiang Cuo (assembly GCF_049724085.1). NCBI lineage: Eukaryota > Metazoa > Arthropoda > Branchiopoda > Anostraca > Artemiidae > Artemia > Artemia sp. Qi Xiang Cuo. The sequence continues at coordinate 24,282,214 of NC_142809.1, forward strand.
GAGAATGTAACTGTGAGAGGGTAAAACACGACAAAACACTATTGAAATATTCCAACTCTTGCATTTTAACGAAAGAAATTAAAAAATGAACTTTGAAAAATCAAGAGAATGTAACTGTGACAAGGTAAACCATAACAAAAAACTACCGAAATATTCCAACGCTTGCATTTCAACGAAAGAAATCCAAAATGAACTTTGAAAAATCAAGAGAGTATAAGTGTGACAGCACAACAGACACGCACACAGTAAAGCACAGTAAAGCACAACAAAACACTACTGAAATATTCCAACTCTTGCATTTCAACGAAAGAAATGCAAAATGAACTTTGAAAAATCAGGAGAATGTAACTATGACAGTTTAAATCATAACAAAACACTACTTAAATATTCCAACTGTTGCATTTCAACGAAAGAAATCCAAAATGAACTTTGAAAAATCAAGAGAATGTGACAGTGACAAGGTAAAGCACAACAATACACTACTGAAATATTCCAACTCTTGCATTTCAACAAAAGAAATCCAAAATGAACTTTGAAAAATCAAGAGAATGTAACTGTGACAAGGTAAATCACAACAAAACACTACTGAAATATTCCAACTCTTGCATTTCAACGAAAAAAATGCAAAATGAACTTTGAAAAATCAGGAGAATGTAACTATGACAGGGTAAAGCACAACAACACACTCCTGAAATATTCCAACTCTTGCATTTCAACGAAAGAAATCCAAAATGAACTTTGAAAAATAAAGAGAATTTAACTGTGACAAGGTAAACCACAACAAAACACTACTGAAATATTCCAACTCTTGAATTTCAACGAAAGAAATCAAAAATGAAGTTTGAAACATCAAAAGAATGTAACTGTGACAATGTAAACCATAACAAAACACTACTGAAATATTCAAACTCTTCCATTTCAACGAAAGAAATCCAAAATGAAGTTTGAAAAATCAAGAGAATGTAACTGTGACAAGGTAAACCCCAACAAAACACTACTGAAATATTCAAACTCTTGCATTTCCACGAAAGAAATCTAAAATGAAGTTTGAAAAATCAAGAGAATGTAACTGTGACAAGGTAAACCACGACAAAACACTACTGAAATATTCCAACTCTTGCATTTCAACGAAAGAAATTCAAAATGAACTTTGAAAAATCAAGAGAATGTAACTGTGACAAGGTAAAGCACAACAAAACACTACTGAAATATTCCAACTCTTGCATTTCAGCGAAAGAAATCCAAAATGAACTTTGAAAAATCAAGAGAATGTAACTGTGACAAGGTAAACCACGACCAAACACACTGAAATATTCCAACTCTTGCATTTCAACGAAAGAAATCCAAAATGAACTTTGAAAAATCAAGAAAAGGCAATTGTGACAAGTTAAACCTCGACAAAACACTAATGGAATATTAAAAATTTTGCATTTCACGATAGAAATTCAAAATGAACTTTGAAAAATCAAGAGAACGTAACTGTGATAAGGTAAACCACGACAAAACACTACTGAAATATTCCAACTCTTTCATTTCAACGAAAGAATTTCAAAATGAACTTTAAAAATCAAGAGAATGTAACTGTGACAAGGTAAACCACGACAAAACACTACTGAAATATTCCAACTGTTGCATTTCAACGAAAGAAATCCAAAATGAACTTTGAAAAATCAAGAGAATGTGACAGTGACAAGGTAAAGCATAACAAGACACTTCTGAAATATTCCAACTCCTGCATTTCAACGAAAGAAATCCAAAATAAACTTTGAAAAATCAAGAGAATGTAACTATGACAAGGTAAAGCACAACAAAACACTACTGAAATATTCCAGCTCTTGCATTTCAACAAAAGAAATTCAAAATGAACTTTGAAAAATCAGGAGAATGTAACTATGACAGGGTAAATCACAACAAAACACTACTGAAATATTCCAACTCTTGCATTACAACAAAAGAAATCCAAAATGAATTTTGAAAAATCAAGAGAATTTAACTGTGACAAGGTAAACCACAACAAAACACTACTGAAATATTCCAACTCTTGCATTTCAACGAAAGAAATCCAAAATGAAATTTGAAAAATCAAAAGAATGTAACTGTGACAAGGTAAACCATAACAAAACACTACTGAAATATTCCAACTCTTCCATTTCAACGAAAGAAATCCAAAATGAACTTTGAAAAATCAAGAGAATGTAACTGTGACAAGGTAAACCACAACAAAACACTACTGAAATATTCCAACTCTTGCATTTCCACGAAAGAAATCTAAAATGAAGTTTGAAAAATCAAGAGAATGTAACTGTGACAAGGTAAACCACGACAAAACACTACTGAAATATTCCAACTGTTGCATTTCAATGAAAGAAATCCAAAATAAACTATGAAAAATCAAGAGAATCTAACTGTGACAAGGTAAAGCACAACAAGACACTACTGAAATATTCCAACTCTTGAATTTCATCGAAAGAAATCCAAAATGAACTTTGAAAAATCAAGAGAACGTAACTGTGACAAGGTAAACCACGACCAACCACACTGAAATATTCCAACTCTTGCATTTCAACGAAAGAAATCCAAAATGAGCTTTGAAAAATAAAGAGAATGTAAGTTTGACAAGGTAAACCACGAGAAAACACTACTGAAATATTCCAACTCTTGCATTTCAACGAAAGAATATCAAGAGAATGTAACTGTGACAAGGTAAACCACGACAAAACAATATTGGAATATTCCAACTCTTGCATTTCAACGAAAGAAATCAAAAAATGAACTTTGAAAAATCAAGAGAATGTAACTGTGACAAGGTAAACCATAACAAAAAACTACCGAAATATTCCAACGCTTGCATTTCAACGAAAGAAATCCAAAATGAACTTTGAAAAATCAAGAGAGTATAAGTGTGACAGCACAACAGACACGCACACAGTAAAGCACAGTAAAGCACAACAAAACACTACTGAAATATTCCAACTCTTGCATTTCAACGAAAGAAATGCAAAATGAACTTTGAAAAATCAGGAGAATGTAACTATGACAGGGTAAATCATAACAAAACACTACTGAAATATTCCAACTGTTGCATTTCAACGAAAGAAATCCAAAATGAACTTTGAAAAATCAAGAGAATGTGACAGTGACAAGGTAAAGCACAACAAAACACTACTGAAATATTCTAACTCTTGCATTTCAACAAAAGAAATCCAAAATGAACTTTGAAAAATCAAGAGAATGTAACTGTGACAAGGTAAAGCACAACAAAACACTACTGAAATATTCCAACTCTTGCATTTCAACTAAAAAAATGCAAAATGAACTTTGAAAAATCAGGAGAATGTAACTATGACAGGGTAAAGCACAACAAAACACTACTGAAATATTCCAACTCTTCCATTTCAACGAAAGAAATCCAAAATGAATTTTGAAAAATCAAGAGAATTTAACTGTGACAAGGTAAACCACAACAAAACACTACTGAAATATTCCAACTCTTGCATTTCAACGAAAGAAATCCAAAATGAAGTTTGAAACATCAAGAGAATGTAGGTGTGACAAGGTAAACCACATCAAAACAATACTGAAATATTCACACTCTTACATTTCAACAAATGAAATTCCAAAATGAACTTTGAAAAATTAAGAGAATGTAACAGTGACAAGGTAAACCACAGCAAAACACTACTGAAATATTCCAACTCTTGCATTTCCACGAAAGAAATCCAAAATGAAGTTTGAAAAATTAAGAAAATGTAACAGAGACAAGGTAAATCACAACAAAACACTACTGAAATATTCCAACTCTTGCATTTCAACGAAAGAAATCCAAAATGAACTTTGAAAAATCAAGAGAATGTAACTGTGACAAGGTAAAGCACAACAAAACACTACTGAAATATTCCAACTCTTGCATTTCAGCGAAAGAAATCCAAAATGAACTTTGAAAAATCAAGAGATTGTAACTGTTACAAGGTAAACCACGACCAAACACACTGAAATATTCCAACTCTTGCATTTCAACGAAAGAAATCCAAAATGAGCTTTGAAAAATCAAGAAAAGGCAATTGTGACAAGTTAAACTTCGACAAAACACTAATGGAATATTAAAATTTTGCATTTCACGATAGAAATTCAAAATGAACTTTGAAAAATCAAGAGAACGTAACTGTGATAAGGTAAACCACGACAAAACACTACTGAAATATTCCAACTCTTTCATTTCAACGAAAGAAATTCAAAATGAACTTTAAAAATCAAGAGAATGTAACTGTGACAAGGTAAACCACGACAAAACACTACTGAAATATTCCAACTGTTGCATTTCAACGAAAGAAATCCAAAATGAACTTTGAAAAATCAAGAGAATGTGACAGTGACAAGGTAAAGCACAACAAAACACTTCTGAAATATTCCAACTCCTGCATTTCAACGAAAGAAATCCAAAATAAACTTTGAAAAATCAAGAGAATGTAACTATGACAAGGTAAAGCACAACAAAACACTACTGAAATATTCCAGCTCTTGCATTTCAACAAAAGAAATTCAAAATGAACTTTGAAAAATCAGGAGAATGTAACTATGACAGGGTAAAGCACAACAAAACACTACTGAAATATTCAAACTCTTGCATTTCAACGAAAGAAATACAAAATGAACTTTTAAAAATCAATAGAACTTATGTATGACAAGGTAAACCACAACAAACACTACTGAAATATTCCAACTCTTGCATTTCAATGAAAGAAATTCAAAATGAACTTTGAAACATCAAAAGATTGTAACTGTGACTAGGTAAACCACGACAAAACACTACTGAAATATTCCAACTCTTGCATTTCAACGAAAGAAATCCAAAATGAACTTTCAAAAATCAAGAGAATGTACCTGTGACTAGGTAAAGAACGACACAACACTACTGAAATATTCCAACTCTTGCATTTCAACGAAAGAAATCCAAAATGAAGTTTGAAAAATCAAGAGAATGTAACTGTGACAAGATAAACCACGACAAAACACTACTGGAATATTCCAACTGTTGCATTTCAACGAAAGAAATCCAAAATGAACTTTGAAAAATCAAGAGAATGTAACAGTGACAAGGTAAAGCACAACAAAACACTACTGAAATATTCCAACTCTTGCATTTCAGCGAAAGAAATCCAAAATGAACTTTGAAAAATCAAGAGAATGTAACTGTGACAAGGTAAACCACGACCAAACACACTAAAATATTCCAACTCTTGCATTTCAACGAAAGAAATCCAAAATGAACTTTGAAAAATCAAGAACAGGCAATTGTGACAAGTTAAACCACGACAAAACACTATTGGAATATTCAAAATTTTGCATTTCACGATAGAAATTCAAAATGAACTTTGAAAAATCAAGAGAACGTAACTGTGATACGGTAAACCACGACAAAACACTACTGAAATATTCCAACTCTTGCATTTCAACGAAAGAAATTCAAAATGAACTTTGAAAAATCAAGAGAATGTAACTGTGACAAGGTAAACCACGACAAAACACTACTGAAATATTCCAACTCTTGCATTTCAACGAAAGAAATTCAAAATGAACTTTGAAACATCAAGAGAATGTGACTGTGACAGGGTAAACCACGACAAAACTCTACTGAAATATTCCAACTCTTGCATTTCAACGACAGAAATTCAAAATGAACTTTGAAAAATCCAGGCAATGTAACTGTGACAAGGTAAACCACGACAAAACACTACTGAAATATCCCGACTCTTGCATTTCAACGAAAAAAATTCAGAATGAACTTTGAAAAATCAAGAGAATGTAACTGTGACAAGGTAAAGCACAACAAAACACTACTGAAATATTCCAACTCTTGCATTTCTACGAAAGAAATCCAAAATGAACTTTGAAAAATTAAGAGAATGTAACTGTGACTAGGTAAAGCACAAAAAACACTACTGAAATATTCCAACTCTTGCATTTCAACAAAAGAAATCCAAAATAAACTTTGAAAAATCAATAGAATGTAACTGTGACAAGGTAAACCACGACAAAACACTAATGAAATATTCCAACTCTTGCATTTCAACGAGAGAAATTCAAAAATGAACTTTGAAAAATCAAGAGAATGTAACTGTGACAGGGTAAACCATAACATAACACTACTGAAATATTCCAACTCTTGCATTTCAACAAAAGAAATTCAAAATGAACATTGAACCACGGTAAACCAAGGTAAACAACGACAAAACACTACTGAAATATTCCATTTCTTGCATTTCAACGAAAGAAATCCAAAATGAACTTTGAAAAATCAAGAGAATGTAAGTGTGACAAGGTAAACCACGACAAAACACTACTGAAATATTCCAACTCTTGCATTTCAACGAAAGAATATCAAGAGAATGTGACTGTGACAGGGTAAACCACGACAAAACACTATTGAAATATTCCAACTCTTTAATTTTAACGAAAGAAATTAAAAAATGAACTTTGAAAAATCAAGAGAATGTAACTGTGACAAGGTAAACCATAACAAAAAACTACCGAAATATTCCAACGCTTGCATTTCAACGAAAGAAATCCAAAATGAACTTTGAAAAATCAAGAGAGTATAAGTGTGACAGCACAACAGACACGCACACAGTAAAGCACAGTAAAGCACAACAAAACACTACTGAAATATTCCAACTCTTGCATTTCAACGAAAGAAATGCAAAATGAACTTTGAAAAATCAGGAGAATGTAACTATGACAGGGTAAATCATAACAAAACACTACTGAAATATTCCAACTCTTGGATTTCAACAAAAGAAATCTAAAATGAATATTGAAAAATCCAGAGAATGTAAGTGTGACAAGGTAAACCACGACAAAACACTACTGAATTATTCCAACTCTTGTATTTCAACGAAAGAAATCCAAAATAAAATTTGAAAAATCAAGAGAATGTAATTGTGACAAGGTAAAACACGACAAAACACTACTGAAATATTCCAACTCTTGCATTTTAACGAAAGAATATCAAGAGAATGTGACTGTGACAGGGTAAATCCCGACAAAACACAACTGAAATATTCCAACTCTTGCATTTCAACGAAAGAAATTCAAAAACGAACTTTGAAAAATCCAGAGAATGTAACTGTGACAAGGTAAACCATAACAAAAAACTACTGAAATATTCCAACGCTTGTATTTCAACGAAATAAATCCAAAATGAACATTGAAAAATCAAGAGAATGTAAGTGTTACAAGGTAAACCCGAACAAAACACTACTGAAATATTCCAACTGTTGCATTTCAACGAAAGAAATCCAAAATGAGCTTTGAAAAATCAAGAGAATGTAACAGTGACAAGGTAAATCACAACAAAACACTACTGAAATATTCCAACTCTCGCATTTTAATGAAAGAAATTCAAAATGAACTTTGAAAAATCAATAGAATGTAAGTGTGACAAGGTAAACCACGCCAAAACACTAATGAAATATTCCAACTCTTGCATTTCAACGAAAGAAACCCAAAATGAACTTTGAAAAATCAAGAGAACGTAACAGTGACAAGGTAAAGCACAACAAAACACTACTGAAATATTCCAACTCTTGCATTTCAACGAAAGAAATCCAAAATGAACTTTGAAAAATCAAGAGAATGAAACTGTGACACTGTAAAGCACAACAAGACACTACTGAAATATTCCAACTCTTGCATTTCAACGAAAGAAATGCAAAATGAGCTTTGAAAAATCAGGAGAATGTAACTATGACAGGGTAAATCATAACAAAACACTACTGAAATATTCCAACTCTTGGATTTCAACAAAAGAAATCTAAAATGAACATTGAAAAATCAAGAGAATGTAAGTGTGACAAGGTAAACCACGACAAAACACTACTGAATTATTCCAACTCTTGCATTTCAACGAAAGAAATCCAAAATGAACTTTGAAAAATCAAGCGAATGTAATTGTGACAAGGTAAAACACGACAAAACACTACTGAAAAATTCCAACTCTTGCATTTTAACGAAAGAATATCAAGAGAATGTGACTGTGACAGGGTATATCACGACAAAACACTGCTGAATTATTCCAACTCTTGCATTTCAAAGAAAGAAATTCAAAAATGAACTTTGAAAAATCAAGAGAATGTAACTGTGACAAGGTAAACCATAACAAAAAACTACTGAAATATTCCAACGCTTGCCTTTCAACGAAAGAAATCCAAAATGAACTTTGAAAAATCAAGAGACTGTAAGTGTGACAAGGTAAACCACGACAAAACACTACTGAAATATTCCAACTTTTGCATTTCAACGAAAGAAATCCAAAATGAACTTTGAAAAATCAAGAGAATGTAACAGTGACAAGGTAAAGCACAAGAAAACACTACTGAAATATTCCAACTCTTGCATTTCAACATAAGAAATCCAAAATGAACTTTGAAAAATCAAGAGAATGTAACATTGACAAGCTAAACAACAAAAAAACACTACTGAAATATTCCAACTCTTGCATTTCAACGAAAGAAATCCCAAAGTAAACTTTTAAAAATCAAGAGAATGAAAGTGTGACAAGGTAAACCATAACAAAAAACTACTGAAATATTCCAACGCTTGCATTTCAACGAAAGAAATCCAAAATTAACATTGAAAAATCAAGAGAATGTAAGTGTTACAAGGTAAACCACGACAAAAAACTACTGAAATATTCCAACTGTTGCATTTCAACGAAAGAAATCCAAAATGAACTTTGAAAAATCAGGAGAATGTAACAGTGACAAGGTAAAGCACAACAAAACACTACTGAAATATTCCAACTCTTGCATTTCAACGAAAGAAATCAATCAATCAATCAATCAATCAATCAATCAATTTATTAATACTAAAAAAAACAATACAATTAAAAACTTAAAATGTAAAAATACCCAAGAAGCTAAGATTGTACAGGGCCAACAAAACAAATAAGACACTATTATAAAGCACTAGAAAAAAAAAAAAAAAAAAAAAAAAAATTAGATAAGATACATTTATTAAAAAAGGAGAAATAATAGTAGAAAATTGGAGAATTATTTGAAATATATTGAATGAAAAAAAAAAAAAAAAATAAATAAATGTGGATATAATGCAAAATATGAAGAAAAAAGGGGGAAAATACTATAATGGAAATACCCACCGAGAAAGTGCCTTTGCAGAAAGAGATAGAGGGACATCAGGAGGGATGGAGTTCCATAGTAAAATAGATTGATAAACAGGAGACCTCTGACCTGCTGTCGATGAACGCTTAGGTAAAATGAACCTGCGATAAGAGCTACGTAAAGAAGAAGAGTACCTACCTGAGCCTGACAGAAAGAAAAACTGCTGCAGAGATGGTGGGAGTCTACCTAGAAAAGCGGAATGTGCTAAATAAAGGTAACTTTTACCCACAATACGATCCAGCGGAGCTATTCCAATATCATTATAAAGATCAGAGGAAGGGTAAAAACGAGGAAGAAGAAAAGTAGCCTTCACTGCCCTATTTTGGGCTCTTTGAAGTGAGCAGAGAAGAGATTTATTAGTACTACCCCAGACAGAACAACAATAAGAAAGGTAAGGAAAAATAAAAGCATAATAAAGAGAAAGCATAACATCAGGGGGAAGAAATGAGTTAACCCTGTATAACATTGAAGATTGGCGGAGGACAAGGGAACGGGTATGAGTTATATGGGGTGTAAAAGAAAGAAAACAGTCAAGATACACACCAAGAAATTTCACTATAGTAGCTTGCGGTATAATATCATTCCCATAAGTCAGGATGGTTGGTTCCCCTGCGTCTCTCATACGATAAGGGGTTCTAAAGTGTACAATGGCACTTTTTTGGCTGTTGAGAGTCATACCATTTGACCAGCACCAATGTTTTACTTTATCAAGAAGACCTTGAGCTAGGGAAATGGCAGATGGCAGGTCCACTGCAGCAATGAAGAAGTTACTGTCATCAGCAAAAAGTATAGGGTGCACAAGGGGATGAAGACCATCAACAAGATCATTAATATAAATTAAAAACAAAAGTGGTCCAAGCACAGAACCCTGTGGGACACCTTTCACAATAGGCAAGGAAGAGGAAGAAGTACCATTAACCGAAACATACTGAGATCTCCCTGAGAGGTAAGACCTAAACCATTCAAGTGGGACTCCATGCACTCCAAATGAAGATAATTTAGACAGAAGAACAGAGTGAACGACCATATCAAATGCCTTTGAAAAGTCAAGAAATAGACCCAAAACACACAAGCCCTTGTCAAGATTAACACGCACAAACTCTGTTGCATCTGAAAGTGCATGCAAGGTAGAGAAACTGGGACGAAAGCCATACTGATGGCTAGTTATGAGAGAATTACCTGCAGTCGTATTAGTACTAAATACAAATGAAGAGAGTCTACAATACACTACTTTTTCAACAACCTTAGAAATTACAGGAAGGAGTGAAATAGGTCTATAGTTTGAAATTAGAGATGAATCACCTTTTTTAAACAAAGGTACAACATTAGCAACCTTAAATAAATGAGGAAAAACACCAGAAGAAAGAGAGAGGTTAGTTATGTGTGAGATGGGGTTAGAAACAAACTGACCAATTTTTTTAAGAACATTACAGCTCAACATCAAAACCATCAACTGTACGGCTACTTGAAAGCTGAGAAATAATGTTAGAAATTTCGGTATCACTGCATGGAAAAAGGAAAAATGACTTTTCTGCTAATGGAAAACTACTTACTCTGCTGTAGGGTGGATTAGGAACTGAAGGAAGTGAGGTGAAATACGAATCGAAGGCGCTTGCTGAAGAATTTTTGTCCACGAAAGATCCATCAGCTTTCCTGTAGTGACAAGGGGGGGACTGTTTGAGTTTCTTGCGGAAAAGAGCTTCATTAACTACAGTCCAAACCTTTCGCAAATTCCCCTTACACTCATCAATTTAACGCGAAAAATATAGCTTTTTGGCTGCACATACTGAAGAAGTAAGCACATTTTTATAAAGTTTATACTTCAAAAGATCATCCTGTGTCTTACTTTTACATGCAGCCTTAAACAGAGACGCCTTCATATGTGTAGCATTGATCAGACCTCTAGACATCCATGGACATTTAGGTATGGAATTCCTTGGCCTCTTTCTAAGAGGAAAATGCTTATCCAACGGAGCTCCCATACGACACAAAAATAAACTCGTTGCACAATCAACATCATTAGCTTCAAGAACACTAGACCAATCATTACTCTGAAGAATATGTATTAAATTAGAAATTTCTTTATCTGTGGAAGTTCTAAAAGAAAACTCACCCTGCTCATCCACAACAATCTAAGTTTGAGGCACAAAAAGTGAAACATAAATAGGGAAGTGATCAGAAAGATCAGTGAAAACAAGACCAGAAGTAAACTTCAAATTAGAAGAATGAGAAATGAAAATATTGTCTTTTAAAGTGGCAGAATTTCTAGTAGGGTCAACACGAGAAGGAAAAAAAAATTGAAGGAAGTAGACCAGCAGAAGAAAGCACATCAAAGAGATGGTCACATTCATCACTTAATCCAATATTTAACATATTACAACTAAAATCTCCCAAAACACAAATACGGTTTTTAGAGAAAGATCCCACACAAGAAAGTTGATCAAGCAAATCACAGAACAAATGTGTTGGAAAAGGAGGGGGCTTATAAAACAAACAAACAGTGTCACATGCAAACTGGCTTTTCAGATCAATAACAAGAGAATAAACTGTCCTACTATTTGACACTACTGATGTAAACAAGGATTCAAGGTCAGACCTTCTTCTAAACTCAATATCAGACTTTATAAATAAAGAAATACCTCCTGAGCACTTTGCTACCATTCTGGGGATATGGACAGCAACATAACCATGCATATCATAGGCTGTAAAATTTTCACTATTAGATAACCATGTTTCTGTTAAACCAATTACATCAAAAGGGCAAGAATTATCAGACCACAAATACGATTTCAGACTATCCCATTTATCTCTTATCCCACGCACATTCAAACAAAATACATTAAAGCTACTATTTAAAGACAGTGAGGGTATAATTTTATCACAATAATCAATGGTAGTGTGATAATTACAGCTAGAATTAACCATAGATTCAAGGAGAGGGTCAAGCGTGAGAGTCTCTTGTTTACCAGCCCTAATTGGTTGATCAAATATAACCGAATTAAGAATAGAAGAATTCAAAAGAAAAGAGAAATCACCCATAATTATCACAAATAATAAAAATACACATAGAAATATAAGTGGGATGGCACAAATTATCCAAAGTACTTGACCAAAGTATAATGTGACACCAGTTGCTATAACATGAGCTGAAAGTGTGCTTGGCTGACAAAAAAACAATAGAAGTTAGGCACCATGAAGGTGAGAGGATCACAAAAAGCATAATGAGATACCAGTAAAATGAAAGTAGACTCAAAGTATTGGCCCAATTTATAATGTGGAACCAGAAAATTATGTAAGCTGTAACTGACATGAGAAAGAAAGAAAAAAAAAATATAATAGTAGTCAGCCTACCTGAAGGTGATAGCATCACAGACAAATATAAATGAATATCAATGGAATGACACATATTATTCCAAATATTAGCCCAGAGTATACTATGGGTAGTAAAAAATTATGAGAGAGCTGCATATATACTGACATGACAAAAATTTGATTGAATTCAGGGTACACAAGGGTGATAACATCAAAAAATAAGATAAAGAAATATCAATGAGATGGCATATATTATTCAAAATAATGACCAAAAATATAATATGGGACCAGTCAAAATTATGCAAGTTGCATGTGTGCTGACATGAAAAAATTATGATAGGATTAAGGTTACGGGAAGGTGATAGGATCGCTAACCCAGATAAGGGAATAATAGTGGCATGGCAAATATTCATAAAAATATTGGCCCCAAGTATAACGTGGAACCAGTCAAAATTATATGAGCTGCAATTATGCTGAAATGACAAAAATATTAAAGAAATCAGCCTGCATAAAGGTGATAGGATCACAAACAAACATAAAAAAAAAATAAATAAATAAATAAATAACAGTGGGATAACATATATGATTCATAATATTTGCCCAAAATGCAATATAGGACCAGTGAAAATTATATGAGCTGCAAATGTGCTGACATGACAAAAACATTATAGAAGCCAAGCTACATGATGGTGAAAGGATCATAAACAAACATAAAGAAAAATCAATGGGAAGGCACATATTATTATAAGTATTAGCACAAACTATAATGTGTGACCAGTTGATATTATGGGGGTTACAAGTATAATGACACAAAAAGAATATAATGTAAGTCAGACAACGTGAAGGTGACAGAATCACAAACAAACATAAAGAAATATTAGTGGGAAGGGACATATCGTCCAAACTATTGGCACAAAGTGTAATATGGTACCAGTCTAAATTATGTGAGGACAGTAAAGAATAATAGAGGAATATTTTAAGAACAGCAAGTAAATCCCTAGAGAAACAATGCAATATATTATAAGAAAATAAATCTAAATACATCACTTTAATTTATCTGCATTTGCAGCACATAAATAAATTTCACTCTGATTATTAAACTTAACCACTCTTCCAGATTGGGTTTTATACAGGATATCACCTTTACTGGACCAAACATTACGTAAGCCAAGCTTTGACTTGGCATATGAAAGAAGTTGTAAGCGTGGTTTTGTAAGTGTCTCAGAAAATAGAATCACTGATCCTTTCAAATCCTTCTTTTGTCTGAGAAGCAGTTGACGAACTCGTAAGTTGCAAAATTCAACAACTATGGGTCTGGGTTTTGCAGATGGTTTGCCAATTCTTTTGGCTGATACAACATCAGACTGAATAATTGGTATGCCAGGAAATTTCCTATCACATAGTGACAGGAATTGACTTTCAGTGTTTTCAATGGAGGTCTCCTCTTTTACCCCAAAGACAATAATTTGGTTGCTCAAAGCCTGCTGTTCAAAACGGTCATTTAATCTTGCCAGGTTAGACTGGATAGGCTGGAAAGAGTTTTTAAGGTCTCTCATGGATGACTCTAAAGTAGCCAATGAAGATTCAACAGAAAATATGCGTCTGTTATAGCTTTCAAGAGTTTTATCCACTAAATTACTAAGATCTAGGTTGAGGCCAGCATACACCTCCTGCTTGATTGCATCCAGCTTATCTGAAGAGATAGTGACATTATGTTGCATGGATGTCTGTTCCTCTTTCATTTTAACCACTGCCTCATCTACCTGGGAAGAGATCTTAGCCAATATAAGGTCATCAAGTAACCCTTTCACTGAAGATTTAAGATTGTCAGGTTGTAGTGAATCTGCTAGCATTTTATGTTTGATTCTTATGCTATTTATGCGGTTAGTGAGCATGAGTAGCTGCTCTGAAACAGATTCTGATCCAGAGAATTGGATTGAGCTGTCAGACCTTAGTTCACGAGGTGGCTTGAGTTGACTTTTCATTTCTTATCTGAAGTAAACAACAAAACAGGACCAGAAATAGGCAGTGGTATAAGACAGTTTGGGTATAAGGCAGGATGTAGTCCACAATGAAGCAACAAATTTCAAATACCAAAGCAGGGGATTGTGAAATTTCAAGAATAGAAAGCAATCAGCACAAAACATCAAGCATCAACAGTAGCAGTGGTATAAACCCAAGGATTGGTTACTGTAGTCAAATTACAAGTTAAAATTGGTATAGGTCTCACCTGATGAGTCCCATCTTACACCCAAGGGGTGGGGGCTGCTATGTGTGCCTGCCTTTACCCACTGGTAGGCAGGTAGAACCAGTACTTCAGGAGGCTTAAAGTGTTGCTGGTTATGCCAGAAAACCTCAAATTCTGATCTGATCTGATACCCACGTCTTTTCAATTTTCAAATTTTTCGCCAAAAAAAATCCAAAATGAACTTTGAAAAATCAAGAGAATGTAAGTGTGACAAGGTAAACCACGACAAAACACTACCGAAATATTCCAACTGTTGCATTTCAACGAAAGAAACCCAAAATGAACTTTGAAAAATCAAGAGAATGTAACTGTGACAAGGTAAAGCACAACAAAACACTACTGAAATATTCCAACTCTTGCATTTCAACGAAAGAAATACAAAATGAACTTTGAAAAAACAAGAGAATGTAACTGTGACAAGGTAAAGCACAACAAAACACTACTGAAATATTCCAACTCTTGCATTTCAATGAAAGAAATCCAAAATGAACTTTGAAAAATCAGGAGAATGTAACTATGACAGGGTAAATCATAACAAAACACTACTGAAATATTCCAACTCTTGGATTTCAACAAAAGAAATCTAAAATGAACATTGAAAAATCAAGAGAATGTAAGTGTGACAAGGTAAACCACGACAAAACACTACTGAAATATTCCAACTCTTGCATTTCAACGAAAGAAATCCAAAATGAACTTTGAAAAATCAAGAGAATGTAACTGTGACAAGGTAAACCACGACAAAACACTACTGAAAAATTCCAACTCTTGCATTTTAACGAAAGAACATCAAGAGAATGTGACTGTGACAGGGTATATCACGACAAAACACTGCTGAATTATTCCAACTCTTGCATTTCAACGAAAGAAATTCAAAAATGAACTTTGAAAAATCAAGAGAATGTAACTCTAACAAGGTAAACCATAACAAAAAACTACTGAAATATTCCAGCGCTTGCCTTTCAACGAAAGAAATCCAAAATAAACTTTGAAAAATCAAGAGAATGTAAGTGTGACAAGGTAAACCACGACAAAACACTGCTGAAATATTCCAACTGTTGCATTTCAACGAAAGAAATCCAAAATGAACTTTGAAAAATCAAGAAAATGTAACAGTGACAAGGTAAAGCACAACAAAACACTACTGAAATATTCCAACTCTTGCATTTCAACATAAGAAATCCAAAATGAACTTTGTAAATCAAGAGAATGTAACTGTGACAAGGTAAAGCACAACAAAACACTACTGAAATATTCCAACTCTTGCATTTCAACGAAAGAAATGCAAAATGAACTTTGAAAAATCAGGAGAATGTAACTATGACAGGGTAAAGCACAACAAAAAACTACTGAAATATTCCAACTCTTGCATTTCAACGAAAGAAATCCGAAATGAAGTTTGAAAAATCAAGAGATTGTAACTGTGACAAGGTAAAGCACATCAAAAAACTACTGAGATATTCCAACTCTTTTATTTCAACGAAAGAAATCCAAAATGAACTTTGAAAAATCAAGAGAATGTAACTGTGACAAGGTAAATCACAACAAAACACTACTGAAATATTCCAACCCTTGCATTTCAACGAAAGAAATCCAAAATGAAGTTTGAAAAATCAAGAGAGTGTAACTGTGACAAGGTAAAGCACAACAAAACACTACTGAAATATTCTGACTCTTGCAATTCAACGAAAGAAATTCAAAATGAACTTTGAAAAATCAAGAGAATGAAACTGTGACAAGGTAAAGCACAACAAAACACTACTGAAATATTCCAACTCTTGCATGTCAACGAAAGAAATCCAAAATGAACTTTGAAAAATCAAGAGAATGAAACTGTGACAAGGTAAAGCACAACAAGACACTACTGAAATATTCCAACTCTTGCATTTCAACGAAAGAAATGCAAAATGAACTTTGAAAAATCAGGAGAATGTAACTATGACAGGGTAAATCATAACAAAACACTACTGAAATATTCCAACTCTTGGATTTCAACAAAATAAATCTAAAATGAACATTGAAAAATCAAGAGAATGTAAGTGTGAAAAGGTAAACCACGACAAAACACTACTGAAATATTCCAACTCTTGCATTTCAACGAAAGAAATCCAAAATGAACTTTGAAAAATCAAGAGAATGTAATTGTGACAAGGTAAAACACGACAAAACACTACTAAAAAATTCCAACTCTTGCATTTTAACGAAAGAATATCAAGAGAATGTGACTGTGACAGGGTATATCACGACAAAACACTGCTGAATTATTCCAACTCTTGCATTTCAACGAAAGAAATTCAAAAATGAACTTTGAAAAATCTCTGACAAGGTAAACCATAACAAAAAACTACTGAAATATTCCAGCGCTTGCCTTTCAACGAAAGAAATCCAAAATGAACTTTGAAAAATCAAGAGAATTTAAGTGTGACAAGGTAAACCACGACAAAACACTACTGAAATATTCCAACTTTTGCATTTCAACGAAAGAAATTCCAAAATTAAATTTGAAAAATCAAGTGAATATAACTGTGACAAGGTAAACCACAACAAGACACTACTGAAATATTCCAACTCTTGCATTTCAACATAATAAATCCAAAATGAACTTTGTAAATCAAGAGAATGTAACTGTGACAAGGTAAAGCACAACAAAACACTACTGAAATATTCCAACTCTTGCATTTCAACGAAAGAAATGCAAAATGAACTTTGAAAAATCAGGAGAATGTAACTATGACAGGGTAAAGCACAACAAAAAACTACTGAAATATTCCAACTCTTGCATTTCAACGAAAGAAATCCGAAATGAAGTTTGAAAAATCAAGAGATTGTAACTGTGACAAGGTAAAGCAAATCAAAACACTACTGAGATATTCCAACTCTTGCATTTCAACGAAAGAAATCCAAAAATGAACTTTGAAAAATCAAGAGAGTGTAACTGTGACAAGGTAAATCACAACAAAACACTACTGAAATATTCCAACTCTTGCATTTCAACGAAAGAAATCCAAAATGAAGTTTGAAAAATCAAGAGAGTGTAACTGTGACAAGGTAAAGCACAACAAAACACTACTGAAATATTCTGACTCTTGCATTTCAACGAAAGAAATCTAAAATGATCTTTGAAAAATCAAGAGAATGTAAGTATGACAAGGTAAAGCACATCAAAACACTACTGAGATATTCCAACTCTTGCATTTCAACGAAAGAAATCCAAAATGAACTTTGAAAATCAAGAGAATGTAACTGTGACAAGGTAAACCAAAACAAAACACTACTGAAATATTCCAACTCTTGCATTTCTAAGAAAGAAATCCAAAATGAAATTTGAAAAAACAAGAGAATGTAACTGTGAAAAGGTAAAACATAACAAAACACTACTGAAATATTCCAACTCTTGCATTTCAACGAAAGAAATTCCAAATGAACTTTGAAAAATCAAGAGAATGTAACTGTGACAAGGTAAACCACAACAAACAACTACTGAAATATTCCAACTCTTGCATTTCAACAAAAGAAATCCAAAAAGAACTTTGAAAAATCAAGAGAATGTAACTGTGACAAGGTAAACCATGACCAAACACTACTGAAATATTCCAACTCTTACATTTCAACGAAAGAAATCCAAAATGAACTTTGAAAAATCAAGAAAAGGTAATTGTGAACTTAGAAAAATTAAGAGAATGTAACTGTGACTAGGTAAAGCACAAAAAAACACTACTGAAATATTCCAACTCTTGCATTTTAACAAAAGAAATCCAAAATAAACTTTGAAAAATCAATAGAATGTAACTGTGACAAGGTAAACCACGACAAAACACTAATGAAATATTCCAACTCTTGCATTTCAACGAGAGAAATTCAAAAATGAACTTTGAAAAATCAAGAGAATGTAACTCTGACATGGTAAACCACGACTAAACATCACTGAAAGATTCCAACTCTTGCAATTCGACGAAATAAATACAAAATGAACTTTGAAAAATCAACAGAATGTAACTGTGATAAGGTAAACAATGACGAAAAACTACTGAAATAACCCGACTCTTTCATTTAATCCACAGAAATAAAAAGAATGTAACTGTGAGAAGGTAAAACACGACAAAACACAATTGAATTATTCCAACTCTCGCATTTCAACAACAGAAATTCAAAACTGAACTTTGAAAAATCAAGAAAATGTAACTGTGACAAGGTAAACCATAACAAAACACTACTGAAATATTACAACGCTTGCATTTCAACGAAAGAAATCCAAAATGAACTTTGAAAAATCAAGAGAATGTAACAGTGACAAGGTAAAGCACAACAAAACACTACTGAAATGTTGCAACTCTTGCATTTCAACGAAAGAAATCCAAAATGAACTTTGAAAAATCAAGAGAATGTAACTGTGACAAGGTAAAGCACAACAAAACACTACTGAAATATTCCAACTCTTGAATTTCAACGAAAGAAATGCAAAATGAACTTTGAAAAATCAGGAGAATGTAACTATGACAGGGTAAATCCTAACAAAACACTACTGAAATATTCCAACTCTTGGATTTCAACAAAAGAAATCTAAAATGAACATTGAAAAATCAAGAGAATGTAAGTGTGACAAGGTAAACCACGACAAAACACTACTGAATTATTCCAACTCTTGTATTTCAACGAAAGAAATCCAAAATGAACTTTGAAAAATCAAGAGAATGTGACTGTGACAGGGTAAATCCCGAAAAAACACTACTGAAATATTCCAACTCTTGCATTTCAACGAAAGAAATTCAAAAATGAACTTTGAAAAATCAAGAGAATGCAACTGTGACAAGGTAAACCATAACAAAAAACTACTGAAATATTCCAACGCTTGCATTTCAACGAAAGAAATACAAAATGAACTTTGAAAAATCAAGAGAATGTAAGTGTGACAAGGTAAACCACTACAAAACACTACTGCAATATTACAACTGTTGCATTTCAACTAAAGAAATACAAAATGAACTTTGAAAAATCAAGAGAATGTAACTGTGACAAGGTAAACCACAACAAAACACTACTGAAATATTACAACTCTTTCATTTAAATGAAAGAAATTGAAAATGAACTTTGAAACATCATGAGAATGTAACTGTGACATGGTAAACCATGACAAAAGACTACTGAAATATTCCAACTCTTGCATTTCAACGAAAGAAATCCAAAATGAACTTTGAAAATCAAGAGAATGTAACTGTGACAAGGTAAACCATGACCAAACACTACTGAAATATTCCAACTCTTACATTTCAACGAAAGAAATCCAAAATGAACTTTGAAAAATCAAGAAAAGGTAATTGTGAACTTAGAAAAATTAAGAGAATGTAACTGTGACTAGGTAAAGCACAAAAAAACACTACTGAAATATTCCAACTCTTGCATTTTAACAAAAGAAATCCAAAATAAACTTTGAAAAATCAATAAAATGTAACTGTGACAAGGTAAACCACGACAAAACACTAATGAAATATTCCAACTCTTGCATTTCAACGAAAGAAATTCAAAAATGAACTTGAAAAATCAAGAGAATGTAACTGCGACATGGTAAACCATAACAAAACACTACTGAAATATTCCAACTCTTGCATTTCAACGAAAGAAATCCAAAATGACCTTCGAAAAATCAAGAGAATGTAAGTGTGACAAGGTAAATCACAACAAAACACTACTGAAATATTCCAACTCTTGCATTTCAACGAAAGAAATGCAAAATGAACTTTGAAAAATCAGGAGAATGTAACTATGACAGGGTAAATCATAACAAAACACTACTGAAATATTCCAACTCTTGGATTTCAACAAAAGAAATCTAAAATGAACATTCAAAAATCAAGAGAATGTAAGTGTGACAAGGTAAACCACGACAAAACACTACTGAATTATTCCAACTCTGGCATTTCAACGAAAGAAATCCAAAATGAACTTAGAAAAATCAAGAGAATTTATTTGTGACAAGGTAAAACACGACAAAACACTACTGAAATATTCCAACTCTTGCATTTTAACGAAAGAATATCAAGAGAATGTGACTGTGACAGGGTATATCACGACAAAACACTACTGAATTATTCCAACTCTTGCATTTCAACGAAAGAAATTCAAAAATGAACTTTGAAAAATCAAGAGAATGTAACTGTGACAAGGTAAACCATAACAAAAAACTACTGAAATATTCCAACTCTTGCATTTCAACGAAAGAAATCCAAAATGAACTTAGAAAAATCAAGAGAATTTAATTGTGACAAGGTAAACCACGACAAAACACTACTGAAATATTCCAACTCTTGCATTTTAACGAAAGAATATCAAGAGAATGTAACTGTGACAGGGTATATCACGACAAAACACTACTGAATTATTCCAACTCTTGCAATTCAACCACAGAAATTCAAAAATGAACTTTGAAAAATCAAGAGAATGTAACTGTGACAAGGTAAACCATAACAAAACACTGGTGAAATATTCCAACTCTTGCATTTCAACGAAATAAATCCAAAATGAACTTTGAAAAATCAAGAGAATGTAAGTGTGACATGGTAAACCACGACAAAACACTACTGAAATATTCCAACTGTTGCATTTCAACGAAAGAAATCCAAAAAGATCTCAGAAATTCTATCCCCTTCTTTTATGTAATCAATTTCTCGGAAATCCTCTCCCCTTCATTTATGTAAATTAAGTTCTCAGAAATCCACTTCCCCCTCTTGTCCTATATCAATTTCTCAGAAATCTATCCCCCTTCGTGGATCAATAATCCTTGAATAAATTATGTAAGGTCAGTATTCAACAACATTATACCGTTAGTATTCAGTGCGCATGCGCAAACTTCGTCCTGGAGTCAATACACTTAGACGGGTCATTGACCCGTTAGTGGAGATACATTCTTTTGATAACCGAATTATGTAGGATCAGGAAATATTAGGTCATTCCTACTCCTATTATTACTACCTTTAAATTATCTCGAGCAAGACCTTTTTTTAGCCTCTTTTATCGCCTAGCCGAAGCCCAGATTCCGTCCGAGGAATGAGTAGACATAAACCAAACTCCCCCACTGCACGCAGGATGGCCGGATTTCATCCTCCAAAAAGAGTAGACACAGACCGAGCTCCCCCCCCCCACACAGCACGCGGAGTGGATGGGAGAAAGATTTTTTCGAAATAGAATCTCCCATGCTTTGCGTGTTTTGATATTTTGATGAAAAATGTACTCTGGGCTAAGAGAAACCGTTCAGGGGGACTGGACACTTCCTCGGAGGCAACCAGCAAGCAGGTCGGTACCTTAGTGGACGGAGGCAGGATAACAATAAATAAACACTTGAATCTCTTCCCCCACAGACGGTCCCCCTCCCCTGGAGTCCTCCCCCATCGTCTTTCCTTAAATTAGGCATATTATTATTTATCCTTTTAAAGCCACAATAATGCCTTAAAACTACATCTATTATCAAGGCTCCCTCGAAAATGAATGCTACTAGAAGGGTTGAACCTATTGTTAGGATATTGGGAAATATTCATAAATTTATGTTAATGAAAAAGGGATATTACCTCAAAAGCTCTTAATATGTCTTAAGTTTGTATCTAAGATCATCTCACCCAGGGGGGGGGCTGGTGTCAAATGAGTGAAATGCCATGGCTGTGTGGAGTGTTTTGCGGGGCATCATGATAGGCTTGAGTTGCAAAAACTTGAATCACGATATTTAAAACCATAATTTTTATTACGAAATGGCTGAAAGATTTCTTGAGGGAGATTCATCAATGCCATGGGGGGTGTTTAATATCATCCATAACTTACCAAGTTGGTATGCATTGTCATTGACTAGTATACTCTAGAGCTTAAAGATAAGGCGGGAGGTGTTAAATGAATTTTTTGCTAGAGGGGGAGTTAAATCTAACAATACTCAATGAAATGGTGCATTTCGTTAAAAGACGTTCAGTTATACCTCTTAATATGTCTTAAATTGCATCTAATATCACTCCCCCCTCCCATACCCTCAAGGGTTGCAGGCTAGAAGCCCCAGTTTTCTATAACATGTCTTTTTTTTATGTTTTATTGCTTATCAATTTGTTTTTATTTACAATGTCTGTGTTTTTCAGAATTATTGTTTGGGATGCGTCTCTCATACCTAGATGTTTACGTAATTTAAACACACATTTCTCCTTTATTGCTAAAAATACCTTGAGAACAAATGTCTTCTGAAAATAGATGTTTTCCAAGTGCGTGCCAAATTTGGTAGTAAACACGTCATTCTAACAAGTGCCAAAAAATGGGGATTCTTCTTGCTTCTAATAGATTATTTTTAAAATAAGGTTACAGAAACAAAATACTGCGAATAGCAGTTTAGTCCTTCCAGTTAAGGCACAATGCCATTGGAGGGGAACGACCTTTCGAGTCCTGGCGGTGATGGGATTATCTGGCAGTGATGGGATGCACCGTTCATGCGTAAGATACGCTGACCTTACATAAAGTGTGTGCCGCCATTAAGTTAATAAAGAAAAGACGCTTTGGGGGTTTCGAGTGAAAACAAAAGAATGGAAAACACTTGACAACTGTGTCCCCTTTAATAGAACCGGTAACCACATTGCGTAGGTGTTACGGCATGAGGGGTTGGTAGCTCCACTTATCTGACCCTTTACAGTTGATGGTGTGTCGTGTGGTATAACATGCGCTTGAAACGGGGGTGTGTGCCATGATGTCAAACGACTGTCACAGAAATTCAAAGGGGTGTTCGGAAAGGGGTGGCACTGGGTAGTAACATCATTTATTTCAAATATATCCTGCAAACATAACAAACAGCATAACCGTCAAATCAGATGACCAACAAATCACATAACCATCAACATAACATAACCAACAAACAACATAACCATCATAACATAGCCAACATAACCATCAAATGAAATCAACATCAAACTTCAAACCACATAATCATCAACATAATATAACCAACAAAACCATCAGATGACATAACCAACAGCCATCAAACAACAACCAACACTCATTCAAACAAACATCAAACAACATATCCATCAATAATCACATAACCATCATAACATGACCATCAAATCACATAACCATCATAACATAATCAACATAACCATCAAAATGGCATAACCATCAAACAACATAACCAACAAACATAAACATAACATAACCAACAACCATCATAACATGACCATCAAATCACATAACCATCATAACATAACCAACGTAACCATCGAAATGACATAACCATCAACAAAACATAACCATGAAACAACATCAACATAACACTCATAACCAACAAACATAACATAACCAAGAAACAACATAACCAAGAAACAACATCAGCGTAACATAACCATCAATAATCAACAAACATCAAACAACATCGACATAACCAACAACATAACATAACTTAACATAACTTAACATAACAACATAACCAACAAACATCAACATAACATAACATCAACATAACTTAACATCAAACTACATAACAATCAACAAAACATAACCATGAAACAACATCAACATAACACTCATAACCAAGAAACATAACATAACCATGAAACAACATCAACATAACATAACACTCATAACCAACAAACAACATAACCATCAACATAACATAACATAACCATCAATAACCAAACAAACAACATCAACATAACATAAGTAACAATAACCATCAAACAACATCAACATATCATAACCAACAATAACAACATCAAAATAACCATCAAACATCAACATAACCAAGAAACATATGTTAATTTCCCTATGTTTCAAGTTAAAAAAAAGTGTCCGGTTCGGGATTCGAAGGGGGTGGGCTGTCGTCGGACCTTAAATGGCCCCACTTCTAATAACTATGTCCTTGAGGATGACTTGAACCCCCATAGCCCACCGGGGAAAGGGCTGCAAGTTATGAACTTTGCCTATTGCTTACATATAGTATTGGCTTTTGGGAAGTATTAATTAGAAAAAAAAATCTACAAAATAAGTTTCTCAAAAAAAAGTAAAACACTCAGTATCAATAAATAAATGCAACCCGAAACGAACAGAAATTAAAATAAATAACAGAGTCAAACCCAAAACGAGCAGAAATTAATATGAGTAGGGTTCAAAACCCCTATACTTTCTAAAAGCCAGAATATAATTTGTACTTTACTGAAAAAATTCAAATGAATGTGCATTGTCAGTTTAATATATATATATGCTTATATTTATTCCATGAAATCTTAATTAGTTCTCGATTTCTTAAAGTTATAAAAATGAAAACATTTAAAAGAATTTTTTCAGTAAAGTACAAATTATATTCTTGCTTTTTGAAAGAACGGGGGTTTTGAACCCTACTCATATTAATTTCTGCTCGTTTTGAGTTTGACTCAAAACGTTATTTATTTTAATTTCTGTTCGTTTTGGGTTTCATTTATTTATTGATACTGATTTGTGGAAGTTGTATGCTTGGTAGATTATTTGATTTATTACAGGCCTAGGAGCCTTTGGGGGATTAGCACAAGGTATTTTCTTGTATGATTAATTGATTATGAATAAATCTTATCTTATCTTATTAAAGTTATAAAAGTAAAAACATTTATATTTTTATTTTTATTTTATTTATATTTATATTTAAGTTATGTTATGTTGTTGGTTAAGTCTTCTGGCTAGCTCAAGATCCACAACCTATGAAGGTATTTTTTTAAAAACATTATATTTTTATTTAAACATATAATATTTATTTTTTCTCATTCCCCCTTGTATCCCTGGCCATGGAGCCTTTCGAGGGGGATTAGGAGTGTTGTGATTGGATTGTATGTATTGATTGGATTATTCAATGTAGGCCTATTTTAATGTTTTTCTATTGATTTAATGTTTGATTTAAACGGTATGTATTCCCCCTCTATTACAGGCCTAGGAGCCTTTGGGGGATTAGCACAATGTATTTTCTTGTGTGATTAATTGATTATGAATAAATCTTATCTTATCTTATTCTATTTTTGTTCATTTTTGGTTTAGTGGAATTCTTTAATTTTTTTTAAAAAACTTAATTTAAAAAAAAAAGATTTTTTTAGTTAATTTCTGTTCGTTTTATACTGACTTAGAAAATAATAATTTGAAACTTTCCAAATTTTTTTTAAGAATTTATAGTTTGTCCTTCTATTTATATGCCGGAGAAACTTTTTCAGTAATTTACAACAGCATAAACTCTTTTGAAAATCATGACACAAATAGTAGTGTTTAATTTAGTTATATATATATCCTCTAGTTGACCTGATAAATATAAGTTGATACCATTCCCTAAAAATTATATCTATGCCGTTTCACAGCCTGGATGCAATTACCCTCTTTTGAATTAATAAACTTTTGAGAGCAGAAGTAGTAATAGAAGTAGCCCCGAAAATTCGAACTTAATACCCTCAATCTTTCTTGATATATTGCTGAGATTTCTTATTGGCAACCATTAAACAAACAGTGGGCTATGATTTAATTTTAAAGCAACATTTAGTTTTTAAGCATAATGGGCAAATTACACAATTGTGAGAGCTTGACCTACCCTATAACCCTAGATATATAGTTACTAGACAATTCAGCTATGCTGAACGAAATGGCTGTGTTAAAATTTTGATTGGAAGTGTCTAGGAAATTATGAGTTAAAGAGGAGGGCTGTATGCCTTCCAATCACTTTTGACTCTTAAGAGGGCAGTAGAACTTTTAATTTCCAATCAAATTGGCTCCTTTAAAATACCAATGATATTACTAGCTATGATAGAGCAGCGCTGTCTATGTCCTTATATGCCCTATAGTGCTTAAATGCTCTTTTAATACCTGCATACATATAGGTTTTTCGTTTAATTGAAACTCCTCCTAAACGTCCCCTAAAAGTTTCAACTTAATGCCATTAGTGTTGTTAGTTAAAGTAACCGTAGAAGCAGCATTAAATGAATACACACAGTGTATTCAGACTAGCTCAAGATCCACAACCTATGAAGGTATGAAGGTGAAATTTTCGGAGAATATTTCGGTTGTACGGATGCCAACCTGCCATCCGTATGAAGGTTGTCAAAAGGGCATATCAGCAATATCTTAGGAACAGTTTCGTGTGTGAAATTAATGTTTTATTGCTTATCAATTTGTTTTTATTTACAATGTCTGTGTTTTTCAGAATTATTGTTTGGGATGCGTCTCTCATACCTAGATGTTTACGTAATTTAAACACACATTTCTCCTTTATTGCTAAAAATACCTTGAGAACAAATGTCTTCTGAAAATAGATGTTTTCCAAGTGCGTGCCAAATTTGGTAGTAAACACGTCATTCTAACGAGTGCCAAAAAATGGGGATTCTTCTTGCTTCTAATAGATTATTTTTAAAATAAGGTTACAGAAACAAAATACTGCGAATAGCAGTTTAGTCCTTCCAGTTAAGGCACAATGCCATTGGAGGGGAACGACCTTTCGAGTCCTGGCGGTGATGGGAATATCTGGCAGTGATGGGATGCACCGTTCATGCGTATATATGCTTATATTTATTCCATGAAATCTTAATTAGTTCTGGATTTCTTAAAGTTATAAAAGTGAAAACATTTAAAAGACTTTTTTCAGTAAAGTGTTTTTAAGAATTATTGTTTGGGATGCGTCTCTCATACCTAGATGTTTACGTAATTTAAACACATATTTCTCCTTTATTGCTAAAAATACCTTGAGAACAAATGTCTTCTGAAAATAAATATTTTCCAAGTGCGTGCCAAATTTGGTAGTAAACACGTCATTCTAACGAGTGCCAAAAAATGGGGATTCTTCTTGCTTCTAATAGATTAGTTTTAAAATAAGGTTACAGAAACAAAATACTGCGAATAGCAGTTTAGGCATATATTAGGCATATCAAAAGGGCATATCAGCAATATCTTAGGAACAGTTTCGTGTGTGAAATTAAAACTTATAACGCTTGTTGTCCGGGATGTTGAACTAACCAAAACACAATATTTGCATCATAATAATAATGCTTCTACTCCTACAACTACTGCTACTATTACTAATACTTCTACTACTACTAGTGCTGATAAAGCTAAGACTATTAATATTAACTGTACTCCTATTGCTACAACTATGTTTAATGGTGCTACTACTACAACTAATAAACCTAAGGATATTAAGTGACAAATTTGGGCAATATTGTAACTGTATTGAAATAAATCGAAACACACTATGCCCACATAGGCTGCCAAGAGGACATATCAGCAATGCTTCAGGACCGGCTGATGATACTTAGTTATAAATGCCATCGTGTGTAGAAGGGGATGTTTAAAAAAGGTGCTATGTGCATACTGCTACTAATCCTATTACTGCTAGTACAACTAGGGCTACGCATAATTACTGAACCTTCCAACAATACTGGAAAATTGATGTCTCAAAACTTTGTTTAGATATTTGTTACGGGAAATGAAGGGCGTGGGGGGGGGGGTTTCTTTCAGATCACTTTGACTCTTAAAAAGGGCACTGTAACTTCCAATTTAAAATCAAATGAGACCCATCTGAATTTAATACGACCACCCATTCAATAAAACCCTTATATGCCAGCACGGTATAACTTAGAGCCCATGCCCCAGGGCTGTGGGGGGTTGTGTTGACCCTGGAAGCATTGTTACATTTTTTTTTACTTTTTTGAACAAATTTGCCATCGCCCAATTTCAATCTGTTGAATTTGTTTAAAAGAGGGTTAGTTGGGTGGGTGGGTGCTACTTGACCTCCATCACTATTGACTCTTAAAAGGGAACTAGAACTTCCAATTTAAACCAAACTAGCCACCTCTAAGGCTTATACAACCATCCCTTCCATAAGAACCTCAAATACCCCAGGGGTATAACTTAGAACCCTCGCCTTCAGGCTCTTGTAGTTTGTATCAACCTCAAAAGCTTAGTTATATGATATTTAGACTATTTTGAATAAAAAGACTGTCTCAAAATATCTATTGGATACATCTCAGGAAAACACGACGTGTTTATGTGTTGTGCGTGGGGGGGGGGGGGGGGAGGTAGGTGCAATCTGATCACTTTGTCTCTTAAAAAGGGCACTAGAACTTATGATTACCAATCCAATGAGTCCCCTCCAAAGCATATGCAACAACCCTTTTTATACCTTATATGTCCCAAGGGCATAGCTTACAACCCTTTCCCTGAGAACTGTAAGGGGGGGGGGTTGTCTTCCTCACAGACATAATTTCCGAAACCTTCAACTACAATGGATAGAATTGTTATCTCCAAATTTTGATTGGAGGTGTTACGGCAAATACTGAGCGGGGAGAGGGGGGAAGGGCTGTTCGCTCTCAAATCACGTTGACTCTTAAAAAGGGCACTATGACTTGCAATTTAAATAAATTGAGCCCCATCTGATGTTTATACGACCGCCCATTAAACAAAAACCTTATATGCCCTCATAAAATAACTTACAATCCTGTCCCCAGGACGCAGGGGGGTTGTGTTCATCCCTAGAGACATTATTATATGTTCTTTGAACTACTTTGAAAAAAAAATTACTATCTCATAATTTCAATCACATGCGTTTGATGAAAGAAGGGGCTGTAGGAGAGGGGGGAGGGTAAATGGCTTCCATCACTTTTGGCACTTACAAAGGAACTAGAAATTTCAATTTTGAGCCAAATGAGCCTCTTCTAGAGTTAAACAACCATCACTTCCATATAATACTTAAATACCCCCTGGGCATAACTTACAACCCTCGCCCCCAATCTCTGGGGTTTGTTTCAACCCCAAAAGCCTTGTTATATGAAATTTATACTATTTTGAATAAAATGGCTATCTCAAAATTCCCATTAGATGCATTTCGGGAAAATACGACGTTTCTGTGTCAAGGGGGGGGGATGTACTGTCCACTGATCACTTTCACTTAAAATGAGCACTAGAGCGTCTATTACCAATCCAATGAGCCCCCTTCAAATTTTATATGACCATGCTTTCTATAAATACCTTATTGCCCCCAGGGCAAAACTTACAACCCAACCCTTGCCCTGAGGGCTACGGGGATTTGTTATCCACTAAGACATAATTTACAGACCTTTCAAATACGTTGAGCAAAATAGATATATCAAATTTTTGATTGAAAGTGTTTGGGAAAATGATAGGCGTAGGGGGGGGGGGGGCATTTGCCATCTGATCACTCGACTAGAAAAAAAAACACTAGTCCTTTCAATTTCCAATCGAATGAGCCCTTTTTGAAGCTTCTACGACACAACTTTCTATAAAAACCTTATATGCCCCAAGGACATAACTTACGATCCTTGTCCTGAGGGTTAAGGGGGGGGGGGGTTGTCATCCTCAAAGAAAAAATTTTCAGACCTTTCAACTACGTTGAACAAAATGGCCATATCAAAATTTTGATAAGAAATGTTTGGGGAAATGATGGGCCTGGGGCAGCGGCGGATCCAGGATTTTTTTTTAGGGAGGGGGGCTCAAAATAGGTTGATCCGATAAACTTGCGTTAGGAGCAAGTTTAATTAACACAAACTTGGGTTAATTAATTAAGAGTTTGTGATATGGCTTTTGTGATCTACTAAGAGTGTGGCTGAAATCCTTAAAACTGAATTACCTCTATTCCATTTTGAATTAAAGTACTTGATAAGTTTAAAAAATAAGCGCATCATATTTACAAAAATAGTGAATTATCTGAAAAATAGTCATACAGAAGGGACAAAACCATGTCTGGAAAAACAATACCCCAGCAGGAATTGAACGCTTGACATTCTGAATTAAAACCTAACACGTCAACTGATCGAACTACGTCTCTATGGATCCTGTGTAATCTATTGGTATTTGCAAGACCATAACTGCGTAACTTAACAAGGAGGCTTGGAGGGGCATCATAAGGAAGGTGTTCTTTTAAATCTCCAGTTAAGGGTTTAGTACCATAACTATTACAATAGTACCGATTTATACTTGCAAGCTTTTCCACTTAAGAAGTGGCACCAAAGGTGTTATTTTAGTCCTAAATCGCACTTAAAGATGGTAGAATAGATGAAAAGAACGTAGATACGAGCATTAGCTTTCAAATGAGTCAATAAATAGAACTCAAAAAGTTCTGGTAGCTCGATAGCCCCTGCTTTTTCACTTGAGACATTGCACTAAAAGTGCCATTTTAGTGCCATTTGGAACATGCCCATGGTGGAATTTGTAAGAAGAACCAGGATAAAAGAAATAACTTTTATATGAGCTATTAAAAATCTGTCCACGATGTTCTGGTAGCCCACTAGCCCCACCCCTGGAGAAATGGCATAAAACGTGCTATTTTAGTGCCATATGGCACTTGCAGATGGTGGAATTTACAAAAAGGATTTAGATATGAGAAATGACTTTTGTTTGAGCCATTAAGCATATATCCATGATGTTCTTGTAACCCGCTAGCCCCGAAAAAAAAATGGGAGAGAGATCAGTGCTACCTATGCAAAACAGGGTTTTCCTTGTTGCTCAAAGTCGGGGACTATAATCTCCCTGTACCAGGTTTCCAACCATGCTGATTCGAATGGTATATTTTTTATTTTGATCTGGCGCCATTTTTGAGGGGTTTCAGGTTTTTTTAGAAATCAAACTTTTTTTTAAGACGAATCAAAGTAAAAGTTACCATTCCTGAATCAGTGTCAGATGCAATTTTTTCACAAGTCAGTTTTTTTTCTTGACGCCTTTTAAAACTTTTGGTTACTATGGGTTGTGGTTTGCTATTTACTACAGTTGCAGCTAATGCTGCAACCATGATTTAAGGTAGTTTTACACTTGAAAAACTGTTTGACTTTATTTCTGCTCGTCTTTGGTTTCATGTAACCCTTTAATTTAAAAAAAAAACTTCTTCTGTGAGATTTTAATTTTATCAATAGAGGGTAAAGGACTACCTTTGGTTCACTTTTCTGTGCTCATTGCAACTCTGTTTTTAAATATCCCTCAAGAACCATTATTTTTTTTTTCGTAAAATATAACCAAACCTTTCACTTTATTTCTTTTGATTTTTTATACTAATGATAATTGACTCCACACGTCTTACAAAGCCTAATGAACTTTTTGGACCGATCATCTTTACGCGATTGGCTAAAAAATCAAAACCTTTAAACCCTTGGATGACTCCCGGTATACTCAAGAGCTGGAGAAGAAAGATCTATCTTTGGAAAAAATTGAAAGCTTTTACTCTCGTCCTTTAACCGTATGAATATAAGAGTTATTGTAGCCTATTTAAATAAATTATTCGCCAAGCTAAGCCTGATTTTTGTTTTAGTAAGTTTTCTGAATGTGGAAAAAATGCTAGAAGGACCTGAAAACTTGTTAATTCAGTTTTTACACCTTGCTTTCTCAGATCAGCTTTACCTGAAAGTCTTTTAATCAATGGCTAGTTGGTATTCGATAGAGTTGTTGTTGAAAGATAGCTAGCGTCTCTGCTGTTAGTAGAGTGCTAACTTATATTTTGCTTGTCTTATGTTCCTTACTGTGCTATTTGCTTGCGTTATGTTCCTTGGTACCTTTCCAGAGCATAGCCTTATGGATTTGCTTGCTTTATGTTCCTTCCCATGCTATTTGCTTACTCTATGTTCCTTCCCATGCTATTTGCTTACTCAATGTTCCTTACTGTGCTATTTGCTTGATGCTCTACACCTTTTCAAAGAGAGCGAGTAGAACCTGTCAAAGAGTTTGACAACCTCTAGTTTAAAAGCATCTCATCGGGTTTGGTTAAGAATGCATCGTGTATAGAATTGATAGGCATATGGTTTTATATCATTTTGCTTAAAAGCTAACTCTAATTGCAAAAAAAGGGTATAGCATTTGCAAATTGGACTATACGAACGATATTAATTGAATAAAAGGGGAAAAAACAGAGCTAGATGGCATTTGGGAATTGGATCTTATGAAGGTGGAGAAAAAAGGGTTAACTGATTATAGGTGAAGGTAACCCCTTGGGGTTGTTAACTCATAGCTTATTTATTATAAATTTGGAACAATATCAATCTATGAAAATGGTTAACAATGATAAAATGGTCTTGTGACTTGACCTAGCTTTACTTCTTCGATGTGTTCTGTATAATACACAAGTGGCGTTTGAACAGTGGTGTCAATTTAAAATAGCGTCTAACGTTATAGTATACAAAAAGCTGATACTAATAGAGTTGTAGATGGCAAGAAAAGGATTTTAATAATGAAATTCAGAACAATCCATAGAAAACCTTACAAATCAAGTAGTGAGGTGTATATGAGTACGAACCATCAAGGATCATAAGCACCAATGACCCTAACCACCAGGAACCTCAACCCTCAAAGGTCCCCTATTCCCCAAACTCCAAAGGACCCCTCCCCCCAACTTTTTGGCCCCCCTCCCCCCGTTTTTTAAAGTTTTTTTTAACTTTTTTTTACGTCTCTAAATCATATCGGAAAAATAGAATGACACTTTTGATTTAGATTTTAAAACATATTCTTGTGCATACCCATACTCCTATTGATGAGGACTTGGGGTTCTCATTCAATATTTTTTCATGAAAAACAAACAATTTTTTTTAGCTAAATTTGTTTTTGGACTTCGAAATTATTCAACTTTTGTACATCTCTAAATCATATCAGAAAAATAGAATGACACTTTTGATTTAAATTTTAAAATATATTCTTGTGCATACCCATACTCCTATCGATGAGAACTGAAGGTTCTCATTCAATGTTTATTCATGAAAAACAAACTATTTTTTTAAACAAAATTTGTTGGACTTCGAAATTATTCAACTTTCTTTTTTTTTCTTTTTTTTCAGCTTTTTTTATTATTTTTCTTAACATGATGTATTTTGTTATTTGATTTAAATTTTAAAATATATTCTTGTGCATACCCGTACTCCTATTGATGAGGACTGATGGTTCTCATTCAATAATTTTTCATGAGAAACAAATTATTTTTTTGAACTAAATTTTTTTTTTTGGACTTCGACATTATTCAACTTTTTTTTCTTTTCAACTGTTTTTTACATCTCTAAAATATCAGAAAAATAGAATGACACTTTTGATTTAAATTTTAAAACATATTCTTGTGCACACCCATACTCCTATTGATGAGGACTGATGGTTCTCATTCAATATTTTTTCATGAAAAGCTATTTTTTTTTACTAATTTTTTTTTACTTTGAAATTATTCAACTCTTTTTCAAATTTTTTTACACCTCTAAATCATATCAGAAAAATAGAATGAAACTTTTGATTTAAATTTTAAAACATATTCTTGTGCATACCCATAAATTGACAAAATCTAAGTATCAGAGTGAATAAATTCTTTATCAATGTCTTTTGACAGATACGTTTGATAACACTGACATAATTTAAGTATCGAATTGAACAAATTCCTAATTAAAATTCTTCATCAATATCATTTGTCAGATACGTTGGATAACATTGACAAAATCTATGTATTAGAATTAATAAATTCTTTATCATCATCCGTTGTTGGATATGTCATTATGATAAAATTGTAAGTAAGTAAGTAACAAACTTTTTTTTGAATTCACCTCTTGGATACATATTCAGAAATATAATTCAGGTAATTATGAAAAAAATGAACAAATTCTTTATTAACATTCATTATCGATTGAATTCGCTTCCTGGACAGACAATACAGCAATTTCACAAAATCTAAGTATAAGAGTGATTAAATTCTATATCAACATCCATTTCTTCGATACATAGGAAAAAATTGACAAAATCTAAGTGTTAGAGTGAATAAATAAGTGACGCGTCACTCTAAGTGAACCTAAATTATCTCAACTTTTTGAATATTTCTCTCACTATGACTGTGTGTCTGAATGGATGTTCTGTCTTCTATAACCGGTCTAACCTAAATTCAACGTAACGGCGCATGAAGTCAAAATGAATGGAACTTGGATTTTATGACTGTTATCTGATGTATCCGATAAAAACTTTGAAAACGAATTTATTCTTTCTGATACTTAGATTTTGTCAATTTTATCCGATGTATCTGACATTTGATGTTGATAATGCATCTAAGGGATGTTGATAAAGCATTTATTCACTCTGATACTTAGATTTTGTCAATTTTATCCCATGTATTCGAGAAACGGTGTTGATAGAGAATTTAATCAATCTGATACATAGATTTTGTAAATTTTATCCAATATAGCCGACAAATGAGGTTGATAATGCATTAAAGGATGTTGCTAAACCATTTATTCACTCTGATACTTAAATTTTGTCAATTTTATCCCATGTATCCGAGAAAGGGATGTTGATATGGAATTTAATTACTTTGATACTTAAATTCTGTCAATTTTATCCGACATATCCGACAAAGGATGTTGATAAGGAATTTATTCAATCTGATACTTAGATTTTGTCAATTTTATCTGATATGCCCGACAAAGGATGTTTATAATGAATTTTTTCACTCTGGTACTTAGATTTTGTCAATATTTACCCGACATTTTTGAAAAATGATGTTGATAAAGCATTTATTCAATCTGATACTTGGACTTTGTCAATTTTATCCGATGCATCTGACAGAGGATGTTAAAAAAAAATTATTCACTCTAGCAATTAGATTTTGTCAATTTTATCCGACATATCCGACAAAGGATGCTGATAAAGCATTTATTCGCTCTGATACTTAGATTTTGTCAATTTTATTCAACATATCTAACAAGGGATGCTGATAAAGCATTTATTCGCTCTGATATTTAGATTTTGTCAAATATAATCGTTGTAACTGATAAAAGATGTTGATAAAAAAAATAAATTATTCACTCAGATACTTAGATTTTGTCAATTTAGACCCATTTATCCGAGAAAGGGATGTTGAAATAGAATTTAATCACTCTGATGCTTAGATTTTATCTGAGATATCCGACAAAGGATTCTGATAAAGTATTTATTCACTCTGATACTTAGACCTTGACAAATATATTTGATGAATCTGAGAAAAGGATGTTGATATAGACTTTAGTCACTCTGATACTTTTATTTTGTCAATTTTATCCAACATATCCGACAAAGGATAATGATAAAGCATTTATTCACTCTGATATTTAGATTTTGTCAATTATATTCGTTGTATCTGACAAAAAATGTTGATAAAAAAAAATTTTATTCACTCTGACACTTTGATTTTGTCAATTTTATCCCATGTATTCGAGAAAGGGGTGTTGATATAGAATTTAATCAATCTGATACTGAGATTTTGTCAATTTTATCCGATATTCTCGACAAATGATGTTGATAATGCATTTAAAGGATGTTGATAAAGCATTTATTCACTCTAATACTTAGATTTTGTCAACTTTTTCCCATGTATCCGAAAAAGGGATGTTGATATTGACTTTAATCACTCTGATATTTAGATTTTATTCATGCTGACAGTTAGATTTTGTCAATTTTATCCGACATATCCGATAAAAGCTGTTGATACAGTATTTATTCACTCTGACACTTAGATTTTGTGAATTTTATCCGATGTATCTGGCAAAGGATGTTGATGAAAAAATTTATTCACTCTAACACTTAGATTTTGTCAAGTTTATCCTAGGTATCCGAGAAAAGGATGTTGATATAGAATTTAATCACTATGATACTTAGATTTTGTCAATTTTATCCGACGTATCCGATAAAGGCTGTTGTTAAAGCATTTATTCACTCTGATGTTTAGATTTTGTCAAATTTTATTCGATGTATCTGACAAAGAATGTTGATAAAAAAATTATTCACTCTAACACTTAAATTTTTCAATTTTACCCATGCATTCGAGAAAGGGATATTGATATAGAATTTAATCAATCTGATATTTAGATTTTGTCAATTATATTCGTTGTATCTGACAAAAAATGTTGATAAAAAAAAATTATTCACTCTGACACTTAGCTTTTGTCAATTTTATGCAATGTATTCGAGAAATGGATGTTGATATAGAATTTAATCAATCTGATACTTAGATTTTGTCAATTTTATCCCATATTCTCGACAAATGATGTTGATAATGCATTTAAAGGATGTTGATAAAGCATTTATTCACTCTAATACTTAGATTTTGTCAACTTTTTCCCATGTATCCGAAAAAGGGATGTTGATATTGACTTTAATCACTCTGATATTTAGATTTTATTCACGCTAATAGTTAGATTTTGTAAATTTTATCCGACATATCCAATAAAAGCTGTTGATAAAGTATTTATTCACTCTGAC
Organism: Artemia sp. Qi Xiang Cuo; assembly: GCF_049724085.1. Classification (NCBI taxonomy): domain Eukaryota; kingdom Metazoa; phylum Arthropoda; class Branchiopoda; order Anostraca; family Artemiidae; genus Artemia; species Artemia sp. Qi Xiang Cuo. Next base: position 24,319,150 of record NC_142809.1, read on the forward strand.
ACTTAGATTTTGTTAATTTTACCCGATGTATCTGGCAAAGGATGTTGATAAAAAAATTTATTCACTCTGATACTTAGATTTTGTAAATTTTATCCTATGTATCCGAGAAAAGGATGTTGATATAGAATTTAATCACTATGATTCTTAGATTTTGTCAATTTTATCCGACATATCCGATAAAGGATGCTGTTAAAAAATTTATTCACTCTGATGTTTAGATTTCGTCAAATTTTATTCGATGTATCTGACAAAGAATGTTGATAAGAAAATTATCCACTCTAACACTTACATTTTTCAATTTTACCCATGCATTCGAGAAAGGGATATTGATATAGAATTTAATCAATCTGATATTTAGATTTTGTCAATTTTATCCGATATAGCCGACAAATGATGTTGATAATGAATTTGAAGGCTTTTGATAAAGCATTTATTCACTTTGATACTTAGATTTTGTAGATTTCATCCCTTGTATCCGAGGAAGGGATGGTGATATGGAATTTAATCACTCTGATACTTAGATTTTGTCAATTTTATCCAACATATCCGACAAAGGATGTTGATAATGAATTTATTCACTCTGCAACTTAGATTTTGTCAATTTTATCCGATGTAACTGGCACAGGATGTTGATAAAAAAATTATTCACTCTAACAATTAGATTTTGTCAATTTTATTCTATGTATCCGAGAAAAGGATGTTGATGTTGATACAGAATTTAATCACTCTGATATTTAAATTTTGTCAATTTTATCCGACATGTCCGATTAAGGATGTTGTTAAAGCATTTTTTCACTCTGATATTTAGATTTTGTCAAATTTTATTCGATGTATATGACAAATGATGTTGATAAAAAAAATTTATTCACTCTGACACTTAGATTTTGTCAATTTTATCACATGTATTCGAGAAATGGATGTTGATATAGAATTTAATCAATCTGATACTTAGATTTTGTCAATTTTACCTGATATAACCGACAATTGATGTTGATAATGCAATTGAAGGATGTTGATATAGTATTTATTCGCTCTGATACTTGTATTTTGTTAATTTTATCCCATGTAACCAAGAAAGGGATGTTGATATGGAATTTAATCACTCTGATACTAAGATTTTGTCAATTTTATCCAAAATATCCGACAAAGGATGTTAATAATGAATTTATTTCTTCTGAGACTTAGATTTTGTCAATTTTATCCGATGTAACTGGCAAAGGATGTTGATAAAAAAAATTATTCACCCTAACACATAGATTTTGCTAATTTTATCCTATGTATCCGAGAAAAGGATGTTGATATAGAATTTTATCACTCTGATATTTAAATTTTGTCAATTTTATCCGACATATCCGATAAAGGATGGTGTTAAAGCATTTATTCATTCTGATATTTAGATTTTGTCAATTTTTTTCGATGTATCTGACAAAGAATGTTGATAAGAAAAACTTATTCAGTCTGACACTTATATTTTATCAGTTTTATTCGATGTATGTGGTAACGGATGTTGATAAAAAAAGTTATTCACTCTGATACTTAGATTTTGTTATCCAACATATCTAACAAAGGATGTTGATAAAAAATTATTCAATCTAACACGTAGAATTTGTCAATTTTATCCTATGTATCTGAGAAAAGGATATTGATATAGAATTTAGTCACTCTGATACTTAGATTTTGTCAATTTTATCCGACATATCCGATAAAGGATGTTGTTAAAGCATTTATTCAATCTGATACTTATATTTTATCAATTTTATCCGATGTATCTGGCAAAGGTGGTGATAAAAAAATTATTCACTTTAACACTGAGATTTCGTCAATTTTATAATATGTATCCGAGCAAAGGATGTTGATATAGAACTTAATCACTCTGATGCTTATATTTTTTCAATTTATCCGACAATGTATGTTGATATAGCATTTATTCACTCTGGTACTTAGATTTTGTCAATTTTATCTGATGTATCTAATAAAGGATGTTGATAAAAAAAATTATTCACTCTGACATTTAGATTCTGTCAATTTTATCTGATGTATTTGACTAAAGATGTTGATAAAAAAAATTTATTCACTCTAACACTTAGATTTTGTTAATTTTTTCATATGTATCCAAGAAATGGATGTTGATATAGAATTTAATCACTCTTATACTTAGATTTTGTGAAATTGCTGTACTGTCTGTCCAGGAAGCGAATTCAATCGATAATGAATATTAATAAAGAATTTGTTCATTTTTTTCATAATTTCCTGAATTAAATTTCTGAATTGTGTATCCAAGAGGGGAATTCAAAAAAAAGTTTGTTACTTACTTACTTACCATTTTATCATAATTACATATCCAACAACGGATGATGATAAAGAATTTATTAATTCTAATACATAGATTTTGTCAATGTTATCCGACGTATCTGACAAATGATATTGATAAAGAATTTTAATAAAGAATTTGTTCATTCGATACTTAAGTTATGTCAGTATTGTCAAACGTATCTGTCAAAAGACATTGATAAAGAATTTATTCACTCTGATACTTAGATTTTGTCAATTTATAGGTTTGCACAAGAATATGTTTTAAAATTTAAATCAAAAGTGTCATTCTATTTTTCTGATAGGATTTAGAGGTGTAAAAAAGTTGAAAAAAAAGTGGAATAATTTCGAAGTCAAAAAAAATTTAGTTCAAAAATAATTTGCTTTTCATGAGAAAATATTGAATGAAAACTATCAGTCCTCATCAATAGGAGTACGGGTATGCACAAGAATATGTTTTAAAATTTAAATCAAAAGTGTCATTCTATTTTTCTGATGATTTAGAGATGTAAAAAAAGTTGAAAAGATAAAAAAAGTTGAATAATTTCGAAGTCCAAAAAAATCTAGTTAAAAAAATAATTTGTTTTTCATGAAAAATTGATGAATGAGAACCATCAGTCCTCATCAATAGGAGTATGGGTATGCACAAGAATATGTTTTAAAATTTAAATCAAATAACAAAATATATCATGTTAAAAAAAATAATAAAAAACAGTTGGAAAAAAAGAAAAAAAGAAAGTTGAATAATTTTGAAGTCCAACAAAAATTTAGTTAAAAAATTAGTTTGTTTATCATGAAAAAAAATTTAATAAGAACCATCAGTCCTCATCAATAGGAGTATGGGTATGCACAGGAATATGTTTTAGATTCATTTGAAGTGTCGTTCTATTTTTCTGATATGATTTAGAGATGTAAAAAAAGTTGAATAATTTAGAAGTCCAAAAAAAATTTGTTAAGAAAACAGTTTGTTTTTCGTGAAACAATATTGAATGAGAACCATCAGTCCTCACCAATAAGAGTATGGGTATGCACAAGAATATGTTTTTAAATTTAAATCAAAATTGTTATTCCATTTTTCTGATATGATTTAGAGATGTAAAAAAAAGTTTAAAAAAACTGTAAAAAAATAAAAAAAATTTAAAAAAACTTAAAAAAAAATTCAAAAAATGGGGAGAGGGGGGCCAAAAAGTTGGGAGGAGGGGTCCTTTGGAGTTTGGGGAATAAGAGACCTTTGGGGGTTGAGGTCCCTGGTGGTTAGGGTCATTGGTGCTTATGATCCTTGACGGTTCGTACTCATATACACCTTACTACTTGATTTGTAAGGATTTCTATCAATTGTTCTGAATTTTAATATTAAAATTCTTTTCTTGCCATCTACATCTCTATTAGTATTAGCTTTTCAGTATACTATAACGTTAGACTCTATTTTAAATTGACAACACTGTTCAAATGCCACTTGTGTATTATACAGAACACTTCAAAGAAGTAAAGCTAAGTCAAGTCACAAGACCATTTTATCATAGTTAAACATTTTCATAGATTGATATTGTTCAAAATTTATAATAAATAAGCTATGAGTTAACAACCCCGATGGGTTACCAAAACTGATAATCAGTTTAACCCTTTTTTCTCCACCTTCGTACGATCCAATTCGCAAATGCCATCTAGATCTGTTTTTTCCTATTATTCAATTAAAATCGTTCGTATAGTCCAATTCGCAAATGCTATACCCTTTTTTTGCAATTAGAGTTAGCTTTTAAGCAAAATGATATAAAACCATATGCCTATCAATTCTAGACACAATGCAATCTTAACCAAACCCGATGAGATACTTTTAAGCTAGAGGTTATCAAACTGTTTGACAGGTTCTAATCACTCTCTTTGAAAAGGTGTAGAGCATCAAGCAAATAGCACAATAAGGATCATAGAGTTAGCAAATAGCATGGGAAGGAACAAAAGGCAAGTAAATCCATAAGGCCATGCCGGGGAAAGGTACCAAGGAACATAAGGCAAGCAAATAGTACGGTAAGGAACATAAGGCAGGCGAAATATAAATTAGCACTCTACTGCTGTTGCTCTATTATTGGGAAAACCACAGCAGCAGCTATTTCTTAAGCGCCTTCTGATCCAGATTAATTAAAAGAAAATTTCCACAAAATAAGGATTTCAAAGAAAAGTAAAGAACTCCATTAAACAAAAAGGATCAAAAATTAAATCAAAAAACCCACCAAGCGTGAAACTACCACAAATCAGCATCGATAAATAAATAAAACCCAAAACGAACAGAAATTACAATAAATAACCGAGTCAAACTCAAAACGAACAGAAATTAACATAAGTTGGGCTCAAAACCCCTATGCCTTCCCAAGGCCAGAACATAATTTGTACTTTAGTGAAGAAAATATAAATGTGTTTACTTTTATATCTTGAATACATCAATTAATATTAACATTTTGATTACTAAATATCATTATATGAATATTAAACTGACAATGCAAATTCATTTGTATTTTTTTTAGTAAAGTGCATATTATGATCTGGCCTTGGGAAGGCATAGGGGTGTTGAGCCCAATTTATGTTAACTTCTGCTCGTTTTGAGTTTGACTCGGTTATTTACTGTAATTTCTGTTCGTTTTGGGTTTCATTTATTTATTGATGCTGATTTGTTGTAGTTTCACGCTTGGTAGATTATTTTATTTTTGCTCAATTTTTGTTTAATGGAGTTCGTTACTTTTCTTTGAAAAACTGATTTTTTGGAAAAAGTTTTTTAATTAGTTTCTGTTTGTTTTATATTGACATAGTCTTTTCAGGGAATAAGAAAATAATACTTTGAATCTTTTCGTGTTTTTTTTTAAGAATTTATATTTTGACCTGCTATTTGTATGCTGAAGAAAAATTTTCAGCAATTTCTAACAACATACACCCTTTTAAAAATATGGACACAAATAGTAGTGTTTAATTTAGTTTAATACCTTCTCTAGTTGACCTGAAAGGGAAAACTTGATAACATTTGCAAAACAATGTGTTTACTTTCCTTTATAACTTGGATACACTTACGCTATTATGATTTGTTTCAATTTTAAGAGCAGAAGTAGCCCCGAAAGTTTGAACATAATACCCTCAGTCTTTCTTTGGATACTGCTGGGGATTTCTTGGGAATTAGCATTGACACAGTGCGTTTTAATTTAAACTTTATGGCAACATTTAGTTTTTAAACATAAAGGCAAATGGGAGGGTGGGCGTGAGTAGGGAGGCCCTATCGACTCCGAACGGGGCACCATATATGGACATGTTTTTATGTTTTTTCTCACTTTGATGGATGTTTCTTGGACGTCAACAGCAATTTATGGATGTTTCTTGGATGTCAACAGCAATGTATGTATGTTTTTATGATTTTTCTCACTGAGGAAGAAAAAAAATGGTTTTTCTCACTTTGATGGATGTTTCATGGATGTCAATAACAATTGATGGATGTTTCTTGGATGTCAACAGCAATTTATGTGTGTTTTTATGGTTTTTCTCGCTGAGGATGAAAAAAATGGTTTTTCTCACTTTAATGGATGTTTGTTGGATGTCAACAACAATTGATGGATATTTCTTGGATGTCAACAGCAATTTATGTATGTTTTTATGGTTTTTCTCACTGAGGATGAAAAAACATGGTTTTTCTCACTTTGATGGATGTTTCTTGGATGTCAACAACAATTGATAAATGTAGACATCCGGTTATTGTTTGATGGTTATGTGTGTTAGTCAATTTATTTGTAGTTTTCTTTGATGTCGACATAAGTTCACATCAGTATTTGCTGCATTATCGAGTCTAACAGGATAAGATCACGTGTCTCTTTCTAAGCCAATTAGTGAGTCGGAAATATTAGCGGGACAGGATTGCAGAGAATATAAGAAAAGGATTTTTGTTATAGTTGTTATTAGTGTGTGAATAGAATTGAAGGAGTGAGAACAGTTTGACTTTACTCATTTGGATATATTTGTAATAATGAGTGGAATTTTTACACTATTAGAAGTTGATAGTGGAGTTGGTGGCAAAAATACAAGAGCACCAAACATTGCGGTGGAAATCACGAGAGGATCACGGCTTTGTCTGAAATGGGATGCAGTATATGCAAGATATGTGATATCCTTGAGCAAATTTAAAATGGAAGATCAATTATGCTTCGCTTCAAAAGTTGATATAGCGCATATGAATAGACTTCAAAGTGCTTTAAGTGCATTAGTGAAGCATATCGAAGATAATAAGCTTTATCGCTAATTGCACATGTGTAATATTATTGTTGTAATTATACAATAGAAATGTTTCGAAATCGAAAATGTTCCCTTTCTTTTTGTTAAGATGTTAGGCTAACGAATCATGCTGATTCGTTACTCAGTCTAGAGTCAGCTGTCAGAGTGATAGGATTAAAAAATGAATAAATAGGACTAAAAATGAATAGACTGCTGACTCAATCTAGAGTCAGCAGTCAGTGATAGGATTAAAAAATGAATAAATTCGAGAAAGAGAGAATTAGATCGAATCTGGTGATTATGGAAAAACATTTGATTTTGGATGATGATTTTCTTGAGTTATCCCTTCAACGGAAGATATTCTCACGGGGAACACTTGACAATATAATGAAAACTGATTCTCCCCCATTGGACTATTTTATGAAAATTTTACAATGTGACTCAAATGCTTATACTCAATTTATTGATAGATTAATTGGAACAAAGCAGAATTATATCGTGGATATACTTTTCAAAACATTGCCATAGACTCAATGTAAATGGCTCCCCCTTCGAAAGAGGTAGCGTCACAGAATTACTCCTCTCACCATTCCCCCCCTCTGAATTTATCGAATGAGGATTAGTTTCGTTTTAGCTGTGAGAGAGTTGACATCGGGAACCAAAAATGTTCTATACATGTCCACTATGCAAGTACACTCTTGGCAGTTGGACATCGTGTGAGAATTGTACAATTATTGATGACTATAATGAAAATTGCAAATTATGGAATCCTTGTAAATTACATAGAGGATATGCAGTACAAATTAAAGGATATAATTCATGTCTTGAGGAGATTTGTGACTCTCACCCAAGAGAACATCTATGCTCCAATTGTCACTATGACAAATGTGATCAGTGAGAGAACACTTACCCCGGTATGATTGGAAGGAATCCCAAACGTAATTTTAGTTTATTTCTACGAGATTAGTATCATCGTGGATTTAAATTAGTTTGGGAGGAAGATTCTGGTCTACAATTTAACTGTTGGGGTAACAAGACAATTTGGTTTATAAGTCATCGTTGTGACGACACTGCCTATTATGACTATAAACCTAGTGATTTCTATTTGGCAGTTACCGAATGTGATTCGCCAGTTGAAAACACTATGTGATATTGCTTCAAATAGACAGATTGAAACACGTGAATTTCACAATATGAATGCAAATAGTATCATTGACTATACAAAGAGATATGACAAGAGTGAAGTTACATTATACTGTAGAAAATATGACCCTGACTTTACAGCCAATCAAGATCAATATTCAGTGATTTCAAATGATCTACCAGCATTAGTGGTTCACGACAGTTGCCTATACACCGAAGAAGAAGAAATCTAAAGTGAAGAATAAAGACATTGTTATATATACATTTTTCATTTATTAATAAACAAATTCACATACATTTTTAAGCACTTTACTCGTAGGGCCATAAAATCAATTAGACAGGTCAGAGAGGATATTTTCCCCCATAAAGTTGTTCAGACATGGATTGTCTACATAAATGTTGAGAAACTACTTGTAAGTATAGCCGCGACATCGGAACACAAAATATAGTAGCTCAGGGAAGCCACAGCTTTTAGTCGTCAGATCCTGCACTCTCTTCTGATTTTGAATAATATTTTTCCCACTGCTCTCAATAAACGTTCTGATGTGAGGACTAAAGAATGTATAGGGTAGGCCAAGAGGATAAAAAATTCAATCGCCTTTATTGTTTGAAAGATGCACAACCAATGACATGTCTGCACAGTCGACGGACTGCTATTAACAATAATTAGGATACTGTTGGCACTTTGAATTTTTCCAAGAAAGTCCGAGGTCAGACAATAGGAACTGTATTTGGACAGGTAGGGGTCCATATTAAATACATTGATTATTTGACTGGTGTTCATGGTTCCAAGTCTAGTAGAACAATCCCTTCGGGAGAGATTTCCCAATAAGTTTCATATTGATTTAGCGAGATTAGTGCAATACTCTCAGCTAACGGGTCGGCAAATGTACACTCTAAACGCACACTCCCGTACGTACTATACTCATATCCTGGTTGCCAGACAAATCCAATACTATGATACCATGTGTTTCAGCATACATTTCTTCGGTTATACCATTTTCAAATAGTTGTGAATCATGATCTAGGGTTTGCATTGTCAGCTCATACAATGTCCAATAGGATTGATCAAAACATAGATTGAAGAGTGGGATTCCATTTACTTTGCAGACAAGAGATGAAAGCCCAAACATCTCAAGTTTATATGGAAATCCAATCCATGATCCTATTGCACTAGCGCTTTTCACAAATGCCAAGGCCAGTTTTAACAGAATTTCGCCATTGACAAAGGATGAGTCGGTGAAGGTACGTGAGCCTGTGGCAATATGACGTTGATTGGTGATTGTTTGAGGAACAAGTAGTTTAATATTATTTCCACTGGCTCTCAGTTTTTCCACTGTCAAAGCAACAGAACTCATAACCTGTTATTTTTGTACATGTAGTATTGCCGAGGTGAGGGAGAGAGTCACATCAGGATTGGCAGCTAGTTCTTTTCGTAAAATGAAATTGGATGGTGCAAGCGTCAATTTTATATCCACTTCAATATTGGGTAGTAGCCATTGAGGTATATTAAATATTTCATGATATATTTTTCCAACTAGATGTAATTCACTAGTTGTAGCATTTTTAAGTGCATCTGTACTATCAGTATTAGTAATATATTTATATCCATTGGAGGTGCCTCTCAATTCCTTGCATGACTTGGACGTCATCAACATGAATTGCATATAGCTTGTACAGTTTGAGAGATTATTGCTTGTGCTCACCAGCATGCCATTTATATAGACACTGATTTGACGAAATAAATTATTTAATATACAATTTTCATAGGTTATTCCATCGGCAAGAATTGGCAATGTATTTTCGGATTTCCGAACTTTCATTCGTAAATCTATAAATATCGATGACATATCCATAAAGTAATCTTCATTGGAATAAATTTGAAAGTGGATATTATCGGAGAGGGGTTGTTGTGGATAAAATTGTTCATAGTATCTATGTTTCACATTCACATCAACATTTTCTGCATTGAACAGATTCAATGAGGAGATGATTGAAGGTTGAGAATCCTTATGCAGTAGATATGACATCTCAGGAAAAGAAATCTAGTTTTGATCTAACAATTCTCTTCCTGTGGCTTCTTCTTCTGTTTAGTGTGTATGCTGACTTTTTGCTTCTTTACTTTTACGGGGTTAATATCTTATGTTTGTGACCTGAGTAAAGACTGATGAGTTGTGCACTGTTTCTTGATCTTTTAAAACCTTTTCCATTTTGCTTAAATCTCTCGGCAAGGGTTCACGCACCTTGGACCTAAGATTTTCCGAAGTACTTTTTTTTAAATCCTTGCCAGAGCTCCAATCATATAGTGTAGAGGATGCAAAATTTGTCAAAGCCGGTACAATATATTTTTTAGCCAAAGGTAGTGCAGAGCAAAACAGCTTAGCAAACCAACTGCCAAGACCATAGCCAGACATTGATGAACGACCTTTGTAATAGTCCATTCCATTGCCCTGTTGTCTTGGGCCAAGAGTATTAACATAACAGTAAATATCAGGACAAATGAATAACACTTTTTTATTAGACATCTTGCTGTTGAACGATGGGTCGAAAATGGCATGCAATCACAGCCAAACCTTTTGATATTGCCAGGGGATCACCTAATTCAGTTCTTAGTGTTAACTGACAGAGTTCCAAATAGGAAGAGTTAACGGGGATATACTGAAGACTCTTTATATTGTAGTGGTGAATATATTCTTTATTGGCTTTTCATTCAAGAACTCGTAGGAGGGGAACATTTGAATTGACAACCCGGGATGTTTCCACAAATGAAGCGTAGAGAAATATACAAGTGTCAGTGGAGAAGGCAGGTGGACGGTCAGCAAAAATAAAATTAGTGTTTTCAGCACTTTTACCATTGATTATATTGAGCTTAAAGGCAATAACATCCTTTAGATTATCATTGAGAATAGCCTTTTCATTGACAATGGGTGAACTAATGTAGATCTTGCCCTCCTCCTTTGAATAGTTGAAATGAAAGGCTCTTTTTTACGAGCGGAAATTCTTTTATTGATAGAACAACATAAATCATTCATACAGGTGAGTTCTTCATAGGGTAATTCAATATATGGACAATTCATGCAATTGATCTTTTGAATTTGTTCTTGATCACCTGAGGGTGGCGGCCAATCATAGGGTCTAATTTTTATATCATATTTGCAATCTTTTCTCAGGATGTCATATGTATTTTTATTGATAGAACAACATAAATCATTCATACAGGTGAGTTCTTCATAGGGTAATTCAATATATGGACAATTCATCCAATTGATCTTTTGAATTTGTTCTTGATCACCTGAGGGTGGCGGCCAATCATAGGGTCTAATTTTAATATCATATTTGCAATCCTTTCTCAGGATATCATGTGTATTTTTGAGAATACAGTCGACAAGAGCCGCTTCATACACGCCGTCAAATTTGATGGTAGGAGAGAGTTTCGTCCAAAAATCACTTGTTCTATTCAAGTCATTGTAGAGAAGATCAGCAACATTGGACATGAAAGTCACATAAAAATCATTGGGCATTGTCAATATCTTCAACAGTGACCCAAGAATCAAAACCAGAGTTGTATGCTAGCCAGGAAACAAGCAACTGTCTCTTGCCCCTGTGAGTACGACTCTTTTATATTTTTTCATTTTGATAAATTTCACTAGCGTTTCTAACTTTTTGCAGTTCATATTCATAAAAACTGCCGAGAATCTCATCATCTTTGGTGTCTCGCAGTCGGTACGTCCTGGGTTTGGTGTCTAGGATTTTGGACACTTTAAAAATTTCAGTGCTCCATAAATAATTCCCCTTTTCAAAAATATTGGTGGTTCGATTACTTTCAACAGTATCATTGACATTGAATTTCTTCTTTTTCTTCTCATTGACACTACCACTGGAATATTGTTTAAGAAAAGCATCAAATGTATTTTCACTGCAATGAACTTCCCAGGGGCTTAAGTTGGACAGGGATCATTATGGTCGATGGTTGTATATTTGCATGATTTTATCTAAAGCATGAATAAAAGCAGCAGTATATTTCAGTGTACAATGTCTTGAAATTGATAGACAAATCGTTCTTATCAATCGTTCAGCCAATACAGCCTTTATCGGGGTGTGACTATGATAAAGTGTTGTATTATATTTCAATAGAACCTTTTACACATGAGGATTAACAAATTCGCTACCACGATCCGATTGAATTTCTCTATAGCAATCCTGTTCAAGAATACTTTCTAAAGCATGAACAACTTCAATACCTCTCTTTGATTACAATGCAATGGCATACGCATAGCGACTAAAGACACTGATTGCCACTAGAATATAGTTGTAGGGTGTATTGTGACGCCGTTGAATCGTGTCTAAAGCTAAAAGATCAGTTTGCATTATATGCAGAGGGAAAAAGGCCTTAGTTTGTCGATATTGCTTGCCACGAAGCCTGCGAATCCGATGCAGTGCGTAACTCGGTTCATTTTCTAGATACGCTTTTGCTTTTTTAAAGTGCTGCCATCTGTGTCAGAGGCAGCTTTAGAAAGCGTTGTGGGGGAACTTAGACTTCCCACTTCACCAATATTTTCATAGACATGTTTCAAAACTTCAACCATATTGAACGCAAACACGTAGTATAATGTCCACTCCCCTTTGGCACACTGCAGGGTGAATCAATCTGCCGTCGCTGTTGACTAGCCACTATCGTTGGTGTTATAAAATCATTGCTGCTGCTGCTAGTATTTTCCAATATTGAATCTTAGTCTTTTTTAAATGGTGGTGTTGACGTTGTTGGAGGACTATATTCCCTTAGTTTCTTTAGAATTTGCTTATTACCAATAATACTTTTAAGGAAGTTTGATGCATTTAGAAAGGTTTATAGATTATTGTCAAATGATAAAAGTCCTTTACGATTCGTCACCATATCACAAATTAAATCAACTAGATTATAACTTTTTTTCTGAATTATGATTTGTTTCCCTGTGCTATCAACCTGAACTTGATCACCACTTTCCAACATGAGATATGCTAATACTCTTTTACTCTGCTCTCGACAGGTCACTGGCAATAGGTTTCCTATTGTCGTCACTATGGAAATCAAGTCCTTCTCTTCTGATTACATTGCTGCAGAATCTTGAGATGTTTCCTGCTTAGGGGGCTCTGTGATAGTGGCGGCGGGTCTCTCACGATATGGTTTATGTTTTTCCACACGTCGCATTCCATCTTAAAGTAAAACTAGCTTTTTATCATCGGCAATATTCCCATCATTAATGAATTTGCTTAGATTGTCTTCAAAATGTTCCACGGGTGAGAGGACACGTTCAATTAGGGTTAATTTATAGGGTTTAGCCATCTAGAGAAAACTGTTTACAAGTCCTGCAATTATTGGCAGTAAAAGTGTAAAAAAGATGCCGCCCGCTTGAAGGAGACGTTTTCTTTCAAAAATTTTCCCTTGTTTTTGCAAGCCAAGGCGTGTACAGTGGAACAATGTTGTTTTCTCTGTTGTCTAACACCTTCTGGAAAGTGTACATTGCCATCAGTTAAATTTAAACAAAGTTCAGATATTAATTAATCAAATCATTGTCAAAACCATGTTTTAGTATACCCTTCCTGAGTGGAGGTTTTGAAGTGCCTAAAACGGAAAATAAATGCCTTTGTTCGTGTAGTTTCTTCAGTGTCATGATGGCAACTCATAGCCTTTTGTACGGTTCACCGGAAGATATACAGTAATTTCTTTGTCGAAAATATCTGTGACTACACGTAGATCCTCGGGTGTGCTCTGATTAAGATCTAGCAAAATATACCCATTGGGCTTATTTGTCGCCTGAGTGTACGCTGACAGCAGAAATTTGGAAGCATCTGGATATATTTACTTATTGAGATTTATTGGCGAGCTAGAATCACGAACAACTCGGTAGATAATATAGATTGTGCAATTCAAAGCAAGGTTTCTCATAAATATACTCTGATGAAACAGATTGTGTAGAACTAGGGTTTTGGAAATGTGTTTATGATGAGAGCGAACGGTAAACAGCTGTAGCATTTCCTGTGAGAACTGTTCAATTGATTCAGCCAAATCATCAATAATCAACCACGAGTTTGGTTCAATACTATTGAAAACATCAAGTTCCCGTAAGACTTGTATTGGTATAGATCTAGCAATAGCCTTTATTTGATCGTAGGAATCCTGCCAAATACTATAGCAATAATAAATTTTCTTTGATTTTTCCAAAAATATTTTATTGCATTTTTGAATTATTTCAGCTAAAAGTTTCGTTTTCCCCAACATTGAAAGGCCACACAGAAACGATCTGAATGGTCTTTTAAAGTGATACATACTGCTGCTGCTGTTAGCAACAGTCAGACTACAACTAACTTTACACCATACTTGTCCGATGAATAAGTAATAATATTTTTTCTATAGATCTATCTACGTTAACAAGAACATCAAAAACAATGTTTCATTCATTTATTAACATAAAAACACTTTTCTGTTCAACAAGAACATTTATTGAACAAAAACACTTGTTCAACAAGAACAACAATAACAACAACAACAACAATATTTATTATCGAAAACACTTTTTGTTCAACAAGAACAACACTATATGTATAACAATAACATTTATTGTCATAAAAAACAATTTTTTTGTCCAGCAAGAACAACACTATTTGTACACACATTTTTTTGTATAACAGCATTATTTGTACAACAACATATTGACATAAAAAACACGAACACGAACAATAGCACAGTTGAGCACTATGAATTGAAAAGATACCCCTTCTCCCTCCGGGGAGCCGCAGGCCGAAGGCCGGCCACGGGATGGACCCCCCACCCCCAGGAACCACGGTCCGAAGGCTGGCTGGGGGCAGGACCCCCCAACCCACCCGGGAGCTGTGGGCCGAAGGCCGGCCGCGGGAATTTTGTATACAATAGTCGCCGTCACTGCTGTAGCATGTTAGGTTAGAGCATTTAAGTTAATTTATCAGGTGATGTTAGGTTGAGATAGGCTAATTTAATTTATCAGGTGAGGTTAGGTTAGGTTGGGTTAAATTAATTTATCAGGTTAGGTTAGGTTTGAGCATTTAATTTATCAGGTGAGGTTGGGTTAGGTTAATTTAATTTATGCAGACCGAATGGTTGCGATAATCTACACATTCAATCCGGTCTGAAATTCTATAGTGGCCATGGGGGAGTACATTTACACCATTCTCGAGCACAAAGACTTTGTCGGATATACATGACATGGCATTCTTTTCAACTCTAACAGTATAATTTTTATACTGTAGAGAGTGAATTGCAAGCAAATGTGCTCTCGGCACTAGGCTACTCTCTACACACTTTCTGTAGACACTCATGTTGAAATTATTTTTTACAAAATGTGTAGGCACCCCTTTACACGCCTGTTTTACATCTTTGTTGTGAGTTTCTACGCAATAAACTTTAGGACTCGGGAACACCCCATTGGATATTAAATCGCTCCCCGTCTCTGATTTTAACATGAGTAGCTAATTGGGGACCTGACGTTTCCCCAACTCGGGGTAGAGTGATGCATTCCAGCTAGTGAAATCCATCCGCTAGCTGATACGTTCCTCATTTTCTAAATCATTTAATACATCCCCAGTTTTTACTTTTAACAACAGAGAATCTGTATCCACATAATAAACTTGAACCTCCTCCTCCCTTGGCCGTTGTACCTTGCACACATTGAAAAAAAAACGACAACATGAGCTTTTCGGAAATTTCAAATACTGAACTGCCTCCCGCTATATTCTTATTCAGTACCACAATTCTTTTCTTTCAGTGTAGAAGAACCATGCTTGTCTCTATGCTCGTGAACGATGTAAAATTGGGGTCTGCAATAATTCGTGCACATTTTTGGGGGTCAATCACGACGTCACAACGGGATCTGTTTCCTACGCTTTCATACATTTTGCCAAACGGTGAATTTAAAATGAGCTTGTACATTTCCTTTTCTACTTTACTGTTTGCCCGAGAGCGTTTATCGACAAAGGTATCAATAAACGTCGTCAAATAGGGTTTTTGACTGAATAGCAGGACCCTATGTATTTTAGTGATCTTGAAACCATTATTCACCATCCAGCGCAAAAGCACATGGTGGACAACGATATTATGTTTACGGTCTAGGTCTGCAATCAGTTTCTGCTTGGAGGGGGTCCAGTGCATCCACATATCATCAACCAATGATTGATTGTATTGGCTCATTGAGTTCTTGGTCACTGGTTGATTGATACAGGGGAAAACAAAATCTTTGACGGAATCATGAAGCGCCAATGGAATGTGTCCGTCAATTTCAAAGAACCATCCGTGTGGCCCATTGTCCTCGGCGGTGTGAATGTCGGGGAACTCACAAGGATTCTCGAGCCATTTATAGTTTCCACACGGCAAAGAGTAGTGAGACATTGCCGAGGGATACAAGGAGTTCATATCAAGGAAAACTGTATTTGAATTTACACCAGTGTCTTTTCCGCTTAGATCTGTTGTCAAAACGCGATCTCCATGAAAACCATACCCCCCCCCCTCATTGGCCGTTCTACAAAAAGTTTTTTATCTACATCAGTGATCAAGCCTGTTTCTTCCCTACTAATTTTTAAAATCAAGTCCATCACCAAATGTGGTGTAGAAAAATAATACCCTATATCTAGTCCAAACTCTGAATAGATTTGGTCTGTGTTTTTACAGACAATATCTAACAGAGTTAAAACATCACTGCCCAAGTGCAGTCTAAACTAATACCACCCGTTGTTACAATTACCCTTAGCCCATACCCTCTTGGCAAATTCATAATCCTCGGCAGTGCATTCACTGTTGGTGAGTGAATTATAGAAAGCTTCAATTGAAGGTAGTTTCTCTTCGCTTAACCGAGCGCCAGAACAGGAATAGTCGTATGCATATACACCTTTACAGGTCAATAGGTCATACATTTCACAGTCTGGAAAGTGCTGTTTAAGCAATGGAAAACTATCAAAATTGTCATTTTTTTAGACTTGAATCAATTGACTCAACGCCTTGGGGAAAATACTAAAAGAATCTAAAAACCGGATTTTATTCAGGCACGTATGCCCGTTATTCACTACCTGCTATTTCAACTCGAGAAGCACCAGCTTTTCGGCTGATTTGGGGATAATATTGTAGGTAAATGAATTGTTTACCCATGGACTATCTACTCCCCCTCCCTCCCTGTGCATAAGTGCCAAAGCCGGTAAAATAAATTTTAAATCATAATTTGTGTTGTGAATGAAAACCAGTATAAAAAATTGCTGGCTTACATTCACATTGAACGATTGATGTGCTACCCCTCTAAAATTACTACCCCCTGATGATATTTCCTGCCACAAGTGCTTGTGGTCTCTGACTTTCCCCTTCCCCCCTCAATTCCCCCTAGTCCCCTTCCCCTTAGCCCCCTCTTCAAACCCCCCTTACAAACCCAGCATATTTTTTAATTTTTAATCGCGAGACGATCCTTTGCAGACAATAACATTGGGTAATGGGTATTTCTTAAACGATAAATAGTTCCATTTGCGGTGCCAAATAATCTGGTCAGTGCCTTGATCATGCACTCATCCTCATCCAAGGTTTCAACTATTTCTAACAACTGCATAGTTATAGAACTGTGCGTGGGCGTAAGAGACTGCAATGCCTAGATGTTTTTTGAATCGATTCGAAAATCGAGGATCGTTCACTTCCACTAGCTTAGTTTCACAATCCGAAGATATTTTATTGCTTTGGAGGAGGGTATTTCGGAAATTTTTAAAACATAAAATGGCCCTATCACCTGAAACCGTTTCCACTGACTGATAGCCACGCCGTCTAAAATGTTCCATATGAATTTGTAGTTTTAAATCACTACGAAATTGTGATAGGCATGTCGGACAGTAGAAACGTGTCCCCATTATCTTACCCTCTCCCAGAACTCTACTGATGTCTGTAACTGGGTTAAAATGGCCAATTGCGTTGGGTTCACTAGGTGATGTGTACAACAACCCAACCCAGTGCTTTACCCATTCAATTGACGGGCCCCTTACTGGGAACAAGACCCCCTTCTTATTAGAACGAGCCCCATCCTCAAATTCAGTTTCATACTTGACCACAGTAACGCCGATATTTAAATGGGCATTGGTACTCTAAAAAATATCTATGGACCTGAGCGTTACTTGGAATTTTCCCTCAAAACATGAAAATTCTACAGTGGGAAAATCGGACATCACCTTCCCATGTACAGCCCAGTATTCTAAATTTGTCTTTGTAGCGTCACGTGCTAGAGGCTCGAATGCTGACACGAGGAATGCATACAAGAAATACTTTTTACCTGTTTCAAAACAGATTCGCTAAATGCCTTGACAACCCTCTAAATCTGGTTTATATTTTAAAACTCTACCCGTGTCCCTATACCCCCTCTCAAAATAAAATCTTTTTTAAATATACAAATATTTACACTTAAATTTTCAACAAAAAAACCACAGATCCACTCCCATTCTCGTTAAGATTTTCGAGATGCGTAATAATACGGTCTACCCAATCCATAAAAACTGTTTCGTAATTTTCCAAATGTGGGTAGACCACTAGCATCTTATTATGTACATAATGATCATAAATTTCACTTTAACCTCATTTAAATAAAATACCTTTATCACAATTAATACCTTACTATTATCCCTACCCCCCACGACTGAATCTGGTTTTCTAACAGTGCATGAATTTTATCTACATATACATGGACAATATCTAAAGGGTAAAATACAAAATTCCCCCCACTAAGCGAATTAAAAGGATCCCCAAAAGTCGCAGTGTAGACGACTATCGTATTTAATATTGAATTTGCCCGCTTGAAGTCTGGAAAGGTTATAAATTGTGTATTGTCACCCTAAGACCCTCCCCCCTCCCCACATTGTTCAAATATATGGCTATGGGAAGACATTTCATTTGTTTGAACTATATTCGTATAATCAGTGGGGGAAGGGTTCCCTGTTAATTCATTGGCAAAATCCCCCAAAATTTGTAAAGTATTTGGACTCAAGTCCCCTTCCTCAACCGTGCTAGGTTCTATATTAAAATAATTATTTAAAAAATCATCGATATTGTCAGGTATGTCATTAACGATACCATGCCATTCGTTGATAGGTGATGCTTCCTGAATGAACTCCATAGATGCGTCTTCTTCTTCAATCAATGAGGATGATGATGGGGAATATAGAACCAATATAATCTATGAAAGAAAATTGCATATTTTCAAAGTGTCTAAATCACCCAATTTTTAAAATTGGATTATTATTTACATGTGCTTAGTAGCATTTCATTTACTCCATATATCCTGAAAGTTCCAACTTGATATAATTTAAAACATTACATAGTAGGTTTTGATTTTGTTCAAACAATACCCCCCCCCCCCCAAAAAAAATATTTCGTATTAATAGTCCATATCTGCTTTGGAAAAAAAACCAGTGTCATTACTTGATTTGAAATGGATACCCTAACTCATTCAGATCACCTTCCGAAAATAGGTTATTTTCAATGTGCATAATCCAACCTCTTTTTAACCTTACATTCGTTAATACAAGTCTGTATTTTCAAGATTTTCTGAAACATGCGATTAAATGGGAACCGTTAACTCTTATTGAATACCCCAAAATCTTGGCAAGTTGTAATCGAAAGTTGTGAACAATATTACGCAAATTAGAATCCACATGTTTAAATGATAAATGGTATAATCTCTGTCCTTCAAATTGAGTTGGGAGAAAAAATCTTTATCGAAAAAATATCTAAAATATCTTTTAATATCTCTGACACACTTGCAGTGTTGAAAAATGGCGAAAAGAAAAGGCCTAAGAAAGTTGGAAGAAATAGGTAGATATTTCTATAACCAGGTAGAAATTAGAGGCAAAAATGCTTACATTTGCGAATTCTAGCTACACTTGGATGCCAGATGGTCCTGGTAGTGCTTGTTGGAGGGCAACCTCATGACCTTGAGTAGACGGGGCAGGTCTTGAAAACTCGGGAAAAAGATGTTGGAGGGCAAGCTCACAATCTTGTATAGGCGGTGTGGCAGAATTGAAAGCAGCCATCGACTCTCTTTTTGGTTTTTGGTCTGGCTGTATTGTTGCCTTCACTGATGAAACTTGGGCAGGCAGAGCAGAGCTGGAGAGTTTCGGCCAGAAGCCGTATTGGACAACTGTCGCCTTCGTAGAGGTTTTATTTTGAACCCTAGCTCTCTTACTGGGAGGCTGCGGCGGGCATTTGTCAGAATCATCCTTAAAAAAGAAGAAAAATTTAGAATCAAATATCGACTCCCCTGTTAGAGAAGAAAGCCTGAATTTATCGTCCGGCATAATTTCGTCTAGAAAGCATTTGTCTCAAAGAACCCCCTCTTCCACTTTTCAGCAAAGCAATAAGTAAAAATTTGCGGCAGTTAGCAATGCTCCTAATTTTTCCATTTAGAGAAAAAACTAAAAAAAAGCTATCATTATCCTTTATGGCCAACAGCTTCATCAAATCTAATACAATGATTTAAAATATAGATCTCAAAATAATCAGCCATAAATATGGTATAGTTAAAAACTAACCAAACACTAAAGTTCAGGGTTATATATGTAGAGGAAATGTAATTTATTTCGTCAAATCAGCGGCTACATAAATGACACGCTGGTGAGCACAATCAACAATATCTTTGCAGTTCACGCGAAGAAACAGTTTGTTTTCACCTTACAATGAAACTGTTAGAATCGAGGCATTGCCCCTTCCCCCCATATAAAAACTGAGTACTCGAAATGAACGACAATAATGTAGATAGTTTCGTAGGCTACAAACCCATAGCATAACTTTCGAAATGTTATAGGCTCAAGAAACAGAGGGTATTTATATATAAGCTTTAAATTAGATAAAAAAAGATCGTTCATCCAGCAGCTTATAGGCCTAAAATTTGCAATCAGAGGTAAATAATACTAACTCATTTCCGCTTAATATAGTCTTCATGCAACACCTGCGGACATTGCTGTCTAGCCTAGTAATTTCAAAGTTTAAGAAAAACCATAGTTTTCACCCCCTCTCCCCCTGAGAATATAAAAGAAACTTTATCAAAAGAAAGGTATAGAAAAAGAAATAATATACACTCTAAAGGACTCTTTGCATCTGACATTTACATTATTTCCATGCCCTAAAAATATCTCTTAATTCATTTCCCTTTCTTAAACCGTCTAGAATTACGCAAAGCCTGTAGCCTTAATCATTTCCGTGTCTAGCTACCACCCTTTGTGTTTCAAAATGCGGATGCGAAGGTTGTTTACGAAATCGCCCCTCTCAAGATATAATCACATACAGTTTTTGTCTATATCACGAGTATACCAATTCTGTTGGTTTTAAATGCATGTGAAAGGACAATTTGAGAAGCTACTTCAAATGAAAGAATTAAATGGTGATGAAAGGTAGGAGCTGGGAGGAGGGGTTTACATGGTAAAAAAAGAGCATATTTTACGCTTTCTAAGGAGTATAAACATCACATAGTGGAGTTTGTATTGGGGGGGGGGTATACCTGAATTTGAATATGTTGGGGGGGACTATGTAAAATGATTTTATTTGTAAATAACCTAAGAAAATTTACTAAAAAGAACTCACATTAAAAATCATTGTAGATAGTGTTTCGTTGTCAATAATATTTGATGCTCTATCCATAATGTCTTGAGACTATATGATAATTTAACCTCAACGCATGCCCGTTATATACACAATCTCAAAGGCGAATTGTGATGTAAGGAAACCATACGTAACTTCCATGATTGGCTTAGAAAGAGACACGTGATTTTGTCCCGTTAGACTCGATCAATAACATTTGGAAACAACCAAATGAATTGACCAAAAAAGAGGTGTCATTTACCCTGCCCCGTTAGACTCGATCAATCCAGCAATTGTTGTTGGCATCCAGGTTGTTGATATGAACTTATGTTTACATCAATGAAAACAACAAACAAATTGACTAACACACATAACTTTCAAACAACCATCGAGAAACAGATGTCTAGATCCAAGTTTTTGTCGACATCCAAGAAACATCCATCAATTGTTGTTGACATCCAAGAAACATCCATCAAAGTGAGAAAAACCATTTTTTTTATCCTCAGTGAGAAAAACAATAAAAAATATACATAAATTGCTGTTGACATCCAAGAAACTTCCATCAATTGTTGTTGACATCCAAGAAACATCCATGAAAGTGAGAAAAACCATGAAAAAACATTCTCATTGAGAAAAACCATGAAAATATGCCCATATATGGTGCCCCGCTCAAAGTCGATAGGGCCTCCCTGCTGGCGAGCATCAGTTTTTTCTATTTTCAATCGAATGAGCCCTTTTTGAAGTTCCTACGACAACTCCTTCGATATAATGTGCCCAGGTCTAAACAACAACAATAACAACAAAATAATACATTATACCCACATCGATCTTTACTATAAAAATTCCAAGCCTTCCAATCACTTTCGACTATTAAAAAGGGCACTAACGTTTTGATTTCCAATCGAATGAGCTCTTTTTGAGTTTCTAAGACAATACTTTCTATAAACATCTTATATGCCCCCAGGGCCTAAATTACAACACTTACACTAAGGGCTGTGATGGCGGTTGTCATCTTCTAAGACCTTATTTTCATAACTTTCAACTACGTCAAACAAAATGGCCATCTCAAAATTTTGATTGGATGTGTCTGGAAAAACGGTGGGCGTGGGAGGGGCGTTAGTCGCTGTCAAATCACTTTCAACTATTTGCGGTAAAGTTTTCTAATTTAGTTAAATATTAATTGGGTAAAAATATATTAAGACGCAAAAACAAGGTTTCAAAATACCACTTTTTAAGATAAGGATACAAATCGTGGAATGTGTGGGATGGAGGGAACTTGCTCAATAACAAAGTTCCTGGCTAAATGCGTCAATTTACCGGAAGGACGTGGTTAGGTTTTTCATATATATACCCCGATTTTCGGGACTGAGGGCAGACTTTTTGACTTGCCGGGTGAACTTCTGCCCGTTTGTTTTCTCATTAGAAATACCTTGGACTTTGTCTTATAGTCGTAAGTGTCTAAATATCTTATTTATATTTTATTGTTGTTTTATTGAGACTTGTGGGCTACTTGGGACAGCCAGTCCCAGTAGACAGAATATATCTAATTTTATTATATGTTAAATGAATAAAAGTATTGTATTTTAGACGAACTCTCTACGATCTATTTTTAGCCTCTCGAACATACTCAGTCGGTACGCCTCATTAGTTCGGTCATAGCCTAAGGCGCGCTAAGGCAAGTTCAATTACCTTAGGGCCAGAGTTTATCTCCCCTATAAAGGGAGAATAAAGGCATCTACGACTAAAACCCCCAAATACCATAAATAATAAAGCTTCATAACAACTGGCGGCCGCTAGAAAAACTGGGTCGAGAAGGCTAGGCTGAAATAGAATGGTTTTACCAGAGAAAAAAATGACTTCCCTATCAACAGTACTTGAAATTGCAAAAATTATACCAGAATACGCGGGAAATTCAGATGTAGATGAGTTTATCGAAAAATTAAAAGTTGTCAACGAACTAACTGAATCATTTGAAGATAAGGTCAAAGAGCAATGCGTTGCAGCCAGATTAAAGGGAAGCGCCCTTAAACATTTTGAGGCAATTAAGGAAAAAGAGCCCAAGGACATCAGTACTCTAATTGAATCTTTTAAAACAAGATTCATTGAGACAAGCATCTCCGAGACGCTAAGAACAGAGGTAGTCACATTCGATACCTCAACTAGTATCAGGGAACATGCAGAAAAAATTTGTAGATCCGTGTGTTTACAATTAGAAAAAGGCGGAAATGACAAGTCAGTACAAAAAGTACATCTACTTACTTTTACTCAAGGGTTACCAAAAAAGTTATTAAGACTAATATTATCGAGGAAACCTGAAAATTTAGAGAAGGCTATAATACTAGTCGAAACAGATGTAAAAATTGACGAGGCTATGAAAAAGTTTGACCAAATGTCATAAATAACACAGGAGCCCAAGAAAGTAAAAAATATGAAAGGGGACAGAAGAGGATGAACTTCGAGGAGCCGAATCGTGAACCAAAAAGGCCCGAGGATGGCCAATCCTTCCCAACAGGGACTAACCCCTCCACGTTTGATGACCGATGCCATTGTATTAGATCCTTAATGACTTGCAATACCAAGTATTATGGACACCCACCTCCTCCTGAGGAAAATTATAGAGCAAATGGTGGCAGGTCAAGAATATATAGAAATAGATATAGACCCCACGAGGAAGGGCAAATTACAAAGCAATATAGGAAAAGATTCAATTGCTACAATTGTGGCAAACCAAATCACTAGGCAGATTGCTGGCATAGAATACGCAAAGACGGCCAGACGTACAAGACAAGACACCAATTCAAAACGCAGGGGGACAGAAATTTAGGAAGACAGGGAACAAATAATACTTGGTAAACACCTAATAACATTCCTGAATCTAGGCCTAGAAGGCAAACGGTTAACTATACCCAGGGTCAAAGAAGCAGCGCTGAAGAAAACTGGGATAATCCCAGAAATTTTTGGCCAAACAGTGGGCATTTAAACGGTAAAACCAGCCTGTAAGGGTCGACAGAGCTGTTTCCTTACAAAGACCCCTATATAGTTTAGAATGTTGTGATACAAATGCGAATAATAATAATCTACCGATTCTGCGTTGTTTTAAAATTGAGTGTTTTCAAAATTTACCATGTTTACTAGATACAGGCACATCTAAATTATTAATTCGAGAGGAAGTCTTTAATAGATTTCCTCCTAGTGTCACAAATCGAGTAAGCAGATGCCAAACTACCCTAACATCAGTGACAGGGCACAAGCTGACAATTTTGGGAGAATGTCCACTAAAATTTAGTGCAGGGGATAAAGAAATAACAGTAACAGTAATAATATGCAAGCAGCTACCATTTTCTGGTATTCTAGGAGTAGATGCCATCAGAAAATATGGGATTTTATGGGAGCTCATATCAAATACAATCACAATAAACCAGGCAAATGAAAGTAATAGCCAAATTTGCGTAACAACAAATAAAGAAAGCGAAGATTCGAATTATAACCTAAAAATAAGCGGAAAAATCACAATAGAAGGGGGAACGACAGCTCAAGTTCTAGCTACATTAAATGAAAAAGATGGAAAGGTTAAAACGATGAATGCTGTGATAGGGGGGTACACCATAAAAGAATACCCAATGATTTTCGTGGAAAATCAAGTTATAAAAATTGAAAATGGTATAACATACTTAAAACTATCAAATCTAAGTAATGATAAAATAAAACTGAACCAGGTAGAACTTGGATCAGTAGAAAAGATTTCAAATTCAGAAATAAAATCTCTAAACAGTCCAGAATTAAGCGTAAGCTTCATTTCTAGCCACGAACATTTATCCTCATTAAAACCGCAACCACAAGAAGATTATGGAATGACGAAAACGGATTTTTTGCAACAATTTGATTTAAAAAATTTACCGGAAAACGTAAAAACTAGGGTGGAAAATATTCTTTGGGATTTTAAATGGACTTTTGCAAGACACAAATCAGATTACGGATTAACTCACTTAATCATGCACAAGATATCAACAGAGGACCCTCCAATCAAAAAGTCACCGTATAAAACACCTTATTATTTAAAGCCATGGCTAGAAAGTCAAATAAAAGAAATGGAAGATCAGGGTATAATTAAAGAAAGCATTAGTGATTGGTGCTTTCCATTAGTGATAGTCAGAATAAAAGATGGTACCTGGAGATTATGTATAGACTTTAGAGCACTAAACGCCGTCCGGTTAAAGACGTAATGAAGTTACCAAGAATTGATTCGATTTTAGATGCGTTAGGGGGTTCAAAATATTACAGTAGTTTTGATTTAATAGCAGGATATTGGCAAATCGCTTTATATGCAGAAACTAAGCATAAGGCTACAGTAATCTTAGACAATGGGAGAACATTCACATTTGAACGGATGCCATTTGGCTTATCATTTAGTCCAAATTGTTTCAGTTGGCTAATGAATTTGGTGTTAAAAGATATCGAACCAGGAAGGAAAAACAATACCTTGGCTTATTTAGATGATGTAATTCTGTTTAATGAAAACTTGGAAGACCACTTGATCGGACTTAGAAAAATACTGGAAAAGTTTGAAAAAGCTGGCTTAAAATTAAAACCAGAAAAGTTAAAAACAGTGGTACCAAAATTAGTATTTCTTGGACACCTGATAAACCAAGGTACTATTTCACCAAATCCAGAAAAATTTACAGTCATCGAAAATTTACAGCCTTCTAAAGATCAAAAAAGCTACAGATCAGTTTGTGGGCTATTAAGCTATGTTAGACGATATATTAAAAATTATGCCACAATAGCACAACCTTTGACGAACCTTTTAAAGAAATCAGGTAAATTCGAATGCCCAGAGGACGTAAAACAAGCGCTAAATGAAATAAAAAGGCAACTATTACTGGCACCAAAACTTAAATTACCAGATTTGTCACAAGACTTCTGTTTGCAAACAGATGCTTCGGGGTACGGTATAGTGGCCATATTATTAAAAATAAATTCTGAGGTAGTAGAATCAATAGTTCAATACGCCAGTAGGTCACTGACGGAAGCAGAAAAAAAATACTCGACAGTTGAAAGGGAGCGTTTAGCAGTTATAGTATTTACAGAATATTTTCGACAATTTTTACTTGGAAAAAAAATGTATATTAAGGGTAGACCAAAAATCATTAGTTTGGCTACATACGATGCAAAATACTTCAGCCCGGCTGACACGGTGGATACTGTGTCTGCAAGCATATTCATATACTCCAATATGTATAAAGGGCCGTACAAATATTTTACCAGACTATTTATCACGGAATCCAGATAAGAAAGAAAATGTGATAGCAACCTTCCAGAACGAACTGGAAGGGGTATAAATACTGTCAAATGAAAATATTTCAAAGCATCAAAATAAAGACGATTTTTGTTTAGCAATGAAATCCTTTTTATCAAAAGGAACAGAACTGCCAGAGCACTTTAAACATTTTTTAAAGGACTTAGATAATTTTGATCTGGACGAAAGTAAAAATCTTCTAGTAAGATACCATAGACCATCGCAAGAATATAGAAAAAATGACTTAAAAATTATTCCGGTAATTCCAAAATCTCTGGAAGGAGAAGTTTTACAGATGGCACATGCAACGATTGCCTGTCACCTGGGAGAAGCAAAATTTATGGGGAAACTGAAGCGAAATTTTATTTTCCAAAAATGTACTCAAAAGTAAAAGCTTTTATACAAAGCTGCCAAGAGTGTGCCAAACAAAAGTCTCCAACAAAGACCCCTCGGGCTGAAATAGGTCAATACCCCACCCCTTCAGGGGTAGGAGAAATAATGTCAATAGACATTTGGGGATCCGGGGGAAGTTTACCAGTTTCCAAGAAAGGAAACAGGTGTGTACTTACCATAGTCGACCATTCTAATTCATATTTATACGCTTTTCCAATTAAAGATGAAAAGACAAAAACCATTGCAAAAGTTTTGGTAAATCGCCTATTTTTGCAAGACGGGATTTTCCCTAGAGTTTTACTTAGCGACAATGGGCCATGTTTTAGAGCCAAATTATTAGACGATATTACAGAATATCTGGGGGTTAAACAATGGTTTACCTTGTCTTACCTTGCAGCAGCCAATGGGAAGGTTGAACGTAAGCATAGGGAATTAGCTTACATGATGGGAATACATGCAAGAGAGGAAAATGAAAATTGGGATGAACATTTACCATTTGTAGTCTTTGCAATAAATACGGCTTTTTTACGTACCATAAAAGAAATGCCATTTTTTTGCAACACATAAGATATCCCAGAATTTGTTTAAATGAAATAGAAAATGACAGAATATATTACAACTTAGACCAATATAAGCAAGAGATGGTAATGCGAATGAAAAAAGCTATGGAACAAGTTAAAGACAATCTGGAAGATGCGAAAACAGAACAAAAAGAAAAATATGACAGAACAAGCAAAAATAAAACGAGCTACTGTTTAGGAGATTTGGTTTATGTTCACAAAATGAATCTGGAAGGAACAAAAAAGTTAAAACCTAAATGGGACGGACCTTATAGGATTACAAAAATTCTATCAAATAACTTAAAATATGTTCTAAAACATCAGAATAAGGAAAAGGAAGAAGTAATACACCATAATAGAATGAAAAAGGGATATTTTTCAAAACCGTGGAAAACAGAGCCAATATTTTCAGAAGAAGAAATAGAAGAAACGATCTCACCAGTATATATCAGAAGACCATATGAATTTTATGACCTTTTTAATGACCACAACAGTTGGGAGAAGTGGAAGGAATATTTAGCACAGACTTGGCTGCAAACTTTCCACAAAAAACAAGAAAAAAAAAAGAAAAGTTCAATATACATCGGATACAAGCGATGTAAGCGATAAGAAGAGCCTCAAACACAACCTACTTGTTTAAGACATAATAAATCAGAGGTTGAATCTAAATAGGAAGAAAAATTGGAAGAAACCAAAGAATTATCTGATTTTCATACGCTAGACTCACCTAGAGTCGTAGCGCAAAAATGGCTTTTGGAACAAACGCCATCTACCAGACGCGAGCTAACAGAATGTGACACAGAAAATTCTTCGACAGAAAGTGATATAGCTAAACCTGGGCCATCGTCAAGAAAACCTTCTTTGAGAGAAAAATTTTGGAAAACAGTGAAGAAACCAAAGTGGCAGGAAAAAGTTCCTTTGTCAGCAGCACAAGTCGCTAAAACACTCATGAAAAAGGCCAAACATCAAGAGAAACAACGATTAAAGAGATTTGACGAGGCAACAAAACAGCACTCGGACTCAGAGCCTTGTAAACCACACTATAGAAACCACGGAAAAACTTGCGAATATTATAAAGAAGAAAAGCAAAAATTTGGAGTCCAAAACTCGGACCAGGAAACGGAGAAAGGCAGAACAAGCGCAGCGCCAAGCAGATTAATATTTGAATAAAACAGTAATAGCAAAAAAAAATTAAATAAAAATGCATAAATATTAAATAAAAATCAAACGAGTATAAAAGCCACTAAAGAAATATCGATTATGAACGTCACATTCCAACACCAAATTATTATTTCCGATCGGAAGTGACATCGTAGGTTCCTGTAACAAATTTTGTTTCCAATATGAGATAAGCCTTCGCGAGTGGTGAAATGTCAAATTGACAAAACGAATTAGGCTTCAATTCAGAGAAAAAGGAAAATAAGT
Source organism: Artemia sp. Qi Xiang Cuo (assembly GCF_049724085.1). Taxonomy (NCBI): domain Eukaryota; kingdom Metazoa; phylum Arthropoda; class Branchiopoda; order Anostraca; family Artemiidae; genus Artemia; species Artemia sp. Qi Xiang Cuo. Next base: position 24,348,119 of record NC_142809.1, read on the forward strand.
AAGGCCACGTAACTTTTAAATGGGTGTAGTAAACCTAATTAAATTATACATATTTAAAATCAGCATTAAAATGCGATTCTTTTGATATGCATATTGAAAAAAATTTATTTTTTTTCGGGGGGGGATAATAAAAAAAACAAAAAAAACGAAGAAGGTTAGTTTACTGAAATAGGGTCATTGGAAGCTAGCAAATTTAGAGTTGAGCTCAATCACTGCTGATCTCTAGTTGTTAAGTACATGCAATGCATCTACTGACCTTTGACTCTCTGAGGTGACACTTTCAGTTGAATTTGAAAAAAATTATTTTGAAGAAATTTAAAAATAGTTATAATGGGAAAGGCAGCGAGAGTTTACATGAATCGTGTCATGTACAAGCTAGCTGTAATCTTATTAAAATTAGTTATAGTATAATATAATAATTTTTTATTATTAGTTACACTATTAAAAAGGAAAAAAAATAAAATAAAAAAATAAAGACAATAATTATGCGCTATAAAGATTTAAGTGAAACTTAGAATAAGCTTATAAAGCAAAAAAAAGTATGAGGTAAAAGAAACGAAAAGCAATATAAAAATAAATTATAACCTAAAAACTTACCGGGAGGTAAAAGCCAAGGACAAAATCCATTTAAAATTAGCCAAAAATTAACCCCATCGTCACAGGCAAACCACAGTTCATTGTTCAGGGTAATAATTTTAACTCTAGCGATGTATTGGATCTGAGAAAACGAATTGGCACAGGAGATCCCTAGTTTAAACAATTGGTTTTCACCTGTGCCAACCCAAACACCCAAATCCCAGGTCGTCGAACCTTTAACAGAAACTAAACGTATCCACTTTTTATTTAAAATATAACCTTTCACAACAGCAAAAAGTCGCAGCAATGAGCAAATTCATTCTTGTAATTCTCCCAAATTCAAGCTTATCAGTAAACCGCAGACTACGGAACAACGCATTCAAAGCTATTCAGCCTTGCCAATGAGATTATTTTTTTCTTTCCTTGGCAAAAAGGATCGTAATTAAATCTAGAATAAAATTTGCAACCAGTATATTGTAAAAATTGAATATTTATAAACGAATGGGTGCCAGAAACTGCGGCAGGGAACACATCTAAAAGGGGTCTAAATATCGACTGGGAAATACAATGCTTTTGAAATAAAAACACTTTTGGACGGAGAAACTTAAATAATTTCAAAATAATATATGTTGTGACAATAGACCACCCCCCCCTTAAAACAAGGAGAAAATGAAATTGACCGAAGAATGGCCATCGGCGTAAAAACTTGTAAAAGCTGTTGAATAAAACAGGAGACATATAAATATAGGCTTAGAAAAGACCTATTGTACTGAAAAAGCTGACAAAGATTTGAAAAAACCGCTTAGGCTTCACTGAAGTAAATAATAAAAAAAAATTACAAGTTGAAAAAATAGCCAGACGGAAGTGAAGTAAAAGAAACTGGGTGACAAATGAACACAAGTTGAAGTCGAAATTTAAGGCAATACAACTTAAAGTTGGGAAGTTAAAGCGAAAACAGTTATGTTCGATTATATTTCTTAAAAAAAAAAAACTACCGTACGTAAAAAAAAGAGAAATATGGAGATAAGGATATATCAAGGAGGCACACTTGTGCCACTATAAAGAGGTGACCCACCACAATGTTAAGCGATTTCAGGTCCTAGAGGTCGCAGAGAGACGGTCGCATTTTGTAGCCCAAGCTCAAACTAAGAAACTTGCAAAATTTCATCCTCCTCCGACTTTATCTTCATGGAGTAAACTGGGCCGGAAGTTTGGACCCTCCCACCACAGCCCCCCTTTAACGTTGTCCGATTGGGCTGAAATTTAGAAGTTAAGCTTTCCTAGGGCCCGGGAGCTTATCCTCGAAATTTCAGCTCAATCTGATCACTCCTTCCCTGTTTTCCAAAAACCACATATCAAGTTTTTTGGGAATTTGCTTGCGTCGAAAATAGCTTCCATATACTAAAAAACAATTACTGTTGTGTATCTATAGTCCTGCGGTTGATACTCCACACTGTCAGGCGGAAAACCGGGGTTCGATTCACCATCAGAGCACCTGTTTTCAAAAAACCAAATATAGCCACTTAAAATTCATATTTTTTTTTCTTAGCCACGCCTACAGGCCACAGTTGGCAGCGGATCCGGGTGAATGAGGACTCATTCGAAGCAGAATTCGACCTGTTAGGGACTTTTGATATTTTCAGACCGAAAAAATTATCCCCTGAATTTACATTTACGAAAAACCTTGTTTTCCCATATCAGCCCATGTTAATTTTTCCCACCACACCCCCGCTTTAACGTTGTTTGATCGGGCTGAAATTTCGAGGATAAGCTTTCCTGGGGCCTGGAAGCTTATCCTCGAAATTTCAGCTCAATCTGATCACTTCTTCCCTGTTTTCCAAAAACCAAATATCAAGTTTTTTGGGAATTTGCTTGCGTCGAAAATAGCTTCCATTTACTAAAAAACAATTACTATTGTGTCTCTATAGTCCAGCAGTTGATACTCCAGACTGTCAGGCGGAAAACCCGGGTTTGATTCACCATCAGAGCAAATTTTTTATATACTGAATTTAAACTTAAAAAAGAAACTCAGTTTCTTTTTTAAATTATTTGAAAAAAATTACGTTTTCTAAAGAGTTAAAGAGGCTGAGTTACAAGGTCAACCCTTAAAACGTACAGGGATTAGGAGGCACAGTTGGGGGGCGGTTAAAGAGGCTGAGTCACAAGGTCAAACCTTAAAACGTACAGGGATTAGGAGGTGCAGTTGGGGGGCTGCCCCCCCCCAAACCTCTCCTTTCGTTTATTAGAGGGGCTGTGCCCTCCTCAACGCCTCGCTCTTTACGCTAAAGTTTGACTTTCTCACAACTCTTTTTTTTAAACAATAAAAACTTTAGCGTAAAGAGCGAGGCGTTGAGTTTATGAAGGAGGCACACTTGTGCCTCTATAAAGAGGCAACCCACCACAATGTTAAGCGATTACCGGTCCTAGCGGTCACAGAGAGACAGCGGTAATCGCATTTTGTAGCCCAAGCTCAAACTAAGAAACGTGCAAAATTTCACCCCCGTCCGACTTTATCTTCATGGGTAAAAGTGGGCCGGAAGTTTCGACCCTCCGACCACAGCCCCCCTTTAACGTTGTCCGATTGGGTTGAAATCCGATCACTCCTTCCCTGTTTTCCTAAAACCAAATATAGCCACTTAAAGTTCAAATTTTTTTTTCTTAGCCACGCCTACAGACCACAGTTGGCAACTGATCCGGGTGAATGAGGACTTATTCGAAGCAGAATTCGACCTGTTAGGGTCTTTTCGTTTTCCTATAAGAGCCCGCGAAAACGCGGGCTCGCTTTCCTATAAGAGCCCGCAAGCCCACAAGCTGTCAAATCAGCTAACAGTCAGTCAAGCAATAATAAGTAATAAACTGTACAAAAACGTGCAGAAATTATTTGAAAAAAACTACGTTTTCTAAAGAGTTAAAGAGGCTGAGTTACAAGGTCGAACCTTAAAACGTACAGGGATTAGGAGGCACAGTTGGGGGCTGCCGCCCCAAACCCCCGCTTTCGCAGCCTTTAAATAAAAAAAACAGTGTTTTAAACTGAAAGTAAGGAGCGACATTAAATCTTAAAACGAACAGAAATTATTCCGTATATGAAAGGGGCTGTGCCCTCCTCAACGCCTCGCTCTTTACGCTAAAGTTTGACTTTCTCACAACTCTTTTTTTTAAACCATAAAAACTTTAGCGTAAAGAGCGAGGCGTTGAGGAGGGCACAGCCCCTTTCATATACGGAATAATTTCAGTTCGTTTTAAGTTTTAATGTCGCTCCTTACTTTCAGTTTAAAACCCTTTTTTTTTATTTAAAGGCTGCGAAAGCGGGGGGCTTGGGGGGCGGCAGCCCCCAACTGTGCCTCCTAATCCCTGTACGTTTTAAGGTTCGACCTTGTAACTCAGCTTCTTTAACTCTTTAGAAAACGTAGTTTTTTTCAATTCCTTGGAAAAGAACCACCTTTTTAATAAAGGGAAGAGCCTATGGGAAGATTTTAGCTACAAATAAAAAGTGTAGATATACATAATATATTGTTGTGTCTCGTGATCTTAATCAACCTGTTAGATTGAGCAGAATCACAAGGAAAACTGCTGTTGAGCCTACCAGACGCTTTTTATGGTGATCAAGCACCGAATAGATATTACCGAGGTGAGGGAACAACAAGAAGGCAAGAAGTCAGAAAATTTCATCTCAAGCTTTTTCAAGTTGATTCTAAAACTACAAATTTATCTATAGTTGAATATAATTTAGAAAAAAAAGATACATATTATTATAGAAAAGGATAAAACTTGAGTATGTGAATTACTACAGTTAAAACTAGTTTTATGCAAAAGAAACTTGTCTCAGGTTTTTGACAACCCTTGAGCACACGTAACTGCTTTAATGAGCACACGTAGCGCGTAACGCATAGACGTAGTGTTTTTTTGCGCATCATAGCGCATAGAACTGTAATTATATTTGCAAACTCGTGTTACTAAGAAATGAACAGTAAATCGCTCCCCGGAAAAAAAGACTTACCTAGCTGGAAGTAGAAAGAACCACTTATTATAAAGGCTTATTAGCCTGAACTTGGAGATATTTCATAAGTGCATTAATGATTATGGGATTGATTATATATGTTTTTAAATATTGATATTATAGGAAACATCAAACCCCAGAGGGAAGGATGTAAGAACCCCTCTCTGCACGAAACCATAATCTCTCGGAAAGAAATTAATGAATTTAAAAAAAAAAAGAACTTTTATCTGCAACCGCAGACAACGGTTGGCACTACGAGTGAATAAATATGAAAATAAAATAGTACGATAAATAGTGAAGCAAGTTCTTTTCTATGACAGTAGTAATACTTTTGATTTTAATTAAATTGGTATTTTGAGCATTATGCTAATTGAAAAAAAAGAGTTACAACACATTTTAGTGTTACTTTTTGAGAAATTTACTTTGAAAAAATGCTTTGTGTATATTTAAACTACTATATAGTGTTTTAAAATAAATTTTAAAACTTTAACCAAATGTAGTTTTTGGTAAATGGTGTATCTAAGTTTTGTTACTTAACAATGCTTGTGTAAGTTTATTACAAATTGCTTGTGTATATACTATGTTTTTAATTTACTTTAAATTTTAACTAGTGATGTAATGTTATATGTAAATGTTTGACCTCGAGTCAAAGTATTAATAATTTATAAATAATCAGTTATAAGTAAAATAATCAGTTTAGTATTTAAGTTTGAAAGAATAATCCAGCAAGGAATATAATGTTTCACTTTGAGCGGGATATTATTTTTGGAGTGATTAAAAAAAAGTGGAGAAAGTAATTAAAGTAATTAACTTTCGAATGTATTGATATATACGAAAATATGAGTGTTTAATATGGTATTTTAAGTGTTTAATAATTAATGCTAGTTTTAATAAGTAAATAATAAAAAAACAATTAAAATATACCAGAAACGGAAGTTTTCTATTGTAGCGGCACACTCTATTTATAAAACGAGTAACAAAATAATTAGCCCCTTACTTAACAAAAAAAAAATTATTTGTATATATTACTGTGTGATTTTTTTCCGTATATACTCAAAAGATAATGCTTTGTTTGTATGCTGATATCAATTTTTTTCTTTAGATCACAGACCTAGTTTTTTTTACAACCAATTTTTGGTAAATTTTTGCCGATATCAACCAAAGTTGGATGCAACTTCAGCCAATTTTGGCTCATGTATGATGCTAATATCAACCAATTTCTGGTGCATTGCAAGAGCTTGCAGTTAGCATCTCCCAAGATAATCTTTGTATCCAGGACCGATACGTTTACCTTGTCCGAAATCAACGTCAACAGAATCCAATAATAAGTGAGAATTTACTGCTAATTTATTGACTGAAAATGAAGCTAAATTAGTAATTTTTATTGCTTAAGATCTATAAGCAAATTGCTTATAGCCTAAAGATTCATTAACTTAATGTAAAATGTGAAGAAAATGTAAAGTGTTGTGTTTAAAGAAATCTGTGGTTACAAAACAAATTGTTATATGTAATTCACCCAAGGCATTTCTAAAATGAAATAAAAACGGAAATATCAACCACACGGTAATATCAACCACGAAATATAAACCACATCACACATATAAATTAAATTATTAATGGGTATTAAATTTAAACAAAAAAAAAATTCATGAAAATTTTCTAATGTATATCTAATTTAAGCAAAACCACTAATATTATGTATCACCTGCATGTGGGAAAGTAAAATAGAAGATGTAAATAACAATTTTAGAACAGCAGTTGCCAGTCCTGGAGACTGAGAAAGACAAACAAGGATAAATTTCGACTTGAAATTCTTTGACAAAAAAAGAACATGACCAATATTGGACCGAAAACATAACCCTTAGGAAACCCATGGAGGGTAGATGCACATACTGACCCAAAGATGGCAACATAATAGCTTTAGACAAAATTAAGTTGTTTGAAAAGTAAAATATTGAGAATTGGGACAGTTCTTCTTTAAATGGGGAGTATTGTGGTAAAGCTTTCTAATTTAGTTAAATATTAATTGGGTAAAAATATATTAAGACGCAAAAACAAAGTTTCAAAATACCACTTTTTAAGATAAGGATACAAATCGTGGAATATGTGGGCTCGAGGGAACTTGCTCAATAACCAAGTTCCTGGCTAAATGCGTCAATTTACCGGAAGGACGTGGTTAGGGTTTTCATATATATACCCCGATTTTTGGGACTGAAGGCAGACTTTTTGACTTGCCGGGTGAACCTCTGCCCGTTTGTTTTCTCATTAGAAATACCTTGGACTTTGTCTTATAGTCGTAAGTGTCTAAGTATCTTATTTATATTTTATTGTTGTTTTATTGAGACTTGTGGGCTACTTGGGACAGCCAGTCCCAGTAGACAGAATATATCTAATTTTATTATATGTTAAATGAATAAAAGTATTGTATTTTAGACGATCTCTCTACGATCTATTTTTAGCCTCTCGAACATACTCAGTCGGTACGCCTCATTAGTTTGGTCATAGCCTAAGGCACGCTACCAAAGTTCAATTACCTTAGGGCCAAAGTTTATCTCCCCTATAAAGGGAGAATACAGGCATCTAAGACTACAACCCCCAAATACCAAATAAAGCTTCATAACATATTAAAAAAGGCACTATCCCTTTGAATTTCCAATCAAATGGGCCCTTTTGAAATTTCTACGACAAAGCTTTCAATAAAAACCTTATAGGCCCCCAGGGCATAACTTAAAACCCTTGCCTTGAGGGTTGGGGGGTGGGTTGTCATCCTCAAAGGCCTAATTTCCAGAACTTTCTGCAACGTTGAACAAAATAGCTATCTGGAAATTTTGATTGGATGTGTTTGGGGAATGGTGGGAGTGAGAGGGGGTTTAGTTACCCTCCGATCACTTTCAACTATTAAACAGGGCACTAGCCCTCCCAATTTCCAATTGAATGAGCCCATGAAGTTTTTACGACAACTCTATCTATAAGAACCTTATATGCCCCCAGGGCATAACTTACAACCTTTGCCCTGGGGGGTTGGTCATCTTTACATACATAATTTCGAGAACTTTCACTACGTTGAGCAAAATGGCTATCTCTAAACTTTGATTGAATGTGTTTGGGAAAATGGTGGCTGTGAGAGGGGGGTTAATTATACTCCACTCACTTTCGACTATTAAAAAGAGCCATTACAATTTCCAATCAAATGAGCCCCTTTTGAATTTCTACAACAACTTTCTACATAAACCTTATATGTCCCCAGGGCATAACTTAAAACCCTCGCACTGAGGGCTCTGATGGGGTTATCATCCTAAAAGACCTAATTTCCAGAACTTTCAACTGCGTTGAACAAATGGATATCTCAAAATTTTGATTGGATGTGTTTGGGGAAATGGTGGGTGTGAGAGGGGGGTTAGTTGTCCTTAAATCACTTTCGACTATTAAAAAGGCACTAGCCCTTTTAATTTCAAACCGAATGAGCCCTTTTTGAAGTTTCTACAACATCACTTTCTATAAAAACCAGTGGCAGATGCAGGGGACAAGCCCCCTCCCCCTAGCGTAGCCTAAAGTAGTGTAATTTACTTAATTAACTCAATTTTGCGTTAATTAAAGTTGCTACTAACACACATTTATTGGATCAACCTATTTTGCCCCCCCCCCTCCAAATAGTTTTTTTTTTAGATCAACCTATTTTCCGCTCCCCCTAAAACAAATCCTGGATCCGCCCCTGATAAAAACTTTATATGCTCCCAGGGCAGAACTTAAGACCCTTGAGTAGAAAGGGGGGTCCGACTCCCGGGCGAACCACGTGGTTTATGGTTTTTGTCAGTGAGAATGAAAAAACAGGATTTTTCTCATTTGAAAAAACAGGATTTTTCTCACTTTTATGGATGTTTCCTGGATGGTTATGAGTGTCGGTCAATTTATTTGATGTTTTTCATGGATGTCAACATAAATTTATGTCTGCTCTTATGGTTTTTGTCAGTGAGAATGAAAAAACAGGATTTTTCTCACTTTGATGGATGTTTCTTGGATGGTTATGAGTGTCGGTCAATTTATTTGTTGTTTTTCTTGGATGTCAACAGCAATTTATGTCTGTTTTATGGTTTTTGTCAATTGATTACATAATATCTCTGACAATTTCAGCAATTTATGGATGTTCCAAGGTCGATTTATTTGTTGTTGTTGTTTGGCCAAGTGCACGCTAGGGGAGAATGTTATGATCCAGGAATAGGAAACAGGATCACGTGTCTCCTTTTAAACCAATCAGAGACTCGGTTACATCTCCTTCTAGACAAATCAGAGGCTCGCTTACATATGGTTTCCCCATTACATAACAATTCGACATTGAGATTTCGTATATAACGGACATGCATTGTGATTAAATTATCAGAAAGTATTGTGAGACAGTGGAAACAAGAATGAATATTATTAATGAGCTAGAAGCCTTGGCAGCCACAATTTACAATGTAAGTTCTGTTTTAGTACATTTTCATTTTTTATTTTCAAAATAAAATTATTTTCCTTGATCACCCTCCAGTATATTTAGGTAAGTCCCCCTCCCCCACTCTAATACAAAAACTCCACATGCTATCTTAATACTCGCTAGAAAACGTAAAATATCTTCTTTTTACTACCTAAACCCCCTCAACACCCCCCACTGGTTTACAAGTATAATTCTTTCATTGGAAATAATTCTCTTTTTTCGATAAATCTTGCTTTTCTGTATTGTGATCTTTTCTGCAACTGAATTCTGTCAATTCTTAGACATTATACCGCGATGTTTTTGACATAAGTTCTCCGTGCAAGGTTATAAATAATTTTGGCATCCCATTTTTCCTGTTTTGTTTACATTAGTGGTTTTAGCCAATCTAGGTTGTCAACGCTTTTGCGTAATTCTGTGTTGTCTTGAAATAGCGGAGAACAAATTGTTTGCAAAATTAATATATATGACATTTTAATTCTATATTCTATGTAAGAGCTAAACAAGTTATTCCCCCCAAAAAATAATGACTAAAATTATTTTTAGGACCTTGCTGAAAAGGGGGGGGGGAGGGGGCTTCTGAGTGATAAATGCTTTTCTATACAAAGTTATGGTTAGGTTATGAGTACTAATTTTCCTTCTGTAAAAAAGGGGGGAAAATTATTTCATTACTAACTTTTTTCTCTTCTTTTTTAAGGCCAATTGTGAAGAATGTATTGTCCCCCCTCCATTGAAGAGAGCGAGAGAGGACGAGGCAGCCCCCATGAGACCATCAATTATTAAGTATTTTGGCCCTTACACGACCCCAAAACAAAGCAGGAGGGATACAGGTCCATCTGCACTCCATGAACAATGTGAGAATGTGACTATCCCCACCCTACACGGACAAGATGCTGCCCCCTTGAACCCCTGTTATGCTGCGGGGCCTTCTGTGGTCATATTACAATCCAAAAATGCGCACCCTTCAAGCCCCAGTCTAGCGACGGGGCCTTCCGTGCAATCTGCAATGGCTGGACCTTCAAGACAATCCATAGCCCAAACATCGGCTCCTTCTCACGCAATATCTGATTTATCAGCTCCCCGTCAAGTGTCAGTGCACTCACCTAACCAATTATCTCCGTCAAGTGCTGAGCCTTCCATGCATGATAGAAAGGTTGGCCCCTCCAGGCAAGTCATAGACCAACCAATGGCTCCCTATCGTGTAATGTCCAAGCCTCCAGCTTCGTGTCAAATGGTTGATCAATTTGAAGACGTGAGTAAATTTTTTTCAATCAAATAAGCTTTTTAGCTGTTAGAGAGCCTTTTACTCTTTACTTTTGTCTTTTCACTTTTTTGATTATTCAGAACCAGGTTATAGAAATATCTCAAACAAAACTATTTTTTAACCTAATATAAACTGGTCGAAGACATTAAAATGTTATTTTCGCTATAATCCCCCCCCCCCACATCAATTGTTTTAAATTTCTCTGCTCCCCCTCCCTGAGAGACATCTAAATATAATATAATTTTTTTTGTTTTTGCTTTGTCAAACCACTCTTTTTTTTCTAATCTTTTCTATTTTCTCTGTCCCCCACTATAGTCCATAAACTGTTGCTATCTCTTCGATAATATTTTTCGTTAATTTCTAGCCTGAATTACTTGGCATAGATTGACTAGATTCTTTTTTTCTCAAAATGTTGCTGTTTTTTTCTTACTTGAATATCATAGTTTATTGTATACAAGGGGATGGTCGCTGTGGCACCCGAGAAGCGCCACGGGCCGAGGGAGGCGCTGCGGAAAGCGCCGCAGTGGCCCGCTTGGCCGTCTCGGAGAGGGGAGCATTAAATAGTGGAAATTGAGGGGGGGGGGGAGTTTGAACAAAATCAAATTGCCTTCTATGTAAAACGTTTTAGATTTTCGTTAAGTTGGATATTCTTTCAGCGATATCGATTGACTAGTGTATATGCTACTGCTATTAAGCGTGTTTTAAGCAATAATAATCCAATTTAAAAAAAAAAGTAGGGGTGATTTGAACTCTTTGAAAATAAGCTATTTTTTTCATTTATAGGTTGCATTGGTCCCATATTCGCCATCATCATCATCCTCACCAGTTGGAGAAGGAGAGGACGTAACTATGGGGCTCTCCAACAATTCAATATGGGACAGTATCATACAAGAAATACCGCTTAATATTGATGAGTTTTTAACTGATTATTTTAATGTAGATTATAGCGCAGTTGGGCAGGAGGACTTCAGTCAAAACACCTTGCAGGTTTTGGATGATTTTACCCGGGAATTAACAGGGAATCCTCCTCTAGCCCCCGATAACCTACTTCCACTTCAATCGAATGAAGTGGATTCCCATACACCAAATATTGAACAATTTGGTGGGGGAGGGGGTGTTGATAATATACAAGAGGGGGAGGGGGAGGGTAATGTCCAATTTACGACTTTTCCCGAATTTCAGTGATCAAATAAAATTTTAAATAGCATAGTTGTCTACACTGCGACTTTTGGTGACCCATTTAATTCGCTTTTGTGTGTTAATTTTTTGTTTGATCCCGTAGAAATTGTGCATGACTATGAAGATAGAATTCGTGCACTGCTGGAGAACCAAATTCAATTATGGTGAGGGGGGGAGGGATTCAATTAAGGTTTGAATTATCTTAAAGGTGTGCTATTTAAATGAGGGGAAAAGGGAAGTTTACCACCATTATATACACCCCGAGATGCGTTTGATCTATCCAAATTTAGAGAATTTTTAGGGTCTTTTTTCCGAGTGGGTAGGTCATATTATTATGCATCTTGAGAATTATAAGGAAAATGGGAGAGGCTCTGTAGTTCTTTATATTGAAAATTTAAGCGTTAATATCTGTAAATTTAAGAAAGATTTTATTTTAAGAGGGAGTGGTGGGTCTGATAGGTCAATATTTTTAAATTATAATCCAGATTTAGTAGGTTGTCGTGGTGTCCAGCGGATCTGTTTTGAAACAGATCAAAAATGTTTCAAGTAAGCTTTCCTCATTTCAACTTTCCGACCTTTGAAAGATGGCGCTACAAAGACGAATTTAGATCACTGGGCTGTACATGGGAAGGAGGGGTCCAATTTCCCCATTGTAGATTTCACTTGTTTAGAGGGAAAACACCCAGTAACACTAAGATCTATTGATATTTTTGAAAGGGCTAATGCTCATTTAAATATCGGCGTTACTGTGGTTCAGTATGAAACTGAATTTGAAGATGGGGTTCGTTCTAAAAAGATGGGGTTGGTGTTTCCTGTAAGGGGCCCGTCAATTGAATTCGTAAAACACTGGGTTTGGCTGTTGTAAACACCATCTAGTGACCTTGCCAATTCAATTGGCCATTTTAATCCAATCACAGACATCAGTAGAGTTCTGGGGGAGGGTCAGAAAAGGGGGACACGTTTCTACTGTCCGACATTCCTGTCACAATTACGTAGTGATATAAAACTACGGGATCATATGAAGCACTGTAGACGGCATGGCTACCAGTCAGTGGAAACGGTTTCAGGGGATAGGGCCATTTTAAGCTTCAAAAATTTCCAAAACACCCTCCTCCAGTGCAACAAAATATCTTTGGATTGTGAAGCTAAGCTGGTGGAAGTAAACAATCCTCGATTTCCAAACCGAATCAAAGAACATCAAGCTATTGCAGTGTCCTATGCCCATGCCCAAAGAGACAATTCTAACACCATGCAGTTGTTATAAATAGTAGAAACATTGGATGAGGGGGAGTGCATGATCAGGGCACTGACTAAATTAATTGGCACAGCTAATGGCGCTATTTCTCGTTTGAGAAATACACATTATCCAATGGTGTTGTCTGCAGAGGATCGTCTCGCTATTAAAAATCAAAAAATATGTTGGGTTTGTAAGGGAGATTTTGAAGAGGGGGAGACGGGGACTACAGGGAAAAGAGGGGGGAGGGGGAAAGTCAGAGACCATAATCACTGGTGGCAGGAAAGATCCTCTGGGGGTAGTAATTTTAGAAGGGTAGCGCATCAATCGTGTAACTTAAATGTTAGTCAGCAGTTTTATATTCCAGTTTTTATCCACAATGCAAATTATGATTTAAAATTAATTTTAACGGCACTGGCACGTATAAACAGGGAGAGAGGGGGAGCAGATAGTCCATGGGTAAATAATTCATTTATCTATAACATTTTTCCCAAATCGGCCGAGAAGTTGTTGCTTCTCGAGCTGAAATGGCAGGTAGTAAATAATGGGCATAAGTGTTGGAATAAAATCAGGTTTTTAGATTCCTTTAGTTTTTTTCCCAAGGCATTGAGTCAATTGATTCAAGTGCAGAAAAGCGACAATTTTGATAGCTTTCCTTTGCTTAAACAGCACTTTCCAGACAGTGAAATGTATGACCTATTGACCTGCAAAGGTGTGTACAAATACGACTATTACTGTTCTGGCGCTCGCTTAAGCAAGGTGAAACTACCTCCAATTGAATATTTTTACAATTCACTCACCAACAGTGAATGCACAGCCGAGGACTATGAGTTTGCCAAAAAGGTGTGGGCTAAGGGGAATTGTAAAAATGGGTGGGATTATTGTAGACTGTACTTGGCCAGTGATGTTTTAATTCTGTTGGATATAGTCTGCAAGAACAGAGACCAAATCTACTCAGAGTTTAGGATAGATACAGGATATTCTTTTTTCACGCCAAACTTAGTGATGGACTTAATTTTAAAAATTAGTAGGAAGTAAATAGGTCTAATCACTGATACAGATCAGCACCTTTTTATAGAGTGTTCAATGAGAGGAGGGCATATTCTTCATGGGGATCGCGTCTTGTCAACCGACCCGAGCGGACAAAACAGCACCGGTGCAAAGTCAAATGCAGTGTTCTTGGACATGAACTCATTGTACCCCTCGGCAATGTCTCACTACTCTTTGCCGTGTGGTAACTAGTAATGGCTTTAGAATCCTTGTGAGTCCCCCGACATTACCACCGTCGAGGACAATGGGCCAAAAGGATGGTTCTTTGATCTTGACGGACATATTCCACTGGCACTTCACGATTCAGTCAGAGATTTTGTTTTTCCCTGTATCAATCGACCCGTGAGTAGGGACTCACTAAGCCCCTACAATCAATCATTGGTTTAGGATATGGGGATGCACTGGACCCCCTCTAAGCAAAAACTGATTGCTGATTTGGACCCTAAGGAGAATATCGTTATTCATAATGTGCTTTTGCACTGGATGTTGAACAATGGTTTCAAGATCACCATAATACATAGGGTCCTGCAATTCAATCAGAAACCATACTTAAAAACGTTTATCGACACTTTTGTTGATAAACGCTCTAGGGCAAACTCCAAAGTAGAGACAGAAATGTACAAACTCATTCTAAATTCAGCGTTTGGCAAAATCTGTAAAACCTTACGTAACAGATCTCGCTGCGACGTCGTGACTGACTCTCTAGAGTGTGCACGGATTATTGCCGACCCCAATTTTACATCATTCACGAGCATAGAGGCTGGCATGGTTCTTCTACACAGGAAAAAGAGAAATGTACTGTAGAAATTATACTGTAAGAGTGGAAAAAAATGCAATGTCGTGTATATCCGACAAAGTCTATGTGCTCGAGAATGGTGTAAGTGTGCTACCTCATGGCCACTACCGTATTTCAGACCGAGTTAAATGCATAGACTATCGCAATCAACTTGGTCTGGATAAATTAACCTAACCACTAACCAACTAACCTAACCTAACCACCACCACCAACCTTTCATAAATTAACTAACCCAATCACACCTTAACCACCTTAACCCAACCTAACCTGTAGCAGTGACGACAACTGTTGTACTGTTTCGCCCCAACGGCCCCCGGGGGGTGGGGGTCCCGCCCGCGACTGGCCTTTGGCAGGTGGCTCCCGGGGGGTGGGGGGTATCTTTTAAATTCATTATGTTCAACTGTGCTATTTTAAGTTGTAAATTGTTTTTTTAAGTGAAATTTTTTTTGTTGTACAAATAGTGCTGTTGTACAAAAATGTGTGGGCAAATAGTGTTGTTCTTGACGTACAAAACGTGTTTTTGTTAATAAGTGAAAAATGTTGTTGTACAAATAGTTTTTTCTTGTTGAGCCAAAAAAAGTGTTTTTGGTAATAAATATTGTTGATGCTATTGTTCTTGTTGAACATGTGTTTTTGTTCAATAAATGTTCTTTTTGAACATAAAAGTGTTTTTGTCAATAAATGAATAATATTGTTCTACAAATAGTGTTAATAAATATTTTTTTCTTGTGGAAAAAATAGTGTGTGTGCTATTCATGCTGTACAGAAAAGTGCTGATGTTAATAAATGAATGAAATATTGTTTTGTTGTTCTTGTTATTGAATAACGTACTAGGTAGATCTAAGGGAAAATTATTATTTATTCATTAGACAAGTATGGTTTACAGTTAGTTGTAGACCGACTTTTCTCAATAGCAGCAGTATACATCAATTTAAAACACTATTCAGATCGCTTCTGTGTGGATCCTCAATGTCAGGTAAAACGTTTAGAATTTTAATTAAAATGTCAGAGATGTATGAAAAAGGAATTCCATAGATATCGATGCTACTAGCAGACTCATAAAGCCATTAATTATTGACTGAGTGTCAAAATTAATAAAAAAAAGTACTTTTGCATAGAACAAATTCAACTACACAGTTATTTCATAGCATCAAAAGGATCTTACAACATTTCACAGAATCGAGAAACTACTATTGCCATCTACCAACCTATAGCTATAGATGACAGCACAGTCCCAGGTTTCTCTACGTTTAAGTTAGGTTAGGTTAGCTTATCATGAGCCACTCATGATAAGCTAACCTAACCTAACCTGACTTAAACATGGTACAAAATCGACATGGGGGGATTTTCCGGCGAGTATGGTTAGGTTAGGTTAGGCTAGATTAAGTTAGGTTAGATTAGGCTAGATTGGGTTAGGTTAGGTTAGCCTACGTACGCGCGCGTACGTAGGCTAACCTAACCTAGCCTAATTTAACCTAACTTAATCTAGCCTAACCTAACCATACTCGCCGGAAAATCACCCCAGGTCGACTTTGTAGCATGTTTAAGTCAGGTTAGGTTAGGTTAGCTTATCATGAGCGGCTCATGATAAGCTAACCTAACCTAACTTAAACGTAGAGAAACCTTGAACTGTGCTGCCATATTTATCTATGGGTTGGTAGATGGCAATCGTAGTTTATTGATTCTGCGAAGTGGTGTAAGATCCTTTTGATGCTATGAAATAACTGTGTAGTTGAATTTGTTCTATGCAAAAGTACTTTTTTTTCCTAATAATTTTGACACTCAGTCAATAGTTAATGGTTTTATGAGTCTGCTAGTAGCATCGATTTCTTTGAAAGTTCCTTTTTTGTACATCTCTGACTTTTTAATAAACATTCTAAACGTTTTACCTGTCATTGACGATCCACACAGAAAGCGATCTGAATGGTATTTTAAATTTACACATACTGCTACTATTGAGAATAGTCGGTCTACAACTAACTGTAAGCCACACTTGTCTAATGAATAAATGATAATGGTCCCTTAGATCTAACTATTATGTTGTTTAATAACAAGAACAACAAAACAATATTTCATTTATTTATTAACATCAACACTTTTCTGTACAGCATGAATAGCACACACACTATTTGTTCAACAAGAAAACAATATTTATTAACACTATTTGTAGAACAATATTTTTCATTTATTGACAAAAACACTTTTATGTTTAACAAGAACATTTATTGAATAAAAACACTTGTTCAATAAGAACAATAACATGAACAATATTTATTATCAAAAATAATTTTTTTTCGGCTCAACAAGAACAAACTATTTGTACATCAACTGTTTTCACTTATTAACAAAAACACTTTTTGTACGTCAAGAACAACACTATTTGCACACATATTTTTGTACAACAGCACAATTTGTAGAACAAAAAAATCTTTCACTTAAAAAAAACAATTTACAACTTAAAATAGCACAGTTGAACACAATGAATTTAAAAGATACCCCCCACCCCCACCCCCCCCGGGTGCCACGGGTCGAAGGCCAGTCGCGGGCGGGACCCCCCCCCCCCGGGGGCCGCGGGGGCGAAACGGTACAATCGTTGTCGTCCCTGCTACAGGTTCGGTTGGGTTAAGGTGGTTAAGGTGTGATTGGGTTAGTTCATTTATGAAAGGTTGGTGGTGGTTAGGTTAGGTTAGTTGGTTAGTGGTTAGGTTAATTTATCCAGACCAAGTTGATTGCGATAGTCTATGCATTTAACCCGGTCTGAAATACGGTAGTGTCCATGAGGCAGCACACTTACACCATTCTCGAGCACATAGACTTTGTCGGATATACACGACATTGCATTTTTTTTTCCACTCTTACAGTACAATTTCTATACTGTAAAGAGCGAATTGCAAGCACTTGTGCTCTCGGCCCTAGGCTACTTTCTACATAGTCTCTGTACACGCTCATGTTGAAATCGCTCTTTAAAAAATGTGTAGGCACCCCTTTACATGCCTGCTTTTCATCCCCATTATGTGTTTCAACGCAATAAACTTTAGGACCTGGGAACACCCCCCTGGATATCAAATCACTCCCAGTCTCTGATTTCAACATGAAGTGTAGGTTGGGGGCTTAAAATTTCACCCACTTCGGGTAAAAGGACGGATTCCAGTTGGTGAAGTCCATCCGCAAGCCGATCCGTTTCAAATTTTTCAAACCAACCAATCGATCCTTAGTTTTAACCTTCAACAGCAGAGACAATGTATTCCCATAGTAAACTTGAACCTCCCCCTTCCGTGGCCATTGCACCTTGCACACATTGTAAAAAAACGACAACGTGAGCTTTTTGGAAATTTCAAGTACTGTACTACCTCCTGCTATATTCTTGCTCAGTACCATATTTCTCTTTTTGCTGTGTAGAAGGACAGTGCCAGCCTCTATGCTCGTGAATGATCTAGAATTGGGGTCGGCAATAATCCGTGCACACTCTAGAGAGTCAGTCACGACGTCGCAGCGAGATCTGTTACGTAAGGTTTTACAGATTTTGCCAAACGCTGAATTTAGAATGAGTTTGTACATTTCCTTCTCTACTTTGGAGTTTGCCCTAGAGCGTTTATCAACAAAAGTGTCGATAAACGTTTCAAATATGGTTTCTGATTGAATTGCAGGACCCTATGTATTTTGGTGATCTGGAAACCATTGTTCACCATCCAGTGCAAAAGCACATGGTGAACAACGATATTCTCCTTAGGGTCCAAATCAGCAATCAGTTTCTGCTTAGAGGGGGTCCAGTGCATCCCCATATCCTCAACCAGTGATCGATTGTAGGGGCTCAGTGAGTCCCTGCTCACGGGTCGATTGATACAGGGAAAAACAAAATCTCTGACTGAATCGTGAAGCGCCAGTGGAATATGTCCGTCAATTTCAAAGAACCATCCTTGCGGCCCATTGTCCTCGACATTGGTAATGTCGGGGAACTCACAAGGATTCTCAAGCCATTGATAGTTACCACACGGCAAAGAGTAGTGAGACATTGCCGAGGGGTACAATGAGTTCATGTCCAAGAACACTGCATTTGACTTTGCACCGGTGCTGTTTTGTCCGCTCGGATCGGTTGACAAGACGCGATCCCCATGAAAAGCCTACCCTCCCCTCATTGAACGCTCTACAAAAAGGTGCTGATCTACATCGGTGATTAGGCCTATTTACTTCATACTAAATTTTAAAATTAAATCCATCACCAAATGTGGTGTGGACAAATAATATCCTATATCTAGCCCTAACTGTGAGTAGATTTGGTCTTTTTTCTTACAGACTATTTAAAACTGAGTTAAAACGTCACTGGTCAAGTACGGTCTATAATTATCCCGCCCGTTTTTGCAATTCCCCTTAGACCACTCCTTCTTGGAAAACACAAAGTCCTTGGCTTTTCATTCACTGTTGGTGAATGAATTGTAAAAAGCTTCAATTGGAGGTAGTTTCACCTCGCTTAAGTGAGCGCCAGAACAGTAATTATCGTATGCGTATACACCTTTACAGGTCAATAGGTCACACATTTCACTGTCTGGAAAGCGCTGTTTAAGCAAAGGAAAACTATCAAAATTGTCGCTTTTCTGCACTTGAATCAATTGACTCGATGCCTTGGGGAAAAAACTAAAGGAATCTAAAAATCCGATTTTATTCCAACACGTATGCCCATTATTTACTACCTGCCATTTCAGCTCGAGAAGCAACAACTTCTCGGCGAATTTGGGAATATTGATATAGATAAATGAATTATTTACCCATGGACTATCTGCTCCCCCTCCCTCCCTGTGCATACGTGCCAGTGCCGGTAAAATAAATTTTAAATCATAATTTGCATTGTGGATAAAAACTGGAATAAAAAACTGCTGACTAACATTTAAGTTACACGATTGATGCGCTACCCCTCTAAAATTACTACCCCAGAGGATATATTCTGCCACAAGCGATTATGGTCTCTGACTTTCCCCCGCCCCCTCTTTTCCCTTTACTCCCCTTATCCCCCTTTTCAAACTCCCCCTTACAAAACGAGAAATAGCGTCATTAGCTGTGCCAATTAATTTAGTCAGTGCCTTGATCATGCACTCTCGCTCATCCAATGTTTCTACTATTTATAACAACCGCATGGTGTTAGATCTGTCTCTTTGCGCGTGTGCATAGGACACTGCAATAGCTTGATGTTCTTTGATTTGGTTTGGAAATCCAGGATCGTTCACTTCCACCAGCTTAGCTTGACAATCCAAAGAGATTATGTTGCACTGGAGGACGGTGTTTTGGAAACTTTTGAGACGTAAAATGGCCCTATCCCCTGAAACCGTTTCCACTGACTGGTAGCCATGCCGTCTACAGTGCTTCATATGATCCCGTAGTTTTATATCACTACGGAATTGTGACAGGCATGTCGGACAGTAGAAACGTGTCCCCCCTTTCTTACCCTCCCCCAGAACTCTACTAATGTCTGTGATTGGATTAAAATGGCCATTTGAATTGGCAAGGTCACTAGATGGTGGTGTGTACAACAACCAAACCCAGTGTTTGACCAATTCAATTGACGGGCCCCTTACAGGAAACACCACCCCCATCTTTTTTGAACGAACCCCATCTTCAAATTCAGTTTCATACTGAACCACAGTAACGCCGATATTTAAATGGGCATTAGTCCTTTCGAAAATATCAATAGACCTAAGCGTTACTGGGTATTTTCCCTCTAAACAAGTGAAATCTACAATTGGAAAATTGGACCCCTCCTTCCCATGTACAGCCCAGTGATCTAAATTCGTCTTTGTAACGCCATTTTTCAAAGGTCGGAAATCTGAAATGAGGAAAGCGTACTTGAAACTTTTTTGATCTGTTTCAAAACAGATCCGCTGGACACCACGACAACCTACTAAATCTGCATTATAATTTAAAACTATTGACCTATCAGACCCACCACCCCCTCTTAAAATAAAATCTTTCTTAAATTTACAAATATTAACACTTAAATTTTCAACAAATAAAACTACAGAGCCTCTCCTATTTTCATTATAATTCTCAAGATGCACAATAATATGACCAACTCAATCGGAAAAAACACCCTCAAAATTTTCTAGATTCGGATAAATAACACGCATCTCGGAATGTACAAAATGATGGTAAACTTAACTTTTTCCCTCATTTAAATAGAACACCTTTAAAACCATTCAAGCTTTAATTGAATCCCTCCCCCCTCTCCACAATTAAAGTTGGTTCTCCAGCAGTGTACGAATTCTATCTACATATTCATGCACAATTTCTACGGGGTCAAACACAAAATTACCACACAAAAGCGAATTAAATGGGTCACCAAAAGTTGCAGTGTAGACAACTATGCTATTTAAAATTTTATTTGATCACTGAAATTCGGGAAAAGTCGTAAATTGGACATTACCCTCCCCCTCCTCTTCTTGTATATTATCAACACCCCCTCCCCCACCATTATAAAGCATCGGAGTGTATATAATGGTGGTAAACTTCACTTTTCCCCTCATTTAAATAGAACACCTTTAAAACAATTGAAACTTTAATTGAATCCCTCCCCCCTCCCCATAATTGAATTTGGTTCTCCAGCAGTGTACGAATTCTATCTACATAGTCATGCACAATTTCTACGGGGTCAAACACAAAATTAGCACACAAAAGCGAATTAAATGGGTCACCAAAAGTTGCAGTGTAGACAACTATGCTATTTAAAATTGTATTTGATAACTGAAATTCGGGAAAAGTCGTAAATTGGACATTACCCCCCTCCCCGTCTTGGATATTATCAACACCCGCTCCCCCACCAAATTGTTCAATATTTGGGGTATGGGAATCCACTTCATTCGATTGAAGTGGAAGTAGGTTATCGGGGGCTAGAGGAGGATTCCCTGTTAAATCCGGGGTAAAATCATCCAAAAGCTGTAAGGTGTTTTGACTCAAGTCCCCCTGCTCATCTGCGCTATAATCTACATTAAAATAATCAGTTAAACACTCATCAATATTAAACGATATTTCTTGTATGATACTGTCCCATATTGAATTGTTGGAGAGCCCCATAGTTGCGTCCTCTCCTTCTCCAACTGGCGAGGATGATGATGGCGAATATGGGACCAATGCAACCTATAAATGAAAAAAATGGCTTATTTTCAGACTTCAAATCACCCCTACTGTTTTTTTTGTTTTTTTAAAATTTGATTATTATTGCTTAAAGCACGCTTAATAGCAGTAGCATATACACTAGTCAATCGATATCGCTGAAAGAAAATCCAACTTAACGTAAATCTAAAACGATTTACATAGAAGGCAATTTGATTTTGTTCAAACTTCCCCCCCCCCCTAAATTTCCACTATTTAATGCTCCCCTCTCCGAGACGGCCCAGCGGGCCACTGCGGCGCTTCCCGCAGCACCTCCCTCGGCCCACGGCGCTTCTCGGGTGCCACAGCGACCATCCCCTTGTATACAATAAACTATGATATTCAAGTAAGAAAAAAACAGCAACATTTTGAGAAAAAAAGAATCTAGTCAATCTATGCCAAGTAATTCAGGCTAGAAATTAACGAAAAATATTATCGAAGAGATAGCAACAGTTTATGGACTACAGTGGGGGACAGAGAAAATAGGAAAGATTAGAAAAAAAAGAGTGATTTGACAAAGAAAAAAAAAATTATATTATATTTAGATATCTCTCAGGGAGGGGGGAGCAGAGAAATTTAAAACAATGGATGTGAGGGGGGGGGTATTATAGCGAAAATAACATTTTAATGTCTTCGACCAGTTTATATTAGGTTAAAAAATAGTTTTGTTTGAGATATTTCTATAACCTGGTTCTGAATAATCAAAAAAGTGAAAAGACAAAAGTAAAGAGTAAAAGGCTCTCTAACAGCTAAAAAGCTTATTTGATTGAAAAAAATTTACTCACGTCTTCAAATTGATCAACCATTTGACACAAAGCTGGAGACTTGGACATTACACGATAGGAAGCCATTGGTTGGTCTATGACTTGCCTGGAGGGGCCAATCCTTCTATCTTGCATGAATAGCTCAGCAATTGATGGAGATAGTTGGTTAGGTGAGTACACTAACAATTGATGGAAAGATGATAGCTTAAATATTGCGTGATAAGGAGCTGATGTTTGGCCTATAGCATGTCTTGAAGATCCAGGCATTGAAGATGGCATGGAAAGCCCGGTAGCTAGACTGGGGCTTAAATGGTGCGCATTTTTGGATTGTAATAGGACCACAGAAGTCCCCGCAGCATAACAGGGGTTCAAGGGGGCAGCATCTTGTCCGTGTAGGGTGGGGATAGCCACATTCTCACATTGTTCATGGAGTGCAGATGGACCTTTATCCCTCCTGCTTTGTTTTGGGGTCGTGTAAGGGCCAACATACTTAATATTTGATTGCGTCACGGGGGCTGCCTTGTCCTCTCTTGCTCTCTTCGATGGAGGGGGGACAATACATTCTTCACAATTGGCCTTAAAAAAGAAGAGAAAAAAGTTAGTATTGAAATAATTTCCCCCTTTTTTTACAGAAGGAAAATTAGTACGCTCATAACCTAACCATAATTTTGTCTAGCAAAGCATTTATCACAAAGAAACCCCCTCCCCCCTTTTCAGCAATGTCCTAAAAATATTGTTAGCAATTATTTTTGGGGGTATAACTTGTTTCGCTCTTACATAGAATATAGAATTCCAATGTCCTAAATATTAATTTTGCAGACAATTTGTTCCCCGCTATTTCAAGACAATACAGAATTACGCAAATGCGTTGAAAACCTAGATTGGCTAAAAGCGCTAATGTAAACAAAACAGGAAAAATGGGATGCCAAAACTAATTATAAACTTGCGCGGAGAGCTTATGTCAAAAACATCGCGGCATAATGTCTAAGAAATGAAAGAATTCAGTTACAGAAAAGATCACAATAGAGAAAAGCAAGAATTTATCGAAAAAAGAGAATTATTTCCAATGAAAGAATTATACTTGTAAACCAGAGGGGGGGTTTTGAGGGGGGTTAGGTAGTAAAAAGAAGATATTTTAAGTTCTCTAGCGAGTATTAAGATAGCATGTGGAGTTTGTATTAGAGTATGAGGGGGAGGGGGGGGGATTTATCTAAATATATTGGAGGGTGATCAAGGAAAATAATTTTATTTTGAAAATAAAAATGAAAATGTACTAAAACAGAACTTACATTGTAAATTGTGGCTGCCAAGGCTTCTAGCTCATTAATAATATTCATTCTTGTTTCCACTGTCTCACAATACTTTCTGATAATTTAATCACAATGCATGTCCGTTATATATGAAATCTCAAGGGCGAATTGTTATGTAATGGGGAAACCATATGTAAGCGAGCCTCTGATTGGTCTAGAAAGAGATGTAACCGAGTCTCTAATTGTTTTAGAATGAGACACGTGATCCTGTTTCCTATTCCTGGATCTTAACATTCCCCCCTAGCGTGCACCTGGACGAACAACAACAACAAATAAATTAACCTTGGAACATCCATAAATTGCTGTACTTGTCGGAGATATTATGTAATCAATTGACAAAAACCATAAAAAAGACATAAATTGCAGTTGTAATCCAAGAAAAACAGCAAATAAATTGACCGACTCTTATAACCATCCAAGCAACATCCATCAAAGTGAGAAAAGTCCTGATTTTTCATTCTCACTGAAAAATAACATAAAAACATACATAAATTTATGTTGACATCCATGAAAAACATCAAATAAATTGACCGACCCTCATAACCATCCAAAAAACATCCATAAAAGTGAGAAAAATCCTGTTTTTTCAAATGAGAAAAATCCCGTTTTTTCATTCTCACTGACAAAAACCATAAACCACGTGGTTCGCCCGGGAGTCGGACCCCCCTTTCTACTCCCTTGTCCTGAGGGCTGTGGGGGTGGAGGGGTTGTCATCCTTGAAGACCTAATCTCCAAAACTTTCAACTACGTTGAATAAAATGGCTATCTAAAAATTTTGACTGTGTTTGGGGAAAAGTTGGGCGTGAGAAGGAGGCTAGTTGCCCTCAAATCACTTTCGACCATTAAAAAGGGCACGAGCCCTTTGAATTTCCAATCGAATAAGCCATTTTTGAAATTTCTACGACAACACCTTCTATTAAAACCTTATATACCCCAAGGGCATAACTTACAACCCTTGCCCTGAGGGCTGGGGGGTTGTTATCCTCAAAGATCTAATTCACATAATTTTCAACTACGTTGAACAAAATGGCTATCTTAAAATTTTGATTGGATGTGTTTGGGGAAAAGGCGGGTGTGAGAGGAGGGTCAGTTGCCCTCAAATCGCTTCCGACTATTAAAAAGAGCACTAGCCCTTTGAATTTCCAATTGAATGAACCTTTTAGGAAGTTTCTACGACAACGCTTTCTATAAAAACCTTATATGCCCCCAGGGCATAACTTAAAACCCTTGCCCTGAGGTCTGTGGGGAAGAGTCCTCCTCAAAAACATAATTTCTACGTATCTGGAAATCAATTACGCTGAACAAAATGGCTATCTAAATATTTTGATTGGATGTGTTTGGGGAAAAGGTTGGCGTGAGAGGGGGGTTAGTTGCCTTCAAATCACTTTCGACTATTAAAAAGGACACTAGACCTTAGAATTTTCAATCGAATGAGCCCTTTTTCAAGTTTCTAAGACAAAGATATCAATAAAAGCCTATATACCCCCAGGGAATAACTTATAACCCTTGCTCTGAAGACTGTTGGGGGAGTGTTCTAATCAAAGGTATAATTTCCTGAACTTTAAACTGCGTGGAACAAAATGGCTATCTCAAAATTTTGATTGGATATTTTTGGGGAAATGGTGGGCGCGGAAGGGGTGTTAGTTGCCTTCCAATCGCTTTCGACTATTAAAAAGGGCATTAGCCATTTCAATTTCCAATCGATTGAGTGATTTTTGAAGTTTCTACGACAACGCGTTCTATAAAAACCTTATATGCCCCAATGGCATAACTTACAACGCTTGCCCTGAGGGCTGAGGGGGGGGGGTTGTCATCCTCAAAGACATAACTTCCAGAACTTTCAACTACGTTGAAGAAAAGGCCCTTTGAATTTCCGATCACATGAGTCTTTTATGAAGTTTCTACGACAGCACTTTCTATAAAAAACCTTATATGTCCCCGGGGCAAAACTTACGATCCCTTGCCCTAAGGGCTGTGGGGAAGAGTCCTCTCAAAAACATAATTTCTATCTAGAAATCATATACGCTGAACAAAATTGCTATCTAAAAATTTTGATTGGATGTATTTTGGGAAAAGGTGGTCGTGAGAGGGGGGTTGGTTACCCTCAAATCACTTTCGACTATTAAAAAGGGCACTAGACCTTTGAATTTCCATTCGAATGAGCCCTTTTCAAGTTTTACGACAAAGATTTCAATAAAAACTTATATGCCCCCAGGGCATAACTTGTAACAGTTGCCCTGAAGACTGTGGGCGAGTGCCCTGCTCAACAGCATAATTTTCTGAACTTTAAACTACGCGGAACAAAAAGGCTATCTCAAAATTTCGACTGGATGAGTTTGGGGAAATGGTGGGCGTGGAAGAGGTGTTAGTTGCCTTCCAATCACCTTCGACTACTAAAAAGGGCACTAGCCATTTCAATTTCCAATCGAATGAGCCTTTGAAGTTTCTACGACAACGCGTTCTATAAAAACCTTATATGTCCCCAGGGCATAACTTACAACCCTTTGCCTGAGGGATGTGTGGGGGGGGGGGCTGTCATCCTCAAAGACCCAATTTCCACAACTTTCAAGTACGTTGAACAAAATGGTTATCTTAAAATTTTGATTGGATGTGTTTGGGGAAAAGGTGGGCGCGAGAGAGGGGTTAGTTGACCTCTAGTCCCTTTCGACTATTAAAAAGGGCACTAGCACTTTGAATTTCCAATCGAATGAGCCTTTTTTGAAGTTTCTACGATAACGCTTTCTATAAAAAACCTTATATGTCCCCGGGGCAAAACTTACAACCCTTGCCCTGAGGACTGTGGGGGGAGTGTTCTCCTCAAAAACATATTTTCTATCTGGAAATCAACTACGCTGAACAAAATGGAAATCTTAAAATTTTGATTGGATGTGTTTGGGGGAATGGTGGACGTGGGCTTTCGACTATTAAAAAGGGCACTAGCCACTCCAATTTTCAATTGAATGAGCCCTTTCCGAATTGTCTACAGCAACTCCTTCGTTACGAAATACCCGGGTCTAAGACCAAGAAAAAAAAAATAATACATTGTGCCAAGTTTGTTCCTTACCTAGGCACTGCTATTGCGTTGCCTATCGTTACAAGTCTTATTTAGGCCCTGTTTGTCAAAAATTTCCGGCAATGGAGCCCGTGAATGTCCCAATATGTATGATCGTCTCTTCCCTACAGGGTACTTTCTCGTCAGGCCCAGATGATAGTTGTACTAAGGATATTAAGTTCATTTGCGATATCTATTCTTCAGTTCTTTAAAAAATTTATCTCTCTAAAAATTGAATTTTTTGCCATGGCACGATATTCTAATATCACTACTAAGAAAGAAGCAAAGAGGCAAACCAAATTACAAGTCATTCAAGCTCAAAAGGAGCTTGTAATATTGTTCCTTTATCTCAGTCCCAAACACAGAAAATGAATCATAATTCCATAGCATCAAACAGAAATAGCTTGTAAAAGTATATTCCAGCATTTATGGAGCCGTGTGAAAACGTTCCTTTTCAGAATTATTTGAAAAAAAAACTACGTTTTCTAAAGGGTTAAAGAGGCTGAGTCACAAGTTCGAACCTTAAAACGTACAGGGATTAGGAGGTACAGTTGGGGGCTGCCACCCCCCCCCCAAAGCCCCGCTTCCGTATATGAAAGGGGCTGTGCCCTTCTCAACGCCTCGCTCTTTACGCTAAAGTTTTTATTGTTTAAAAAAAAAGAGTTGTGAGAAAGTCAAACTTTAGCGTAAAGAGCGAGGCGTTGGGGAGAGCACAGCCCTTTCATATACAGAAGCGGGGGTTTGGGGGGCGCCCGCCCCCCCACTGTCCCTTTTAATTCCTGTACTTCTTAATGTTTGAATTTGTGACTCAGCCTCTTTAACTCTTTATAAAACGTAGTTTTTTTCAAAAAGTCTCCGAACGTGTTTGTACAGTTTGTTAATTTTTATGACTTGACTTAGTGCTCGCCGTTCATGTCCGGAGCTAACTTTGGAAGAATGCCGTCCCCTAAATACCCTTCTTTTGACGATTCTTGTGTTGAGGCTTTTAATTCCTGAATACTCAAATCAAATACACAGTAAGTTCAAGTTCAAGTTCAAGTTCATTTAATTTCTCATTAAATCACTACAAGACAAAATAACACTTTTACAATATGAATCAATGGAAAACAAAATATTTACAGAGGGTGCCTACACAGTGAGTTATACTCGAAAACAGGCACCCTAAAAAAAAAAAAAAGAAATAATAATAATAATAGCAAATGATGAAAAGAAATGATAATACACTAGATATACTGGGAAGAAAATGAGACACCACACTGAACCCACCGCCCACACCTCAAATCAATAAATTACCACATAATTAAATATAAATCAACAATTGCACCGGCCAACATGACTTCAAATAAATGAATAGTTATCTATAATTACCTATTAGATATAGTTTGAATTTAGCTTTAGAAACTGGAATAGAAAAACGCGAATCTATATTGCTTTCATAAATATTCCAGAACTTTATTATTGAATTTTTAGGAGAAAATCTGGATCTTTCAGTTCGGATTCTAGGGCAAGGTAATTTGGCTGAACTTCTTAAACAATAATTATTATGGACAAAAGAAACTAAAGAGAAGTTACTAGAATTTAAAGCCAATGGTATTAATTCTTTTATTTGTTTTAGTCTGAAAAGGACACAATTTGCAGTAAGGACCAGTTCAACTGGCAATATTGTTAAAAATGTATAAAGGCTCTTAGTAGGGGATTTATCGGGGAGGGAAGATGGGGACGGAAGGAGTGCTTTTAACGTACAAAGGGCATTATTTTGAAGACGTTGAAGGGGCTTAATAAGAGATTTGAAAGTATTTAAATAAGCAATTGGACAGTAATTAAAGTAAGAAAGGATTAGAGAATAGTAAACTGACTTAAGAGCAGGGAAAGGGAGGTGGAATTTTAGATACCGCAGTAACCCCACATTCCTTCCTAGCTGCATCCTTAGCCTATCAAGATGAAGTTTCCAAGATAAATTTTCATCAACCGTTAGCCATAGATACTTACAAGACTCCTTCCTTGCAATGATAGCTACTTCTCCGTTAAAACGGACAGATATTTGGGAAATCGACGGTACGGCATGAGAAATTCGAGAAAAGAGAATAAAATGGGTTTTCGGAGAGTTTAACACCATGAGGTTGTCGGCAAATCTCTGCAAGAGTTTCTTTAGACCAAAACAGAGGTTTTTTCTGACGGATGATTCTTCTGAACTTGTAACAGAATTAGCCGTGTCGTCTGCGAATAGTAAAGCAAGTCCATCATCGGTGATAGTGTTCAGAAGGTCATTGGTGTATATTAAAAATAGTAGTGGTCCAAGAATTGAACCTTGTGGTACTCCTACATTTTCAGAACATGGCGTTTTTACCGATCTTACTGCACCTCCATCCACAAATTGATTCCGACCACTGAGGTAAGACTGGATGAGTAAGAGAGCATTACCTCTTATTCCACAGATATCAAGCTTATCCAGAAGAATCAGATGAAAAATCGTGTCGAACGCTTTTTTTATATCCACAAATATTGTAGCTGGTATCACATGACGGTCCATCGCATCGTTCAAAAATTGGAGCAAAACCATTATAGAATGTTCGGTTGAGTACCCAGGCCTAAATACAAACTGATACTTGTTGAAGAAGTTAGACATATTCAGATACTTCATCAGTCTGTTGTAGATGCAGCGCTCTATAATTTTTGAAAAAGCAGAAAGAATGGAGATAGGGCGGAAGTTTGAAGGCGGCTTGGGGTTGTTACCTTTGTGGAGGGGTAAAACCTTCGCCAACTTTAAGACAGTAGGAAATATGCCATCTTTAAATGAAGAATTGACGATGTGTGCGATAAATCCGACACAGCAATCGATGGCGTTTTTTATGAAGTAATTTGACGACCCATCTGGATCTTCGGAGTGATCGTTTTTCATGGCTTGAACAATCTTCAGCAATTCGTCTTCAGTGACTGGCGACAGAAACATAGAGGAGCAAGACAGCGAAGGTAGGTATTTTTTGTAATTATCCGTGACGACAGTTGAAAGGCCATAAGCTTCCTCTAAGGTTGCTTCTCCAATGCATGCAAAAATTCATTTAACGTGTTGGCTACTTCTTGTTGGGATGTTGAAGATGTTCCATCAGGCTTGGTTATGGTCTCAGGAAACGTATTAGTTTTTTGTTGATTCAGGCATTCATTTATCAGTGTCCATGTCTTCTTTGGCGATCCTTCTGCTTCTTGAAACTGCTTATGGTAGTAAGCCTGTTTAGCTTTTCTGAGCAGGGTTGTCAGAGTGTTTTTATAATTCTTGAAGTCCGTACCATGTACATCAGGATTATCAATATATTGCCTGAATAGCATATTTTTGTGTTCAATACTGGTTAGTAAGCCTTGGGTGATCCAAGGTTTTCTTGGGGTCGCATACCTGGGGTGCCTTTTCGAATAGGGGCAGGCAGAGTCAAGGGCAGAAGAGAATTTCTCAATAAATAGGGCAACCATTGCATCTGAGATTGTTTCTTCATAAACTGAAGTCCAGTCACTACTAGTCAATTTAGCTCCCAAATTTTGTAATTATTTATCATCAATGGTCCTTCTTACTCCTACACTAG
This sequence comes from Artemia sp. Qi Xiang Cuo, assembly GCF_049724085.1. Lineage (NCBI taxonomy): Eukaryota > Metazoa > Arthropoda > Branchiopoda > Anostraca > Artemiidae > Artemia > Artemia sp. Qi Xiang Cuo. The sequence continues at coordinate 24,378,518 of NC_142809.1, forward strand.
GGTTAGATTTCAGTCTATTTATCAAGAATTACCCAAGTAACATAGAGTGATCTAATTCATCAGTTAATACGCCATAACTCAAATGTAGACTAAAATTCGTAAAAATGTTGTCAATAACCGATGCCGACTGCTCACTAATACGTGTTGGTATTCTTGCTGTTGGAACCAATCCGGCAGAAAAGCAAGTAGTTAGTAAATCTACAGGTAGAGATCTTAATTCTTGGGTCTCCGAACTCACCAGCTCCAAATCTACATTAAAATCACCCATAAAAACCACTTTATGGTTCTTAAAATTCATCCGTTGTGTTAGATCATTCAACTTACCAATAAAATTTGACGCACTTGATCCCGGTGGTCGATAAAATAAGCATAGGAGTAGCTTCTCCTTACCAGACTCGATCTCAACCATTAAAAATTCAAACTCCATCTCTTGATACAAATCATTAAAATCCGTAATTTTACGGATATGGAGATTCTGGTCAATAAACACGGCAAGTCCACCTTTCGAACGGGTAGACCTGTTTCTAGTTACTATCCTGTACCCAGATACACCAACCAAAGAACTATTACCATCACTAAGAAAAGTCTCACATAGTCCCAGGATACCAATACGATTACTATAAAGGAATGTGGATAGAAAATCTAAACTACTAAGCAGTCCTCTACAATTCCAAAACGCGATACGGGAGGATTCTAACTGATTAAATGGAGGGATTTTGTCATTATTTATATATTTACTACGAGGAAAAGACTGGATAAAAAGATCAGAAGATTCACCACTAGTTGATCCTACTGATTTAAATAATTCATTTAGGCCAAGTTGTTTTTTCTCAAAATAGTGGAGCCGGTCCAATGTTCTCTCATTTAACAATATAAATAATAATAATATCATACACATAAAACATACCAAAATCAATATGGAATGATAGGCTAATGAGTAAAAGGTGGTAACTCGGATAATTCCCAGCATGCGAGGAGTAAAAAAACGAGCAGAATGAGAACTTTTTTTTTGCACAACTAGAGCTAGACAGAAAAGAAGGAAAACATGAAAATAGTTACGCATAATGTCAAGGCACAAGAAACACATTATGACAAGATCAAATCCAATCTTTTTTTTCACTCGCGGAATATAATAAGAAATCAAAATCAATGTCACAACCAATTCATTAACTAATTTTGACACTAGACCAAGAAGACGAAGCAGATCCTTTAATTTCAAGCCATATGTCTATGCCTTTTTGACGAACCCGAGAAGACGTTATATCGCCCTTCATTTTCATCTCACGTGGTTTGGCCAAGAGTTCACTTCTTCGGATATTCAGTTCAGGCGGCATGTATGTGCAAATAATGATGCCACTGGCCGTAAGTTTACTGACTTTTGACATTATAGATTGAATCTCCTTTTCGGACCCTACAGATACATGCACAGACTTCACTTGATTTTGCTTACTTTTGCGTTAGTGGGAGTTAGTAATATTTGCTGAACGAAAATTAATGTAATAGCACTTTGTTATCATTACTAGTTCATCGATTCCTAGATTATTCGCATAAAGGTTTTTCACATTAGTGGCAGGCGTTTCATTTGATTTTTCTTCCGATAATCCGTGAACCAAAAAAATAAGCTTTTGGTCTTTTACTTCTAAAGCAAGCAATCGTTTCTCTAGAGCTTAAGATTTAAGCTTCTGCTCCTCTAGTGTAGATTCTAGTTCAATTATTTGTGAATCACGGGTTGTTGCACGATTTTCTTTTTTCAACTTTTCTTCGAGCATGCGGGTATACGGCATGTTATCAAAGCAGTGGAGACTTACCTGAAACCTGAAGGCCGACTGTGATATTCTTCTGGTGACGCCTGTTGAGCCGAAGGATTTAATAGATTGGATTTAAAAAATAAACTGAGTTTCTTTTTTAAACTTTAAATTCAATATATAAAAATTTTCTCTGACGGGGAAGCGAAACCGGGTCTTCCGCCTGACAGTCAGGAATAGCGATCACTGTACCACAGAGACATTCGTTATATTATTTTTAGTCTTTGCAGTCTATTTTTGACACAAGCAAATCCCCACAAAACTTGATATTTGGTTTTTGGAAAACAGGAAAGGAGCAATCGGATTGAGCTGAAATTTTGAGGATAAGCTCCCAGGCTCCAGGAAAGCTTATCCTCTAAATTTCAGCCCGATCGGACAACGTTAAAGGGAGGTTGTGGTGGGAAAAATCAACATGGGCCCTTATAGGAAAACGAGGTTTTTCGTAAATGTAAATTCGGGGGATAATTTTTTGGTCTCAAAATATAAAAAGGCACTAACAGGTCAAATTCCGCTTCAAATGAGTCCTCATTCACCCGGATCCGTTGCCAACTGTAGCCTGTAGGCGTGGCTAACAAAAAAAAATTTGATGAACATTAAGTGGCTATTTTTGGTTTTTGGAAAACAGGGAAGGAGTGATCGGATTGAGCTGAAATAAGCTTCCAGGCTCTAGGAAAGCTTATCCTCTAAATTTCAGCCCGATTGGACAACGTTAAATGGGGGCTGTGGTGGGAGGGTCGAAAATTTCGGCCCACTTTCCCCCATGAAGATAAAGTCGGAGGGGGGTGAAATTTTGCATGTTTCTTAGTTTGAGCTTAGGCTACAAAATGCAATCACCGCCGTCTCTCTGCGACCGCTAGGACCGGAAATCGCTTAACATTGTGGTGGGTCACCTCTTTAAAGAGGCACAGGTGTGCCTCCTAATGCTTTAATCACGTTATTTAATATTCCAAGAAAATATTTTGGTAATGAGGTGAATGAACTGTCGCACATCTAAAGCACTTTGAGATTTAATTAGTTTAAACTCAGTTTGAGACTGTCCACTGCTTGCTTGACAGAGCTTTAAACTCAAATGCAAAAACACGGCTCACGGAACAGCTTCCGATCGTCATCTCTGACGTAAACTATAAAAATCGTCTACAGCTCACACAGTGTTGAATGTAGATCAAGGAATAACGAAAACCATCGTTATTGTCTCAGGAATGTATTACACACGGCATTCCAAAATACAATATTTTATTCATCAATCCAGCCAAATTTTTCGTAAAAAAAACAGAAGTAATGTTGTTTCGCATCACAGAAAAACATTGCAGTTATTTCACTCTTTTCAAAGTCAACGCTAGGCATTGACTCTGAAAACTATAATTTTATGGATTACAATCTTAATTTTATAATTTTAAAGTTGCAAGTTAATTTTGTCACACGCAAGCTGTTTGTAATTTAGCTAAATAAATGGTTCCGTAATTTTAAATACAACTGCTGAGTTCACTAAGCAGTTGTTGTGGAAAGTGTCATCCGTTTTCATTAAAAGTTCTAGCGTCATGACGGTTACCAGCTATCTTAAAATATTCTGACTATTGAAAACCATTTCAAGTAATAAACTAAATCTTTTGAGGCTAATCTAGATATGGAAGGTCGAGAAAAATTATTATAATGTATGACATGCAATCTTGTTTTATAACCCTGAAGGTCCACGACAGACTCTTCTTATGAGTCTGGGAAAAATACCTAATTTAAGGTCTTATGTCGAAAAAAAAACTTTTCTTATTGAGCAAATATGCAGTTATCATTCTTTTACCACTATTCAATCCCCTTTCGCTTTCCTTTCTTACTTTTAAAAGGACCCTTCTAACGTGAGCCAAAATTTCAAAAAAAAGCTATTTTGCAGAAAAAAAATGGCTGTTTAAATCTTTAGGAGTGACATATAATGCACAATTTGTATAGATTTTCTTCTACCCCTCAAGATTTGTTTTATTGCTTGCAAAAGTAAAAATACTAGTTAAAAGTAAAAAGACTATATAGTGGGGCATTCAATAAGAACGTCCATTAGAAGTTGATTACAATATATATCTATATATGCAGAAAAGTTGATAAAATCTACATCGTCACTAATCAGTTTCTCTATTTTAGGTTCTCCTCGCCCTTTTCGCAAGTGAATGCCCCACTATATACTTACTAAAAGTAAAAAGTTAAAAGTAAAAAGACTAGTTTAAAAAGTTTGTAAAATAAAAACTTGACAAGTTAATAGAAAGACTTACCCATGCTCGTAAGTATCTACCAGAAGAAACTTAAGAATGCTAGACCAAAGACTATAGGTTAACTTATAAGAGAAGAAAATGTCACCAGTGTTGAAAAACACTCTCAGCGTCATCTATCATTTGGTGACTTACTAAGTTTGTTAACGTAATAGTAAGAATAATTAATTAAATAAGTGTGATTTAATAAGTAAAATTAGGGTAGTAATAAGTGTCTGGTCTCAGTTCCTGACAGAAAAATAATTACAGAGCTTGAAAAACTGCCAAGTATCACAAGACACTAGATCGTATAGGTAGTTTCTGTCGACACTAGCCCCAGTTTCCACTCTTAAAAATTAACCAGACTCTGTGCTGAACTCTAAATTATTGAGAACAAAGAAAACAATGATCCAATATATGTATTACCAAAACCACAACCCGACTCTATAAAAAAGAAGAAAAAGTAACACTGGATTAACAACTCTATAAGGAATGGCGTAAAAACAAATTAACAAACAGATTATGATCAAAAAATTGCCAAAAAACTTAGAAAAGGCAGGACAAATGAGTTCATAATCCTGTCAAAGTACTTAATTTATTTTAATTATCAGGATTTTTCGCATTTATTACATCAGGCTATGGTTCTGTCGACACTAAGAGAAAAAATACTGAACACGTCTCTATTGGCTTCTCTTTCCGAGTTCATAAAAAAAAAAAAAAAAAAAAAAAAAAAAAAAAAAAAAACACATAAAATGAGCATATTGGTGAATATTTAAAGCTTTCAAAGGACAAAGATACAAACAAAAATAAAATAAAACAATTCCGTGATTTTACCCACCCCCACCCAATAAAATCTGCAGTTCCACACTAAACCCAGATTTCCAGAAATTGCCAATTAAGTGATAATTTTCTACTTAGGATATCTTTCATTGGATTTTGGAGCCCACTGAGTCAGTACCAAGCAATCATAATGGGATTAAAAAATTAAAGATGGTGTTTAACTGATGGTTTCGCAGGGGCGGATCTAGAGAAAAATCTTTGTGGAGGCTCAATGTCACAAGAGCACCAATACGCAAAATCTTGGGGGGGGGGGGCGGGTGTGACAACGGGGCCAATAATTGACCGAATTTATTCTAAGTGCTTTAGTGAGTATAAACAAAAGAATGGGAATAAAGAAAATAATCGCGATCTCTGTCCTAGAATACTTTATTAACTCTTCTGAATTTCCTTCCCTTTATTCTTTCGTCTCTTTCTTCCCTAATATAATAATTTGTGATTAAAGCCACAAAGGAGCATATCAACTTCATTGCTGATTAAAGGTTTATCAATATACATTGTACGCAAAGATAAGTTTTCTTGAACAACTGAAATAACAGCAACAAAAACACCTATGTCACTAAAAATAAGAAAAGAGAACCGAGAATCCATGCGACAAGAATGAAGATGGGGGGAGGGCAGGCGCTAGCTCCCTCGCTCTGCGATAAAATCCACAGGTGTTGACGCCACTGCGGTTATTCAAAAGACATCATCACCTACATTTACACACCATGGAGTTAGTTGTTTTTTTTGGAAAGGATGTATCCTTTTAGTTTTGAGGAGAAATACGAAGGGGGTGGGGGAGGATCTATATTTAGAGGAGAGGTTCGAAAACAGTTTTCTAAAACCGAACAGTTAAACCGGAACTTTTCCAATGGCAAAAACAAAAGACACTTTTTTTGCGGACTATTCAAGTGGAACACGACACACTCGCAAAATAACTGGTCGTATTTACACAAAAAGTAAAGGATTTAGCCCCTTTTAAATAACTACATGTTTGGAGTCCTTAATCTGCAAAAGTCAGTCGTGCAAGTTGTGCATATTACTACCCAGTTTTAACATGTTGGTAATACTAATTCAAAAGGCACGAAGTCAAAAAAGAAATAAAATTTTCAGAATTCATTGTTTTGAAATTAACTCTTTTTGAATTACCGAAACCGACTAGTTTCCCTAAGAGGTATCTCTTAAAAAAAAAAAAAAAAAAAAAAAACCCTTTCGGATAGTTTTTTTTTTATTTTTTTCTATATGACAGGGTCAGAAATATCTCTCATCTAGTTATATTGAAGGCCAGACTAGTACCAAACATTCTTAAGGAAAAACAAATTCTGGAAAGCAAAGCTGTATCTATGCATGTGGCACGGAGAAAGGAGAGGGGTAGAGCCCTTCCCTTGAAATTTGACAAAATTCATAAAATAATGTACACATAGCAGCACATAATGACCAAAACACCTACAACCGCTTTTCCATATTAGGACCCCCAATCAACCTCCCCAGCTTAAAGATTCTGGGGTGGACCAGCTGGGAGTTACTGAAGAAGGAAACAGTTTGGTGTTTCACTTGCAAAACCCGAAACTCTTTGAATAGCTCGTCAATTTTTACGGTATAAGGGAAGGACTCGACATCAGAAGGCTTCATCTTAAAGTTACAACGATTTTAATCTACCATTACAATATTCGACAGACATATATCGATAATAATAATAGAAAAAAAAACAAACACTAAGCAGAAAAGATTATAAAAGAGGGATATAAACTCAAGAGGGGTGATTACAAAAACAAGTGCTGGAATCAACAAGCAAATCATAAAACTGGCTACAGACATAAAAATAAACTTAATGAACTTATAAAACAAACTTGATTGATATTAATGGGAGGGATATGCACAGCAAAACAGTGTCGTTGCAATTCAAAGGGTGCTATCTGGAAATTTTGTTAACTGATATTTATAACCCAACAACCCCCTTAAGCGAACAGATCGAATTAATTGGTCGAACGCTTTTCCTAGTTCTTTCCATTTCGCTTTTTGACTTAAGTCATGCAGTCCACTTTTTAGAAAAAAATGAGCTAAAAAAAGTGAGAAAAATATTGGCACGCTAGACTTGAAATCCCTTGTCCGTGAGGACACGGCTTCGAGTCGCGGTGTCGCTGGTTATTTAATTTGAAACAGAAGTCAATAGCGTGACTCTGTAAGCTCCGCAGGAGTCAACCCGGTTAGAAATGGGTACCTGGAGAAACCTAGAGAAGACAAACAGGAAGGGTGTGCGATCAGCGCTGCCGTTAGGGACTGTAAAATTTCAGTGCCCTATTCTTTACCTTTTATAACCTGCATAGATACCAGGTAATATAGTAAAAGCAATCTAAAATGCGAGCAGGTAAACAGTAGCCAGGCATCTAACAATAGAGGTGGCAATCAATGGGGGTAATAGAGAGGTAGACCTAAACAACAGTTTTTGCAGGGTTCAAACATCTCAGCAAAGCTTGACTTGTGTCATGGAAGAAAAAGAATAAGAAGTTCTAATAAATACATGCTGTCTGTAGTTCACTATGGATTAATACGTCAATGGCCTTTGTTTACCGGCCGCGGATACAGAGCAAAAGCATTTATCCTGGAGAGAAGTGAATAATTAATAGGAGGTGAGGAGACCGCTTAAAATTGAGACGAAATAGAGTCAACGCTTCTAGCTCAAATACCACTCTACTTAGCTTTAAGTAACATATGCCACAATGGCGCCTCATTGCCAGAATTTTAAACAATGTTTTTACAGATTGTTCAAAATTAATTTCCTTGAATATAAAAAGACATTCCAGCTTAAAACTCAAGAATTTATTCTTACATTCCTGTAAAATATGAAAAAGTCGACTAGCCACTATTATTTTTGAGTTACTGAGATACTTAGGGAATTCTACATAGAAATACTTGAAAATGATGCAGAGTTAATCATAACATTTAAATATGTATATTAAGTCTTTATGGTCAATCCTAAACATTAAATCTGATAAAATAGCCAATGAGAGATGGTTAACCATTATCGGTCCTTAGGTCATTTTCCCGTATTAAATTGTCACCAAGCTCTAGGGTAAGCTTAAATCTGTATTTGTATGTTAGAAATTTCAAAGTTTGTTATTTCACCTTTTCCAAGTTGCAAAAATGGTTTAAAGAAAAAAGCTTCTATTCACAAAATTTCACTGTACCTAGATGGTCAGATGGTCAATGACCTAGATGGTCATTACAGACCTTTCCACAAATTCTAATTTGCTATCGAAATTGAGGGGCACTTTCAATAATGAATTATGACATTTTCTTTTCATGAGGGTGGGGACGCAGGGGGGGGGGGGGGTATGCCAATCGACTTTCCCACAAGTTCGTCACTATTACGGATCAAAATTTAAAGTTCCGAAAAAATCTGCTACATTTAAACAAAATTGGTAAAACTGCACAATGTTTTAAAATTTCTTTTTATTCCCTTTATGCTGGTTGAACCACCCATAAGTGACACCTCTCCGAACAGATGTGCCTGTTCACATAAGTTTATTAGATTTCTATGTACATCTCAGTTAACAGAGGGAAAGAGCTAATAAGAAGAAAGAGGGAAAGACCTAGTAAGAAGGAGGAAACAGAAGCAAACAATTAGTAATTAATTTCCTTTTATATCAATAAATGAAATAAATGTTCAGCTAACGTTTAAATCAATTTGTACCATGCACTCAAGGAGAGGATTTTGATAGGAAACTCCTTCTACTACCAAGTTCAATTTACTGTATTTGCTGCCCTTATTTAACTTACTAAAATCTCATTTGCTGAAAAATTTCAGCGCAACACAATCAAAAGAAGGTGCGAGACATCTATTGCAAATAACACGTATCTGGCTGAAAATTATCCATCGGAAACTGATTGTTCAATTGTTGCATTTATAACTTCTTTTTCAAAAAGAAGTTACTCCAAAGGAAATAAAACTGCTTAAAACAACAAACATGTTAACAATAAAAATAAAAGAAAAGAGGAAAGACAACTTATAACAATAACATACTGGAAAATAAAAATAGGCCTATTGGCAGCATATAAAACTCTCTGCACACACTTTCTTTTGCATTTCTCACTTCAATTAAATTTCAATATTAAAATCCACCAAAACCTATATCATCAATGTCTTTACATTTAACTGATTGCCAAATGAAAAATTTCAAGTACCAAAGCTATATCAAATCACGCTATTTTGAATTTCTTACACAAAAAAAAAAACAAGAAAAAAGTCAATTCGAAAACATACACTTCTTAATTTTTTGATATAACTGTCAAAATAATATAATTTTTTATATTATTCCTTAAAGTTTGAGTTTGAATTTTAACAGGTATATGTATCTGCTTAAATTAAGTCTAAAATGACCTTTACTTTTCTTTGAAAACCTTATTTTTCGGAAACTCTTCATCCTTAAAAACATATCATCTTTAGGAAAGTGGGACAAATCCATACCCAGTATGCTACTAGGAGCAATCCAAGTCATTTAAAGGGGGGGGGGGTCAATTTTGTCAAATGCATTTTATAGCCACTAGGTAATCAAAGAGTATTTGTTTTTTTTTTTTCAACACCCTTTTATACATATATCCTTTCAAGAAGGGAGGGGGAGAACTAATTATCTCTCCTTCACTCGATATTATTTATTAGTCTCGGTCAATCCTCTGAGCAGCCACAGGACAAATCATCCCTGTAGACAACTATGTGGACATTGCACATGGCCATTCACAAAGGCATCCTCAGGGAAAATCGGGGGACAGGGAATCTTCTCTCAAATGCCAAAAGTACATATAAAGTACAAGGTTTATTAATTTTCAGTAACAATTGCCACTTTTCAAAAAGCCTTTAATTAATCTTTCTCATATTAATTCTCAATACCAAACTCATCACATGCGAATATTTTCCTTCTAAATATATATAAGTATTTCCGGAGACCACACTGCCTTTCCATGACGTACAAATAACAGTTCAATAGGGGCAAATCCTTTAATTTGACAGTAAAAAAACAAATAAAATCTTGGGTATTTTGGTCGCATATACAGTGGGCGTAATCAGCAGATGAAGTATGTGACCAAAATATCCAAACATTTCTGTTGTTGTTTCACTGTCAAATCAAAGGATTTGTTCCTATTGAGCTGTTTATGTACGTTCTAAACATATAATTTAGAATTCAAATTTAATTCCAATTGATCAGGAATATTTCTGGAAGTTTCCATAGATTTGAGGCCGTCTTATTCGTTAGTGCATACACATCCTTCAAAATGAAAAATTCCATTGAATAATTATTATTAATCAAAAATTACCCTGAAAAAAAAATCATGTCCTTTTGACTCTTATTTTTCTGGGGAAATACGGGGAAGGGGGGGAGGGGAGGACTATTTAGAATAAAACCACAAGCTGGACTAAAACGCATAAACAGCAACCCCTTTTCATAAGAGAGAATTACAATCTTTCCCTCTGCTTTGTAATGCTCAGTCTCTTTTCTAAACAATCTCATTTAAAATCTCCTATTTAGGTCAAAGGTATATCATATCTTGTAATGAATATTTCACCCCCTGCCGTGGTTCGATTTGGCTAAAACTCTTCGCAAGTGTTGGTCTTCGATGATAATACATGAATCAATAAACATTTATCAGTCAATTTATCAATTTTAAGTAAAAATCTATTTACATGGGCCTTTACAAGTTGCAACTTTGATTCTATTGCTTTAATTACTAACTTGCAGCTAATGATATAGCTACTGCTTCTTTTGAAAGAGAGAAAGGTCCTTGAATAACCGATAAACAGGTATATAAACATTGTAAGTATGAAGGCTGAAAATTGACCGCAAAATAAAAAAAAGTGAAATAAAAATTCAAATTACTGTTTTTATCTTCAAATGCAGTAAAGTAAAAACAAACTCTTGGTTACCAAAAAAACATCGCTATTTTTTAGCGAAAAAGGAAAGCATGGGAAGTAAATAGAAGAAAAAAAAAAGAAGAAGAAACTCAAGGTCTCGTCGGGATTTTTTTTGTTTATTAAAAAAGGGTCAAAAAATTTTATTTAATAATTTTTAAACATTAAGAAGGGTTTTGTATAGAATCACATTTTTTTTCTTGGTTAAAAAAAAAACTAAAAAAAAAAAACACGAATCATTTGGCAATGAAATAAAGGCGCAAAATATTCCATTATACCCGGCGCAACAGAAGACAAAAAGTAAAAACAAAATACCGACTAAACAATTAAAAACTGTCGGTGAATCAAATACTCCAAAAATTGTTCAGCTTATCTAGCTCGAATAATATAAATTCCAAATTGTCTCATTTCATAATTTCATTTAGCGAAAGCAGCAAACACAGACCACATTAATTCATTGGCTCCAATTTTGGTCGCCTCTACCTCAGGATCAAGATAGATAAGTTCACGAACTCGTTTCATGGCCAGCTCATAATCTTCATCGTTTAATGGCCCGAAAGCATTTTCTAAGACATCTGAAGCGTAAGCTAGGAATATCAATGCTAATAAGCGTTTATCGAATCTGTGCGGATCATTTACCCATCGGGATAGAACAGCATCTTGAACCTAAAAATTCAAGAAAGGCTATTTCAAGAAAATTAAACTCAATCTGTAAGATTCAATTAAACTCAATGTTTCATAAATAGCAATGTGTTGGGCAAAAGCTTGCACTGTCTTCCGAAGGAACAAATACAGGTCTGTTCCACTCATGAAATATCTTTTTGTTTTGCAATTTCTCCTATATTTTTTCATATAATTTGTCCAAAAATAGTTCCATGTGTCCACTCCTATTTTATTTCAAAATAGCATTAGCCAAAAATAGTCAAATTCAGTAAAAAATAATTGGGGGTTATTTATTTTATCATTGTTGCAGCGTCAGATGCATCCTTATAAAGAACGAATTCTAGCCCATAGTACCCAAATATTAAAAACGCGTTTTGAAAAAAAAAAAAAAAAAAAAAAAAATGATAAGCTAGGAAGAATCGCCATCTTAGGTTGTTTCCGTTGATCAATTGGTAAGAGTCAATGATAAAATAATTGATAAGAGACTATAACCCTCAGCCAATCATTAATTTGAAAACAATCATGTGATACCCGAAGTCTGCATTTATCCAGAGTACTTTTGCAGAGCTAGTTGGTATCCAATCACCAGAGGAAGTGTACGTTTTTTCTTTTATTTATAGCTGAAGTCTGAGCGAAAGCGAGTATTGCATCCAGTTTAATCCACACAGTCAGTAGCTTTCACTAAAATGGTGACAAGTTTTCTAGTTGGTTTGGTTAGTATGCCTGTTATGTCTCATTGCTTTTCGAGTTAAAACTTAAGAGGAAAAGCATTTTGTAGGGATGGGGGAAGGCACTAATAATTCTGTGTCTGGATGAAGTGGACGAAATATTTGTCTCTGATTCTCCACAGGAGTATATGCTACGTTTTTTTATGCGTATCGTGCATAAATGGACTTACAACTTTGTGTTTGGGAAATGGGGGCAAAATATTTATCTCCAGTTTCCCCGCAAGAACATTTAAAATTAAATCGAATGTTCGGTCAATCAAATTGGTCATGTGTAAATAATTTTCTAAGTACCATAAATGTTTAGAAAATTAGGAATAGAATGTTTAATGCAAAAAAACTTTTACATACTGTTTCTGATAGTGTCGGGGGCTAAATTAAAAACAATAAACGTAGATAAAAAATCCAGAGAAAACGTAGATGCAGCTTCCCTTCGAATGTGCTATATCTCTTCAGAGATATAAACATTGCTAAAGTTTAAATTTTTACCGTCAAAAAGGGTGGTTAAATTTAAGTAATTAGCTAAGTTTACTTATTTCTATGGTTCACCGTGGGAAAAATGACGAAAATGTTGTAATGGGATAAAAGCTTCAGTTTTGAAACAACGAAAAGAAAAATCTTAAAAACAGGGTTTTCAGGTATGTACAGACTCAAAAGATTTAATGTACCATTTTACAAGTTAATTGTATTCTCATGTTAGTTTTTTTTTCACTTTGCTTTATTTATCGCAGGGGTGATTCTGGTCTCTTTTGTGCCCAGGGCAAAATATTGATTATTTCCCTCCTAGTCTCTCAGAAAATTTTCAGACCGAATTTTAACAAAAATTTTCATAACAAAATTATTTTCAATTTAATAATTAATTTACAATTTATTTTTTAAGTATTTTTATATTTATTATTTAAGCTATTTAATTATTATTAATTATTGTAATTATCATTATTTAACTTATTTAATACTTATTATTTAATTATTTTATTTTTACTTTATTTTATTAATTAATTTCATTTATTAACTGCACTCTCTACTTTATTTTAATGAAAATAAAATTAAAAAAAAATTATAAATGATTATGACCGTTAGGCCAATTTATTTGAAATATTGCACTCCTAAAATTTTTGCTTCCGGAGCAAGAGCCCCCTCTGTCCAAGCCCTAAAACCGCCTCTGATTGATCATGGTTTCCTTGTGAAATGAAATATATAGTCTACGTAACAACGGGCAAAACTTGGAAACATAAACTAATCTACCCTGCAGCAAAGCACACCTATATTGCTTAGTGAACTGAAAAAAAAAAAAAAAAAAAAAAAAATCACCTTGAGATAAAATGAATGCATTAGAGAACATATCACTTCGATGTATTTTTTCTTTTATATGGATTTTCTATGAGAGCCAAAATGTTTTTAAAAACTGTTCGTTTTTGAGTTAGTATCGGTTATGCACGCAGAAACATTGTGCAGTGGGATTACCTTCACTAGGAGACACTCCGCCCCGATTACTTGAAGAACAGGGGCTGAAGAAAAAAAACAAATCTTAATAACAAGGCTCTTAAGCTCGTCCACGGTTATTAATTTAATAATACTGTTTTAAGCCAGGACAAGTCAGAAAACTGATTAAAATGATGGTTTTCTGAAACACTAGTTTCCAGTAAGGATGAATAGCACCAGTGGTGCCAATTCATGAAAATGTGGGAGGGGGAAAATCAATAATTCAAAATCTAAGACGGGCAATTCGTTTTCCTCTATTTCTTCCGATGTAAATATCCAAAAGGTATTTTTTAAATCGAAGGAAGGTGGGACAGGAGAAGAAATCTAGGGGGCCAATGCCCCTCCTCTTTGTTGCGACCCATTAGCACAAGAAAAAGTTCCAAAGAACTAAAAAAAAAAACGGTGACATAAATATACTTTTTACCCTCACCCCGAGGAAAAATAGCCACCTCCTCTCTTAATGCCCAGATCAGTATACATCTATATTTAAAAAGTATATGAAAATAGTATGCCCACCCTACCCGTCTTCCTTCCTCCAAGGGTCTGTGTCCGAGGATAACAGCCTTTCTACATCCCTCTTCTCGCCGGGCCAGTTCCGACTAAAGTATTTTGAATTTCAAGTAACTATTTCTCAATTTTCATATTCATTAAAAAAAAAAAAAAAAAAAAAACCAGCGATTTAGCTGTTAATTACGGAAAAAATAGTAATACAACACATGGCAGATCCGGATGTAAAGGGTCGTTAACCGACTTTACCTAATTCAGTCAGAATGGTAACGTTTAACACTTGAAATATTGAGATGCTTAGTACTGCCAAAATAAGCAGAAAAAAAACTAGCTCATTTTAACCAAACAAGCATGAAGGTAGCGCATGCAGAAAGTGCTTGGCGAAGTGGGATCCGGTAGTAATTAAAGAAGAAGAAGAATAAAGAAACTGTTTCAGTGAATTTTGAAGGGGATTTAATACCTTAAAGGATCACCCTATCTCATTCACTAAAATCTTTTTAGTTTGTTTAGACAAACCATTTAGAATTGATAGGGCGGTCTTGCCATAACTTGCAGAACTTAGATATGAGACCTGAATTAACGACAGGAAACCAAAAGCTGACACCTACTTTGGCAGAAATCTTAGAAAATTATTTTCTCCTGTTTTGCGCTGGAGATAGATATTTAGTTTTAATGAAACTTACATCATTAGTAAGTGTAAATTTAACTTTTTTTTCCATTAAACAGAACAAAACTTTATTTTTAAAGTTCATGAAAGGACAGTCCCAAAAATGTTCTACTATTGCTGCTAAGAAAATGGTAAAAATCAACCCCCAAAAATATCATTTGAAAAACTTTGCAGCTTTAGGAACTCCCTGTGGTGATACTCGTTTTGACTGAAAACCTTACCAAAACATGGGACATATTTTTTTATGATGTGGGTATATTAATTGACAGCGGTTTGCTTAAAAATTGATAACGATTATATTTTCTTTATTTCAAACAAACTTACCCGTAATATGTTGCTGCGATCTCAAATGAAAGGAAATTGATTTAGAAATTCTACAGCGGAAAACTCCCCCTCCGCGGTAAATTCCCTCTCCTCAAGGAAAATTCCTCCCGCGTATTAATAAGTCGTATTTTTAGATTTGAACGTACATAATAAATTTACCCCCCCCCCCGCGGGAGATCTCCCTCAGTCCCCCCTTTGAAAATTGCCTCCCCCGGCCACTCCCCTTCATCGGGGAATCGGGCCCATAAATCGATATAGACAATAATGCACATAATCTATAAACACGAACATCGATTTTTTTCAA
Source organism: Artemia sp. Qi Xiang Cuo (assembly GCF_049724085.1). Taxonomy (NCBI): domain Eukaryota; kingdom Metazoa; phylum Arthropoda; class Branchiopoda; order Anostraca; family Artemiidae; genus Artemia; species Artemia sp. Qi Xiang Cuo. The sequence continues at coordinate 24,393,950 of NC_142809.1, forward strand.
ATGCCATGCTTTACACAATAGAGGTAATGCCAGACTAAATAATGCTGTCAAAACTCATGGAAAATCACCCCCCCCCCCCTAGACACTTCCTCTTCATTGTGGAATGGGTTTTCCCCAACATCATGCTTTCCACAATAGAGTTAATCCCAGACTGAATAAAGTTGTCCCTTACCCTACACTTTTATAAACTGCCGAATTAATTTGTTTTGATTACCTATGACAAGAGTAAGAAAATAATATGCAAATCAAATTCATTTTAACTTGGAAAAACTCCCCTTCAATCGCGGAATTCCCCGCCGACAATTTGGACAGATCAGATGAACAGTACAGTAATGCATACAGGACATACTTTCGATTCTTCATATATATAGACTAGCCTCTTGGTAGCTTTTCGAACCGTTGACGCAGTCAATATTTCAAGGTATCGAATTCCCTTAATCTGAACAAAATCACGTAAGTTTTAGTGAAATCAAGACAAACAAATTCATAGAAATAGCGTCTGTCCAACAAAATAACAAAAACAATTAAAAAAAATATTAAAAATAAGGCATGCAATTATTTTCATTTCTTATTTATCTGTCCTTTGCATTGGGTTGAAGACAAAAGAATGACTTTAGCCCTAACTATTTAAAAAAAATAAAAACAATTTTTTCAGCTGAAAATAAGAAACAACATAAATTCATAAAACTTAAAACAAACAGATATTTTACCGTGTATGAGGGAGGATGCCTCCTCCCCAACCCCCTCACTCGTTAGACTAAAGTCTTCTAGTGTTTAAAAAAGCTGCTTACTCCCATTCATCGGCCGTTATGTTTTTTACACAAATTTTCTTAAAGAATTGGGATTACCAGTTGCAGGCCTCATCATTTCTTGCTGTTAAATTGTATAACTCAATAATTGTTAATTGATTGGTGGCGTCGTCCCGTTTTTCAGTTTTTGTGCTTACAAATAAAAATGTTGGATTGTAATTAAAATTAGAAAACCAGCCTACAAAATCACCCACCGCTTTATCAGCTAGTATCCTTCATAATAGCTGATGCGCACTTACACATCACTATATACATCTACAATTTTATGAAATATAAAGCAATTCAGTTTAGTTAAAAGAAGTTTTAAAATAAATATCAAAAATATTGTCTGTAATAAGAAGGGAGCTATCACTCCATAGTACCCTTATTTAGGCTCGGTCTAGACAAAGGGAGGTTAGAGATATATCCTACGTCCCCCCATTCCCCTTCCAATACTTATCCCCCCTTCATCGCCTAAACACAACACACGATCACTCCTTCACAATAGCGGAAGCGCAATAATAGCAACGCAATTTCATAAAAAAATCAGGGGAATCAACTTAGTTCAACACAGCATGAAGATAAATGTAATGTACCACTGCTCGCCATTATTTACCCTACAACTCGGACTCTGAGGCAATTTTCATCAATATCACCTGCTTTTTGGGGTATGTTTCCCCTCTTTTTCTAAAATCATGCAAATTTTCACAGGCTGGTAGCTTATGATGGGTAACATTAAACTTAATAAATTTTACACATTTGAAATCGACATTAAAAGCCAATTCTTTAGACGCATTATTTGTGGTTAAAACTTGAATTTTGGTTATCATTGAGCAGCATCTATTTTTGATTGTTTATTTGCATTCAACTTTTTTTTTCACTGCCTTAGCAGATTTTAATTTGCTAAGCAAAGCGAACGAATGGACAGACAACGAGGACTGAAGGCCGAGAACTGAAAGAGAGACACGAGTGCCGATTTGTGAGGGCCCAATGTCACAAAATCTATAACAAGTTTGTGTTTTTCTGTACTTGCTAAAAAAAAAAAAATATGGCTTCGTAAAGTTTATTAACGAGTTTGTGTTGATTCATCTTAATTTTTTTTTTTTTTTAATAGGAAGAAGCAGACCGAAAATCAGCCAGAGACAGAGAGAACAAGAAATAGAATTAATAGAAATTGACATATCATTTTGGTAACAGGACCAGAAGTAATAAACACAGGACGGTACCCAATTGGAAGTGGCTTCTGGGATGATAAACCGTTCCAGAAATATAACTATTTTCCCACGATCTCTATCTTTTATCTGTCACTTGACACATATGGGCACCCTCCCTTACCGGACAAGAATCTAGCGTGCCAGAATGTTTGGATCAAGGAAGGGAGGGGGCAAAAAAATTGCCGATTTACAGAAGGAAAAACATACAGTGAATTTACTTTCCTTTGCTCTATAAAACAGCTGTCTCCCTGTCTAAGCTGCTCTCTGGCAACGCAATGACCATATGAGGATTACAAGAATTATTACCCTGAATCAATACACATAATTACAGGTGGCGTGATCGCTTGAACTTCGTAACTCTCAAAAAAGCGGGATCTTCAGGGTTAATTAAATAGGTAATTAAGGGGTAATCAAAATACTGACAGTATATAGTAGTAATTCAACATCCAGTACAGCGGTCTAAAGGAATGCAACACTACAGTTTACTTAATTCGCTTAGTGGATCTACTCTTCCAATGGCTCGATAATGGTAGTACATATGTTGACCTTGTACAAGCGGACATTTAGAAAGCATTCGACCTCATAAGCGACTTGGTTGCGGTGACGAATAAAATAACTATGGATGCAAACAAACGTACTTTAGACCTTGTACTGAGTTGTCTGAAAAAAAAAACGAACACAGCGTGAAGGGCCCTACAAGGGACCAAAATTTGATGGCTTTATCTTCATATGCCTTACTGAAGTTTGTAGGTCGAGCTCTCATTTTCTCTCAAGTATTTAGTATCTAACCAAGTTATACAGCTGAAGTTCAGTGATAACCTCCTAAGCTCCTTCTTTGGTGACTGGAAAGAATATAGATTTACCATCAACCACGCCAAATTGAATATCATCAGGCTTTGCTCCCTAAATCGTTACATCGAGTCCTCCTAGTGCCATCCAGTTGTTTCGTCGTCAAAAATTTTGAGTAGTGCTTTTGTTTGAATGTAGTTTATCGAGCATGTTGATCAGCTAGTAAATTCCGACAACGCCTCATTCTAAACTCTTGCCTGTCTAACTTATCTAAGACCGCAAATCGAATACGCTACGCCTGTTTGGGGTCTCTTCGTCCAGAGAATCAGCTACTTACGTGTAAAAATGAAGCTATTTAGAGCAGCAGCAACCACAACTGGAAGTGGAGTAGAAGATTAAAAAATCTGAGGCTTGAATCATTACAAGATAAGCTTGAACATTTAATAACGATTTTTAAAAAAAACGTTACTTGGCTCGCCACATCTCAGCACAAGAATGCCCGCAGTGAATTGCACTGCTGCAGTGAATGCCCGAAAGAGGTCAAAGCTGAAATTACACTCCGTTACATTCAAGACAAATCGTTCTCGAAACTCATTCGTCCCTTCTTTTGTGGAAGTATCAGTCCTGGTGATTTAATCATGCATATGTGGTTTTACTGTTTTAATTTTTCAAAGGACGATGTAAATTAGCTTTGTGCTGAAGTGTATGTCTAAATATACCCAACTCTAAGTTGGTCTAAGTAAGTATTTCAAAGCGTACAAGCACCTAGAAGACCTAGAAGGTAAAACCATACAGACCTAGAAGATAAAAGAGAGGTAGTAGGAGAACATGGAAACCGAACACAGGGATGAAGAGAGGGAGAAAGAGAGAGGAAGGGATGTAAAGACTGAAGGAACAGTAAATAGTGAGGGAGATGTGAAGAGTGAAAAACACAGAGAGAGAAAGAGCGAGAGAGAGAGAAAGAGAGAGAGAAAGAAAGAGAGAAAGAGAGAGAGAGAGAAAGAGAGGGAGGGGGGGGGGCGAGATATAAAATGAGTCGTAACCTTTTTGACCAACCGAGTCTTGGTTATACTATCTGTCAACGGATGAGTAGTCATGTCAAAAAGAAGAAAATTCTGCTTCTCTGTTGTCAGTACCCCTTTTTCCACGAGGTTTTTTGCCAGTCTTTCCCGCACATTTTTAAGCTGGTACCGAAGTTTCAATGGGTTCCATGTTTCCCCTGAAAAAAACAAATTAAAAGAAAATAAAAAGAACAGCAGATAACCATTATTTTCTGAATTTTGGTTACTTACAGGATAAAATGCATTTTCCAACCGGTTTCAAACAATTACTTTACCTCTAAAGCGCCCCTGCTAAGGAGATTAGTTCAAGCTAAATACTGATGACTCTCTTTGACCACCAATAAGTTTGAGTGGTTACCTCAGACTTTCGTCACAACCGTTACCGCTATAATCTTGCACAATGGTTTTTAAAAAGGAGCCTATTTTCCGTCCATTTTGGAGTCACAACACCAAGGGATAGACCAAAAATTTAGTAGCCTAAAAAGGAAACTTTTTAGGTTTAGGCAACATTGACCATGCGGCAATAAGAATTTCTCATTGGTTGATTCTATTCATTCCGTATCTCACTGGTGGAGAAAGACGATTTGCAAATCAAATGACATGACCAACCGAGAAAAGAAAAGATAAGTTGGCTAATAATGAGGTTAATTTAGGACCACTTAAAAGGCACAAGCGATTTTGTATCTTAAACAAACGGGACTAAAAACAGTTTTTTTGCAATTAGTTATAAAAAGATTAAACGCTTTTACAAGAAAAGTAAAACAGCAATATTCCAACCTGAAACGAGCAAAAATAGTCATAGAACAAGTCAAGCTAAAACGACCCAAGATTATTATTAATGAATAGGTGCAACCTTAAACAATCAGAAACTAAAACTAATAATAACGCCCAACTTAAAGCGAACAGATATAACCACAAATAAGAGACGGGATGCCGATTCTCTCAGCCCCACCCCTCCCCCAAAGGTTATAGTACCATTCCCACTTTACTGAAAATGATGTGTATTTTCAACAGTTTTTTTTAACAGTGAAATTTGAAAAATCAAAATACTTTCCAGTTCCCACAAAAAAACAGCAACAACAAACAACAATTTCCTAACAGAGGCATGTGTGACGATCAATATATTTTTTTTTTTTTTTAAGGAAACTTATTTTCGTCTCAACTTTGTCCTTTTGATTACAATTAAACTTGAAGATTCATTATCAAATATAATGACATTTGATTCAATTTTATTTAAATTGATAAAATGGTGTTAATTTTTCTATGTTTTTTTTTTGTTTTTGCTGTTGTTGTTATAGATCTACAATAGATCTACAATGGTTTTAATTTTTGGACGTTTTTTTTCTGTTTTTGCTGCAATAGATCTACAATGGTGTTAATTTTTGGACGTTTTTGCTGTTGTTGTTATAGATCAACAATAGATCAACAATGGTGTTAATTTTTTGACGTTTTTTTTCTGTTTTTGCTGTTGTTGTTATAGATCTACAATAGATCTACAATGGTGTTAATTTTTGGACGTTTTTTTTGTTCTGTTTTTGTTGTTGTTGTTATAGATCTACAATAGATCTACAATGGTGTTAATTTTTTGACGTTTTTTTTCTGTTTTTGCTGTTGTTGTTATAGATCTACAATGGTGTTAATTTTTGGACGTTTTTTTTATGTTTTTGCTGTTGTTGTTATAGATCTACAATAGATCTACAATGGTGTTAATTTTTTGACGTTTTTTTTCTGTTTTTTCTGTTGTTGTTATAGATCTACAATGGTGTTAATTTTTGGACGTTTTTTTTCTGTTTTTGTTGTTGTTGTTATAGATCTACAATAGATCTACAATGGTGTTAATTTTTTGACTTTTTTTTCTGTTTTTGCTGTTGTTGTTATAGATCTACAATATTTCTGTCGAATCAGACACTTTGTAGTAATAATGTATTCAAATTTCGATCCAACTGGAGCCTAAGGGATTCCAAGGTGGTATTTAGATTCTCTTGGAAAAAATTGGGAAGAAAATTCCACTCCTCCAGTCTCTTGATTAATTTGGTCTTGTCCCTAGTAATTTAACAAAAATTTGCCTCATGTTTTAAATGAAAATCATAAAGACTTCAAAGAGTATGTTACGATTTTATTTGGATAGTTGGACTTCTCTAGGATTTTACCACGGAGGAATTTTATAGCAACAGAAGTAAATTTGTCATCAAAGATTTTTGTTTATCTGTATCTTAAATGTGCAAAAGAAACTGTCAAAATCCCCCTGGTTACGCTTATCTTCTCCATTGAAGCAAATTCCCCATGTATAATTTTCGTCATGCGAGCTGGGTTTGTCAACATTGCAGAAAAGTAATTAAAGATAGATAATTTTTCCCCAAGTCCTTTTTGTGCTTAAGTTGTCTATTATCATAATTTATTTATTTATTAAATTAAATATCCACCTACTAGCACTTGAAACAGACGGAACATAAGATGAACAAAATAAGAACAAAATCAAACGAAGCAAAAGCAAATGCACGCATACAACATCATCATATTCACATATAAATAAGCCAAAAATGAATCCCCGCAATAAACACAAGTCACTTAAATACTTATTAATTAATTTAAAATATTTTTCAATTCAAATACACTTTCAGAAAAAAATTCAGTTTATGCAATAATACTAAAAGCAAAAGGCCCCCCCCCCCCAAGAGGCCTGTGTTTCCCGAATATAAATTTAGTAAATTTTCCGGGATTTTAACTGAGAAAGAGCAAAATAACTAAATAGTTTGCATTAATTTTGGACAGTTGAACCAAAAGAGTAGCTCAATCCTGGATATAGACAACCAGGCACAAAACGGACCCTCGCTCTTTTTATAACTGAGTATAGCCGACAATTACGTACAGTTTGTAAAAACATTTTGCGAAATAAAGCGATCTTAGTGACTTTCAACAAAAAGGTTAAGAAACAGCACTAGATTTCAAAGCCCAAACCCATGGCGCTGATCTCTGTTTCATGGCCCTTCAACCAGGGAGTGCAATAGGGTTCTGATTGCAAAACCCCAGGGTAGTGATTTTTGACGATGCATAATTAAACATCAAGAGGTATTCCCAGAAAAATCTTAAATAATTGTGGGACGAAAAGGAAACAACATTTCTATATTTAGGAAGTCAGAAGTGAATTGTTACAGGGAGAACAGGTTCAAGGATCCTACTAATGGTCCTCTAGTGTGCAGAATAAGAACCCTTGCGCGACTCAGGTTCCAGTTCGGTACGATATGTCCACCACTTGCGAAACATGTGTTTTACGAGTTTTAATTTGGGACATCTATATTGAACAATTGACCTCATATTTTTCACCAATATGCGCAGAAGCTCTAACACACCATTTTTGATGAAAAGAAAGAAAAATAAATATTAGGAAAAGAAAAATCTACAATCAGCGTGTTTATAAATCCTAAAATATGGTTACCCAGTGAACAAATTGGCGGGCAAGGCTGTCAAAAGGAGCATGGGCTCCAGGGCCTCACTTTAGGCTACTCAATTATAAAGATAAGAAGTGTTTTTATGACTCTGATTTCAACAAGGTGACCCTGCACATCTTTCTATTGAGAGAGAGAAATTCTTTTTTAATTATAAGACCAATATTCAAAAAAAACAGACCTACCACGTGAAAATCTATACAGATTTGTTTGTGGCAGGACTCAATATTTTATTCACTTAATGCATATATATTGGAAAAAAAAAAGAAAAAAAATTCAATTTTATAAATAAATAAAAAATAAACCTCGTGGGAACCACGAACCAATACTCACACAAGACACGCTTTCCGGAAGACTGTTCCAAACCGAAACACCCACATGCCTAAATACAAAACTAGACCTAACAGTATGTCGTCTCTCATGTACTAGGTCCGCCGAGTTCCTTGAATCATAAGAATGGTACGCAGAATTTGATGATAAAACATCACAAAAATAATTAGGTGCTAGTTTATTTAAACACTGATACACGAAAATACCGGTCTGATAATCTCTCAACGGCCCAACATTTACAATATTAAAATGGCGATAAAAATCCATTGTACGTTCACATTTTTCAAAATCACCGAGCAGGCGCAGCGCTTTATTCTGCACAATTTGTATCCGTTTAAAATTTACAACAAAATTACTAGCTCGCACAGAACAACCATATACAATATATGGATGAATAAGTGAATTATTTAAAAAATTTTAAACTGAAACAGGAAAAACATGTATAAATCTACAAATCAGCCCTAAAACCCACGCTACTTTTACCGATACAATTTCACTATGTTTTTTTTTAATCAAAATACAATCAATCTGAAAACCAAAACCAAGATACACTGTATTAAATATCTGCTTAGTCTCCGTACCATTAAAATTAACTAAACCAAAAACATTATCAATAACTCCAGTACCACTAAAAATCATGTAATTAGTTTTACTCGCCTTCACTGCTAAACAACTAAAACTAGTAAAAACATGTAGGTTATGTAGCACTTTATTTGCTTTTGAAACAAGCTCATTCAAAGCCTTTCCAGCAATCGTTATAGCTGTGTCGTCCGCAAAGGATGTTATGGCGGCATCGGGAATGTAGAACCGTAATTCTACATTCAATATTAAAATGTATTTATCTAGTGTTTGTTTTATATTGGCAAATTGCATAGGTTAAGGCCCTTTTCCCTAGAACTAATTAAAATGACTGTCGCAAAATTTTGATGGAGTACCTGTGGGACTACAGGGCGATAAGGAGCGCTGAAAGGATGTGGGTGGGCCCTCTGACCACTTTTGATACTGAAAAAAAGGCCCTAGAACTCAGAATATGATCAAATGTACGTATGTACGACCATCTGTTCTCGACGATGACCCATAGAGAAAAAAAAACATGAGAGACGCAACAGTGTTTACCAAGATAGACAGTACTATTACGTTGACTCTGATATCTTCTTGGAAAATGTGATCGGCAATCGGAAGCCTTTTCAAAGAAGATAAAAAAAGTGCCAAATTTTTATATAAATATTATCATAGGCAGTGCAATCGCGCTGCCTAAGTAAAGAACGATGTTGGCACAATATTTTTTTTTTCTTTTTTTTTTTTTTTTTTAGACCAGGGCACTTCGTATCGAAGAAATTGTCTTAGAAACTTGTGAGGGCCCAATGGCACAAAATCTTGTGAGGGCCCAATCCCTCACAAAGGGCTCATTCGATTGGATATTGGAGTCGCTTGTGCCCTTTTTAATATTCGAAAGTGATTGGAAGGCAACTAAAACCCCATCCACGCCCACCAATTACCAAAACACAACCAATCAAAATTTTGAGATATCTATTTTGTTCAGCGTAGTTGATTTCCAGATAGAAATACAAATGAATGTCAATGAAAAAAAAATACAAATGAATGTGAATTGTCACTTTAATATACATATACTGATATTTAGTAATCAAAATGTTAATATTATTTAATTTATTAAAGTTATAAAAGTAAAAACATTTATATTTTTCCAGTAAAGTACAAATTATGTTCTGGCCTTGGAAAGGCATAGGGGTTTTGAACCCAACTTTTGTTAATTTCTGCTCGTTTTGAGTTCGACTTGGTTATTTATTGTAATTTCTGTTTGTTTTGGGTTTCATTTATTTATCGATGCTGATTTGCGGTTGTTTCATATTTGGTAGATTATTGGATTTTATATTTGCTTATTTTTTGTTTAATGGAGTTCTTTACTTTTCTTTGAAAAACTTATTTTGTGAAAAAAGTCTTTTTTTAATTAATTCCAGTAAAGAAAGCATGGAATAATTGATTTTGGACTAAAAAAAATTTCCCCTTTCACTTATTCATGCCCTTAGATTTTTTCTCTCTCTTCTTTCTTGAGAGCACTCCTTTTTTTCAGGCATAAAAAAAAACACAAGAAAAACAATGACATGCTAAGGGGCATGCACCTAGATAGGTTTTGTAAGGGCATGCCATTAGAAAACCCTTGTCTCAACCCCTGTGTGAAGTTATGAATGGGATGACGGAGAGAAATGATGCCATATAGTCATCTTCTTAATATCAAGCTAGCCTTAATGGTTACTAATCTAACCACCTGTATCACGTAACAAAAAAATCAAACAAAAAAGTCAAATGATTAAGCTTGACCAGCTTAAAATAAGATAGACCTGAACTATTTTTGGGGCATTAAAAATAATACTGAAAGAAAAAATACCATCAGTTTTTTTTTCTTTCCCTGTCAGTGGGTGACTTTTTTTTTACACATATGTATATTAAAAAGTATTTAGATTGAAAGACAAAACAATGAGTCAAGCAGGCTATCACGCAAGTATTACTATCTAAAATAAACAGTCTCATTACATAGATATTGAGATTGTCTGTTGACATAGGAGATAAAATGCTTCAAAATGCATTCAATACTGATTAGAAGGTTGATAAAACCCCACTCTTAATCGTTAGGCTATGATGGGATTTATGCAATACTTCAATAAACTTGCCAATTGAGATACTAAAGGGAAAGTAAAACATTGATGTAAAAAACCTCCATTACCCTGAGGTTATCCTTTTCTGGGTATGAACAAAGGGGAAATATTCCGGACTTTGGAGTGCTCAACAAATTATAATCCGAAAAAACCTTCCTTTCTTGTTTTTTTTTTTTTTTTCACGACAAAAACGACCAAGTTATGTAATTATTGACACTTTTTACGACTGCTTCCAGCTATGAGTGTCACGAGGGTTGCAGCCCAAGCTGCAACCTATTCGTTGTCACCACAAATTGTTCACCTAACGTGTCAGATACCTAGCCAAAACCTGTCATTCCGCTTTCTGGCCTTCATTGGGGGTCTGATTTTCAACTGTAGTTAACCATGCCGAAGCTACTCAAAATATTCCAAGTGCTTTAGGCTTCACCATCAATAACGAGACTCGGCTACTCTAAGCGCTTGCTATAGAGCTCGCCGTCTGAATACACTCCATTGTGCTTTTTGCAAATACTGTATAAATGTAGTTTATACATCCTGTAGTTAAATGTAGTATATAATCGTGTTTGAATAATGTTGGAAATATTTTGAGAAGGTTGATGTATATTCAATACTGTGTTGAATGATGAAATGATGTAGATGTAATGTTCATGTAGCTGTATTCAATACTGTGCTTCGTACAAATAGTGGATCTACATGGAAATACTTAGGGGATTCTGAGTTTCGTTATTATATTGGACAACTCGCAAACTTCTCTCTCTATACTTGTCATAAAATTTTGGTTCCTCCTAGATTTTAGATATTTCTAGATTCTAGATTTCTTTTTATCAACAGATTTATGGGGTTATTTCAGGGTCATGACAAAGCAGATCAATTCGGGTCAAAAAAAAAATTCATTCGAAATTTTGGGAAAATCAGAAGATATCAGGTTAAGGGAAAATGACAAATCATAGGGTGTTTTATCCCAGAAATTTGTAAATTCTCGTAGATAGGGGGAAGTTCAAGAGAATGTCTTATTTTAACAAAAACTCACGTTGACGTAATTTTTGCATCATCGTTTATGTTAGATGAAAATCCTTTTCTGTCAGGTTTATTGTCTATATTAAAAAAAAGTTATAAAACGAACAAAATTAGTTTTTACCGCCATGATATCAACAGCTTCGAGCATACATTTCAAATTCTCTAAGAAACTCAAGCAAAAAAAAATTAAATATTTCAGAACCAAAGTCATTGGGTAGCATATAAAAATGACAGGTTGGTTTATAAGGCAACTCGTTGGCAACACCAGTAGTATTATTAATAATGTAAATTTTAAAGAGCGGAAACGCACTTGAGTATTACTCGAAATAAAAATTAATAAACCATTATATAAACTGCTGAAATCCAGTTATACTTGCTTATAGGACGTATAATCTTAAGAAATAATACGAAAATCTGAAGATAGTGGACCTACTCGGACACCTTCTCTCTACTAAAGGATAATATAGAAATTTTGTAAAATTAAGTCATATAAATCTTAAAATGCTTTATTTCTCTACTGTAAAGAGCGCTTTAAAAGGGCTAGTTTTTCAAAATTCTACATATACAGGGAAATATCATGAGTTAGCTTATTTGAGATAAGATAGTTTTATGTGTCGGACAGACTTTGAAACAATAACTTTTATTCGTTAAAAGGCTTCAGCTTCGTTCTATATTCTATTATAAAAAGTTAGTTAAAAAAAATTTAACCCATTAGCATTGATGTGTTTAATTACTCTGGACCATGCGACAATATAAAGGCTATGTTCTAACAGAAGATGGTAAAATTTATTAGAAAAAAACGACCAGGATACACCGGCGTCATCAGCTGAATTCTAGTTGGTAGCCAACGTCTCGTTTGAAGACGGATCCTTAAAAGCTTTCCTGGAATGTTTCTCGAAAAAAAAAAAGAAGAAAAAAACAGTGGCCGTGAAAACTTGGAAGGGGACTCATTCGGTGAGGAAACTTTTAGTGCCTTTTTAAAAGAGGAAAGTAACCGGAGAGACAATAAACCACATTATGAGCCCTTTCCCTAATAGCCCCCCCCCCCCTATTGTATCGAACCAAAATTTTGAGATAGCCCTTTTAAAAGAAAGTTCCCAAAAAAGAAGATAGCCAACAGAAAATGGGAAATAATTACTAAGAATAATATTCTAGTTCGATGGCAAAGTTGTGGTAATGATAATAAGCAGAATACAGTAACATTCTCTGAACAAATTTTACCATTGTTAGGGGAGTGTTCTTCTTTCAGTTGTGGATCATGTTGAGCAGGACAAGGATAGTGAAGCAGTTACTACTACTACTACTAACAACTCACCGCAGCACCAAGCCGCCTGAGGCCAACAAAGCTACGCACGCTCCTCCTCCACCCCAATCTATTCAAAGCCTCCCTTTTTACACCCGCCCGCGAAGTTCTCATTTCCTTTAAATCTTTCTTTATGACGTCCTCCCACCCCAGACGGGGACGACCTGCTTTCCGTTTAGCCCTAGATGGTTGGCCGAAAGAACAATCTTCGGCAATCTGTCATCCTTCATCCGCACAACATGCCCTAACCACCTCAACCTTTCTTTCATTATAGACCTAGAAAGCGGTATTGAACCACATTTTTCGTATAGCCTATTGTTTGAAATACGGTCAGTCAGCCGGGTACCCAGAACAATCCTTAAGCAATTTCTCTGGAAAACATCTAGCAAATCTTCATCCGCTCTTCTGAGCGCCCATGCTTCAGAGCCATTTTTAACCACTGTCATCCCTGTGGCTTCTAAGATTTTATTCATAGTCCGTAGACTTATCTTCCTATTCTTCCAAACTTTTTTTAACTGTGAAAAAACACCCTGAGCCTTGGCTATTCAATTTTTAACATCTTCACTGCTCCCACCATCCTTACTAATAACACTACCAAGGTAAGTGAATCTTCTCACCTGATCAATCTGCTCATTACTCAACGTCACCTTTTCTACTTCACTTATTTTTAGCCTTAGTGACTTAGTCTTCTTAACATTAGTTTTCAAACCAATACTAGCATCCTGAACTCGCAAAACCTCTAAAACTTCATTCATTTTGCTCAAACTTTCACCTAGGATGCTTAAATCATCAGCATAATCCCAGTCCAGGAGACTTTTTCCTCCCCATTTGATTCCGTGGTCTCCCATTGCCTTTCCTGTGCTCCTTAAAACAAAGTCCATCAAAATAAACCATATAAGGGGGATAGAACACAACCCTGCTTAACTCCTTATTTAATACAAAACCAGCCACTAACCTCATTTCCTACCTTAACTGCAGCAGTGTTATTCTCGTACATAGCACTAATCACTTTAATGTATTGGTCTGGTATACCATACAAGGATAAAACCTTTACTAAAGCTCTTCTATCAACAGAATCGAACGCTTGCTCATAATCTATAAAAGTGAGGACCAAAGGTGTTTGAAAACTCAGGCACTTCTCAATTACTAGCCTAAGAGTGAAAATTTGGTCAACACATCCTCTACCTTTTCTAAAACCTCACTGTTCTTCTCTTAAAAATTTGTCTATATCATTTCTCAGTCTAAAAAGTATCATATTAATAAGTAATTTACTACCTAAAGAGACCTGACTAGTGCCTCGATAACTACTACACTCACTTTTATCACCTTTCTTATAAAGTTGCTTAATTTAGGTTTTCCTAAAATCGTTAGGTACTTCCCCTTTTCAAAAATAATATTCATAATCTTCAATAACTTATTTCTGACCTTCGAGCCATCATATTCAAGAAACTCAATTACCCTCCAGTCAGCATCTGGGGCCTTACCATTCTTTATTCATTTTAATATTGCTGCTAATTTTTCCTCACAAACCGAATCTTTAGTTAAATCCATTGCCTCACCAACTCCTTCTTCGTCCTCTATATATTTTCATGTAACTCTATATCGGTTAAGCAAATTCTCAAAATGTTCTTCCCATCTAGCTATAGATTTTTACTTATCGCTAATTTCCACCACATTCCTATCTATAGCTGGGACAAGTCCGGATTGACTACTACCTCTCAATTTGTTAACCTGCCAGTACAATATTTTACTATTATGCCGTCTAGCTGCATCTTCTAAATCCTCGGCAATTTTATCCATGGCCTCCACCTCACACCTCCTTAGTTCATATTTCAATGCTTTCTCCACTTTCTTTACATTTCTTTTGTTTTCATACGATCTATAACTCAAATAATTCTTGTACAAGTCCTTTCTTCTTTTTATCAAACATAAAGCTTTTTCACATATATTATTAGCAGCAGTTCTAGCTTTCTTTCCTAAGACCCCTTAGCAAGTTCACAAATTGTTTTTCTAAAATAATTACAAACCTCTTCCATATTATCAAATTTAAACTCTCAAGTTTAGTATTCAACTGTTCCTGGAACGTTTCTCTCAAATTCTCATCCTGGAGTCTACTAACATCATAACTTCCCGGCCGGTAATTACCCTTCCGATATTTCAGCTTGAAATTAACCCTTGATACTACTAGATGGTGATCTTTACTTTTAACATCAATAACAGCACTCCTATATACCCAAGTATCTTGTATTGATCCTGCCAGTCTTTGGTTTACCATAACATAATCAATAAGGTTAGCTGTCTTACCATCACGTGAATATCATGTTAACTTATTGGACATTTTATGACCAAACACCGTACTGGTTATAACTAGATTGTTATACCTACAAAATTGCAAAAGTCTGTATCCATTACTGTTTTCTTTTCCTACACCAAATTTACCTAAGCTGGGATACCATCTATCCTTATTTCTACCAACCTGGGCGTTAAAATCTCCCAGTAATAACATCATATTTCTACCTGGGACCTTGTCAATTTGCTCCTGTAACTGTAAGTAAAATTCATCTGAGTCACTAGTATCTCCGTCAGTCGGTTCTACAGTGGCGTATACTACTATAACTGATAGCCTGAAGTTTTTATTCATAAAATGAGCAATTAGTATTCTATTATTGATACTTTCACAGCCTATACAAGGCTTAGCAGATCCCTTATTCATCATGATCCCTACTCCCTGTGTATGTACCCCATCCTTCCTGCCTGAGTGAACAAATTCTATATCACCTAATTTCATGCTTCCTACCCCTGGGATATGAGTTTCTGAAACTCCTAATAAATCCAGTTCGAATCGTCTGAATTCGTCAGTCAAAATGAGGGAATTTCAAGATGTGTGGCCAATGTCACGTTGAAGAATATGACCGAAAATATTGACTATTAGATCAAAACTGATTTGGCATCCACTGAAGTAATTAGCATTGCAGTTGGTTAAATCGCATTCATAAAAGACTGTTTGAAAATGAAACTGTAACCGACCATTACACTCCTTTAATATTCGCATTTTGGTTGATTTTGAATCGTAGCCAAAAAAGCTTGACAACCCTAATGTGGGTATCATTTCATATACAACAGAAAAGAAACAACATCAGTAAAAGACTGAAAGTGGCACCTCTACTGACTCCTTAGCTACATGGCTTCAAAGTTGAAAAAAATATGACTTTGCAATTTGTTTGAAACAATCCAAGCCGAGACTTTAAACCCACTCTGGACTTCAAAATGATCGAAGTCCAAGCTAAAAAATGTGATGAAGTTGAGTGAAAACGACTTCAGTCCTAACTGAGTGCAAAAATGAGCAATAGTCTGCAGATTGACGTGGCAAGCATCAGAAAGGTGGAGATGTTGTACCTTCTTTAAACAGGAAATTCGGAAACATTTTTTTCAGCGCGTTAGGAAAATCAAAGTGAGCCAGTGGTCCCCCCAGCCCAGAGGTCCTCATAAAACCGACAACTTTCAAGCAAAAGCTAGACATTATCCGTCTTGTTCCAGCTGGAATCAAGCAATGATTTCCAACCACCATAATTGATGGACTAGAGGGGGCCTATCCCCACCCCCTTTCTCTAATCATAACTCAAGAAGAAGATAAGCAGGTAGCACCTTTATGAATCAGAATAAAACAAATATTTTTAATCTGTATGATTGAAGAAAGAGAGTAAGCCAGTGCTCCAGCTCCCTTCCCCACCCACGACCATATTTTAGCTCAAAGGTAAACATGTTGCAGCTTGTTGGAACTAGAAACATGGCTAGATTTTCAACACGTACGTTCTGAGATAAAAGCGGAAGCCCGGCCCCTCCAACACCATCCTCAGCACCAACTTTTCAGCAGAAGGTAAGCAAGCTGTTGTTGCTTCGATCGGCATAAAACTTGCATGAGAATTACCTTGAGCCAATGTGTACACCACTTCTTCGACCTTGGTATGGAAGTATTCCAATCTGCTTGAAATTTATTTGTCAAGAAGCTTGAGGCAAGGGGAAAGATAAAACAGATTTTTAGAGTCGTAAGGAACATCCAGGCTAAACCTACTTTCTGCAAGAAACCATCGGAAATCGCTTGAAATTTCATAGTCACTATTAAAAGACTCAGTCTTCCTGAAAAAAAGACTAGTGGATCGTTTGCACACATAGAGTCAAATGAAACATATCAATAATCAGGTTCAAGCTCTTTAGCTGTAAAGTTGGCGTTTAGCTAATGATTAAAAAAGAATCAAATTAAAGACTGCTAATGTGGAAAAATATTAACATCATTATTTGGCACTTAACAGATATTTCTCATCTGAAATACTAGTCAAGGACCAATCAATACCAGACCATTTGCTACCAAAAGTAAACCAAAGTGCGTAGTTCATCATAAAGATGAAAGGCGTTGATAAGCGGGCTTAAACTGTTTCTAATATTTAAAAGAATTTAATTGCGATAGAATTTCACATTTCTTATACGAAGAAAACCGTAAAAAACTGTATTTCCAAAATTTTCCATTATTTCTTCTCGCCTCATACCGAATTTCTGGAAACACCCTCGCCAAGGTCTTCTTGTCACAAAGCCGTTCGCCTAAACATTAGGAGTATGCACTTGGGGCCGGTACTATTTTACTTCTATAGGAGCTAATATTGTTAGAAATCAAACCATCGGAGTAAGTGTTGAGTGTACCCAAGTAAGCTTAGGAGTCGAAGTCTAGATATTGCTAGTTTCTCAGACTAACATTAAAAATTAAAGAGTTCAAATCTGGGATATACAATTTAGGAGGGAAATTAGGATCTAAGATTCTAGAAAGCAGACTCAGAACCTAATATCCTAGAATTTTAGGAGTTTCAGCCAGCATTCAAAATTTATCGACTCCCATATCCATGCTGAATACTAAGCTTTAATCCTAAAAAGAAGAAGAAGAGAAAGATACCTACCACTCAGATATTCAATCCAGCTTTGAACTGTCTCAGGCGGATCTGTTTCTTTCATGTGCTTAAGTGCTTCATCTAATAAAACATCACCAGTTTGTGCATCATTCCTTATCACAATCCGCCGCGACAAAAGACTCTTCCTTCTGCCGGGTCCACATTTTTCCAGTTCAATCCGGCCTCTCAAAGATAATTCGATAAGAATACACCCTCGAAGACCACTTGATATTGAATCGTTCCAAAAGCTCGTATATCCCTAAAAAAAATATTAAATAAATTTAAGCTTAGCCAGAAATTATAATTAGCAGCACACTCACCCCCACCCCATAGGACAAAGACAAAGCTTTAGTTTCACACAAACTTAACATGCCCCTCCCGCCTAACTATAATAACACTTTTTTAAAACCTTTGCACAAAGTGCAAAAAAGGAGTATAAAAGAAAGAAAAGAAAACTTCCACCAGGAAAAAACACAGATGCGTCAGCACATACACAAAAATCAACATTAACGCTCAATACAGCTCACATCAGTGAAAGACAAGAATACGATATAACCAAGAAACTTGGTGGACTTCCTTATAGCCAGTCATTAAACTTCTTCTTTTTGTTGATAAGGTAAGAGGTCTACAAACGCCAAGAGCAGGTTCTAGCACCTATTTATTGATCTGCCTACATCACTGGCTCTTATATTTACATCACTACATCACTGGGTGATATACCCAAAGAACTTGGTGGACTTCCTTATCGATAGTCAATAAACTTCTTCTTCTTTTTGTTGATGAGGTAAGAGGTTCATAAACACCAAGAGCAGGTTCTAGCACCTCTTTATATAACCAAGAAACTTGGTGGACTTCCTTATCGTTAGTCATTAAACGTCTTCTTTTTGTTGATGAGGTAAGAGGTCCATAAACACCAAGATCAGGTTCTAGCATCTCTTTATTGATCTGCCTACATCACTGGCTCTTATATATACATCAATACATCACTGGATGATATAACCAAGAAACTTGGTGCACTTCCTTATCGATAGTCATTAAACTGCTTCTTGTTTTGTTGATGAGGTAAGAGGTTCATAAACGCCAAGAGCAGGTTCTAGCACCTCTTTATATAACCAAGAAACTTGGTGGACTTCCTTATCGTTAGTCATTAAACGTCTTCTTTTTGTTGATGAGGTAAGAGGTCCATAAACACCAAGATCAGGTTCTAGCATCTCTTTATTGATCTGCCTACATCACTGGCTCTTATATATACATCAATACATCACTGGATGATATAACCAAGAAACTTGGTGCACTTCCTTATCGATAGTCATTAAACTGCTTCTTGTTTTGTTGATGAGGTAAGAGGTTCATAAACGCCAAGAGCAGGTTCTAGCACCTCTTTATTGATCTGCCTACATCACTGGCTCTTATATATACATCACTACATCACTGGTTGATATATCCAAGGAACTTGGTGGACTTCCTTATCGATAATCAATAAACTTCTTCTTCTTTTTGTTGATGAGGTAAGAGGTTCAGAAACACCAAGAGCAGGTTCTAGCACCTCTTTATATAACCAAGAAACTTGGTGGACTTCCTTATCGTTAGTCATTAAATGTCTTCTTTTTGTTGATGAGGTAAGAGGTCCATAAACACCAAGATCAGGTTCTAGCATCTCTTTATTGATCTGCCTACATCACTGGCTCTTATATATACATCAATACATCACTGGATGATATAACCAAGAAACTTGGTGCACTTCCTTATCGATAGTCATTAAACTGCTTCTTGTTTTGTTGATGAGGTAAGAGGTTCATAAACGCCAAGAGCAGGTTCTAGCACCTCTTTATATAACCAAGAAACTTGGTGGACTTCCGTATCGATAGCCATTAAACTTGTTCTTTTGTTGATAAGGTAAGAGGTCCACAAACGCCAAGAGCAGATTCTAACACCTCTTTATTGATCTGCCTACATCACTGGCTCTTATATATACATCAATACATCACTGGATGATATAACCAAGAAACTTGGTGGACTTCCTTATCGATAGTCATTAAACTGCTTCTTGTTTTGTTGATTAGATAAGAGGTCCATAAACGCCAAGAGCAGGTTCTAGCACCTCTTTATATAACCAAGAAACTTGGTGGACTTCCTTATCATTAGTCATTAAACGTCTTCTTTTTGTTGATGAGGTAAGAGGTCCATAAACACCAAGATCAGGATCTAGCACTTCTTTGTTGATCTGGCTACATCACTGGGTCTTATACAGTAGGCAACTCTGGTTCCACATACTTAAAGCAACATGGAGGAACTAATAGATTCAATTTTTTTTTTCGTATGTCAACTGATACTTTGGAAGAATTTTGTTCTCATGAGGGGAGGGGGGGGGGGGGGGTAAATTCTGAATTGCATTAAACGACACAGAGATTATAAATTGGAGCAAATACTCTTTGGGCAATACTTTATTCGCAACAGGGCTGACAATCAAACAAGACGTGCTATATGGTTTCATCTGCTGAGACGCATTTACCACACACAGGAGAATTGTGCATCCCGCAACAGAATGGATCAATATTAAGCAAGAAAGCTCATGTTTTCAATCTTAAATATAGAACAACTCGATCTCTTGAGGAGAAAGGAGATGACTATTGTAACCTATGTTTTTGTTGCAAAACTTTGCTTTTTCTTCCTCATCCGAATTAGCTTGCTAACTCGGAAGCTATACTTCAGAGCAAAGATTGTATTAATGAATAATACATGAATGAGCAAGTCAGGTTTTACACAGAAAAGCATGCCTCATTGTACATATGTACACAGACACACACATATATATATATATATACATATATATATATATATATATATATATATATATATATATATATATATATATATATATATATATATATATATATATATATATATATATATATATATATATATATATATATATATATATATATATATATACGACGACGCGTTCTATAAAAACCTTATATCCCCCCATGGCATAACTTACAACCCTTGCCCTGAGGGATGTGGGGGAGTGTCCTCCTCAAAAACATAATTTCTAGCTGGAGATCCACAACACTGAACAAAATGGCTATAAAAACCTTATATTCCCCCAGGGCATAACTTATAACCCTTGCCCTGAAGACTGTGGGGGGAGTGTCCTGCTCAAAGATATAATTTCCTGATCTTTAACTGCGTGGATCAAACTGGCTATCTCAAAATTTTGATTGGATGTGTTTTTGGAAATGGTGGGCGTGGAAGGGGTGTTAGTTGCCTTCCAATTACTATATGTATATATATATATATACATATATATATATATATATATATATATATATATATATATATATATATATATATATATATATATATATATATATATATATATATATATATATATATATATATATATATATATATATATATATATATATATATATATATATATATATATATATATATATATATATATATATATATATATATATATATATATATATATATATATATATATATATATATATATATATAAATTAAAAAAATAAAAAAATGTAAAAAAAAAACTAAAATGAGACCTTAAAAAATGTGAAATTAAGATACATCCCCATTCTTAGTTAACGAATCATAGGCAGCGCGATAGGGCTGCCTGAGTAAAGAACGATGTCGGCAAAATGTATTTTATTTTTCTTCTCCATACCCGGGCACTTCGTAACGAAGGAAATGTCGTAGAAACTTTGAAAAGGGCTCATTCGGTGGAAAATTGGAGTGGCTAGTGCCCTTTTTAATAGTCCAAAGTGATTGGAGGGCAACTAGCCCCCCCCCACCCACGGCCATCATTCCCCCAAACACAGCCATTCAAAATTTTGAGATAGCCATTTCGTTCAGCGTAGTTGATTTCCAAATAGAAAATATCTTTTTGAGGAGGACACTCCCCCACAACCCTCGGGGCAAGGGTTTTAAGTTGTGCCCTGGGGCATATAAGGTTTTTGTAGAAGGCGTTGTCGTAGAAACTTCAAAAAAGGCTCATTCGATTGGAAATTCAAAGGGCTAGTGCCCTTTTTAATAGTCGAAAGTGATTGGAGGAAAACTAGCTTCCCCCCCCCCCACGACCATCATTCCCCCAAACACATCCAATCAAAATTTTAAGATAGCCATTTTGTTCGGCGTAGTTGATTTCCAGATATAAAATATGTTTTGAGGAGGACGCTCCCCCATAACCATCAGGGCAAGGGTTGTAAGTTATGCCCTGGGGGCATATAAGGTTTTTATAGAAGGCGTTGCCGTAGAAACTTCAAAAAAGGTTCATTCGATTGGAAATTCAAAGGGCTAGTGCCCTTTTTAATAGTCGAAAGTGATTGGAGGGCAACTAGCCCCCCCCACGCCCATCACTCCCCCAAACACATCCAATCAAAATTTTGAGATAGCCATTTTGTTCAGTGTAGTTGATTTCCAAATAGAAAATATCTTCTTGAGGAGGACACTCCCCCAAAACCCTCAGGGCAAGGATTGTAATTTCGGCCCTGGGGCATTTTAGGTTTTTCTCTTCGGCGTTATCGTAGACACTTCAAACCTGTCAAACTCGTTTGATAATTAAAATGGATTCTGCTCTTACGGAATGTCAATAGTTAGTGGAGGCCATCTAGCCCCCCCCCCATACCCATCCGTTCCCATACCGCATCCACTCAAAATTTTGAGATAGCCATTTTGTTCAGCGTAGTTGATTTCCACATAGAAAATATGTTTTGAGGAGGACAATCTCCAACAGCCTTCAGGGCAAGGGTTGTAAGTCATGCCCTGGGGGTATATAAGGTTTTTATAGAAGGCGTTGCCGTAGAAACTTCAAAAAAGGCTCATTCGATTGGAAATTCAAAGGGCTAGTGCCCTTTTTAATAGTCGAAAGAAATTGGAGGGCAACCAGCCCCCTCCCCCCACGCCCATCACTCCCCCAAACACATCCAATCAACATTTTGAGATAGCCATTTTGTTCAGTGTAGTTGATTTCCAAATAGAAAATATCTTCTTGAGGAAGACACTCCCCCAAAACCCTCGGGGCAAGGGTTTTAAGTTATGCCCTGGGGAATAAAAGGTGTTTATATAAGGCGTTGTCTTATAATCTTAAATAAAGGCTCATTCGATTGGAAATTCAAAGGACAAGTGCGGTTTTTAATAGTCGGAACTAATTGGAGGGCAACTAGCCCCCCCCCCACGCCCTTCATTCCCCCAAACACATTCAATCAAAATTTTAAGATAGCCATTTTGTTCAGCGTAATTGATTTCCAGATAGAAAATATGTTTTGAGGAGGACGATCTCCCACAACCTTCAGGGCAAGGGTTGTAAGTTATGCCCTGGGGGTATATAAGGTTTTTATAGAAGGCGCTGTTGTATAAACTTAAAAAAATGCTCATTCGATTTGAAATTCAAAGGGCTAGTGCCCTTTTTAATAGTCGAAAGTGATTGGAGGGCAACTAACCCCCCCCCCCTCTCACGTCCACCTTTTCCCCAAACACATCCAATCAAAATATTGAGATAGCCATTTTATTCAACGTAGTTTTAAGTTCTGTAAATAGGGTCTTTGAGGACGACCACCCCCTCACAGCCCTCATGGCAAGGGTCATAATTAAGCCCTGGGGGCATATAAAGTTTTTATAGAACGCGTTGTCGTAGAAACTTCAATAAGGGCTCACTCGATTAGAAATTGAAATGACTAGTGCCCTTTTTAATATTCTAAAGTGATTGGAAGGCAACTAACACCCCTTCCAAGCCCACCATTTCCAAAAAACACATCCAACCAAAATATTGAAATGGCCATTTTGTTCCACGCAGTTTAAAGTTTAGGAAATTATACCTTTGGACAGGACACTCCCCCACAGTCTTCAGGGCAAGTGTTATAAGTTATGCCATGGGGGAATATAAGGTTTTTATAGCCATTTTGTTCAGTGTTGTGGATCTCCAGCGATAAATTATGTTTTTGAGGAGGACACTCCCCCACATCCCTCAGGGCAAGGGTTGTAAGTTATGCCATGGGGAGATATAAGGTTTTTATAGAACGCGTCGTCGTAGAAACTTCAGAAAGGGCTCATTCGATTTGAAATTGAAATGGCTAGTGCCCTCTTTAATAGTAGAAAGTGATAGGAAGGCAACTAACACCCTTTCCACACCGACCATTTCCCCAAATATATCCAATCAAAATTTTGAGATAGCCATTTTGTTCCATACAGTTTAAAGTTCAGGAAATTATACCTTTGAGCAGGACACTCCCCCAGCAGTCCTAAGGGAAACGGTTATAAGGTATCCCCGGGGGGCATATAAGGTTTTTATTGAAATCTGTGTTGTAGAAACTTGAAAAAGGGCCCATTCGAATAGAAATTCAAAGGGCTAGTGCCTTTTTTAATAGTCGAAAGTGATTGGAGGGCAACTAGCCCCCCCCCCCCCCCCACGCCCATCATTCCCCCAAACACATCCAATAAAAATTTTAAGATAGCCATTTTGTTCAGCTTAGTTGATTTCCAGATAGAAAATATGTTTTTGAGGAGGACGCTCCCCCATAACCCTCAGGGCAAGGGTTGCAAGTTATGCCCTGGGGGCAAGTAAGGTTTTTGTAGGAACCGTTGTCGTAGAAACTTAAAAAAATTCTCATTCGGTTGGAAAATAAAATGGCTTGTACCCTTTTTAGTAGTCGAAAGTGATTTGAGGGCAACTAGCCCCCCCCCACGCCCATCATTCCCCCAAACAAATCCGATCAAAATTTTGAGATAGCCATTTTTTTCAGTGTAGTTAATTTCCAAATAGAAAAGAGCTCTTTGAGGAGGAAAATCCCCCATAACCCTCGGGGCAAGGGTGTTAAGTTATGCCCTGGGGCATATTAGGTTTTTATAGAAGGCGTTGTCGTAGAAACTTCAAAAAGGCTCATTCGATTGGAAATTCAAAGGGCTTGTGCCCTTTTTAATAGTCGAAAGTGATTGGAGGGCAACTAGCCCCCCCCCCCCCCGGCACATCATTCCCCCAAACATATCCATCAAAATTTTAAGATAACTATATTGTTCAGCGTAGTTGATTTCCGGATAGAAAATATGTTTTTGAGGAGGACACTCCAACACAACCTTCAGGGCAAGGGTTGTAAGTTATGCCCTGGGGGCATATAAAGTTTATATAGAACGCGTTGTCGTAGAAACTTCAAAAAGGGCTCATTCGATTAGAAATTGAAATGGCTAGTGCTCTTTTTAATATTCGAAATTGATTGGAAGGCAAGTAACACCCCTTCCACGCCCACCATTTCCCCAAACACATCCAATAAAAATTTTGAGATAGCCATTTTGTTCCACGCAGTTTAAAGTTCAGGAAATTATACCTTTGAGCAGGACACTCCCCCCACAGTCTTCAGTGTGGTGGATCACCAGATAAAAATTATGTTTTGAGGAGGACATTCCCCCAAAGCCCTTAGGGCTAGGGTTGTAAGTTATGCCATGGGGGCATATAAGGTTTTTGTAGAACGCGTCGTCGTAGAAACAATAAAAAGGGCTCATTCAATTGGAAATTGAAATGGCTAATACCCTTTTTAATAGTCAAAAGTAATTGGAAGGCAACTAACACCCTTTCCACGCCCACCGTTTCTCCAAACATATCGAATGAAAATTTTTATATAACCATTTTGTTCCACGCTGTTTAAAGTTCATGAAATTATACCTTTGAGCAGGACACTCCCCCCACAGTCTTCAGGGCAAGGGCTATAAGTTATTCCCTGGGGGCACATAAGGTTTTTTTATTGAAATCTTTGTCGTAGAAACTTGAAAAAGGGCTCATTCAATTGGAAATTCAAAGGCCTAGTGCCCTTTTAAATATTCAAAAGTGATTTTAGGGCAACTAACCCCGGGCCACAGTAAAGGACGATGTGGGCACAATGTATTTTTTTTCTCCTACATACCCGGGCATTTCGTATCGAAGGAGTTGTCGTAGAAACTTCAAAAAGGGCTCATTCAATTGGAAATTGGAATGGCTGGTGCCCTTTTTAATAGTCGAAAGAGATTGGAGGGCAACTTGCCCCCCCCCCCCCCGCCAATCATTCACCAAAACACATCCAATCAAAATTTTTAGATAGCAATTTTGTTCAGCGTAGTTGATTTCCAAATAGAAAATATCTTTCTGAGGAGAACACTCCCCCAAAACCCTCGGGGCAAGGGTTTTAAGTTGTGCCCTGGGGCAAATAAAGTTTTTGTAGAAGGCGTTGTCGTAGAAACTTCAAAAAAGGATCATTCGATTGGAAATTCAAAGGGATAGTGCCCTTTTTAATAGTCGAAAGTGATTGGAGGAAAACTAGCTCCCCCCCCGCGACCATCATTCCGCCAAACACATCCAATCAAAATTTTAAGATACCCATTTTGTTCAGCGTAGTTGATTTCAGAATATAAAATATGTTTTGAGGAGGACGCTCCCCCATAACCATCAGGGCAAGGGTTGTAAGTTATGCCCTGGGAGCAAATTAGGTTTTTATAGAAGGCGTTGTCGTAGAAATTTAAAAAAAGGTTCATGCAATTGTAAATTCAAAGAGCTAGTGCCCTTCTTAATAGTCGTAAGAGATTGGATGGCAACTAACACCTCCCCCCCCCCACGCCCATCACTCACCCAAACACATCCAATAAAAATTTTGAGATAGCCATTATGTTCAGTGTAGTTGATTACCAAGTAGAAAATATCTTCTTGAGGAGAACACTCCCCCACAACCCTCGGGGCAAGGGTTTTAAGTTATGCCCTGGGGCATATCGGGTTTTTATAGAAGGCGTTGTCGTAGAAACTTCAAAAAAGGCTCATTCGATTGTAATTTCAAAGGGCTAGTGCCCTTTTTAATAGTCGAAAGTGATTGGAGGGCAACTACCCCCCCCCCCTCTCACGTCCACCTTTTTCCCAACACATCCAATAAAAATTTTGAGATAGCCATTTTATTCAACGTAGTTTTAAGTTCTGTAAATTAGGTCTTTGAGGATGACCACCCCCCCACAAACCCCTCAGGGCAAGGGGTTTAAGTCATGCCCTGAGGGCATATAAGGTTTTTATAGAAGGTGTTTTCATAGGAACTTCAAAAAGGCCTCATTCGATTAGAAATTCAAAGGGCTAGTTCCCTTTCTAATAGTTGAAAGTGATTGGAGGGCAACTAACCCCCCCCCCCCCTCTCACGTCCACCTTTTTCCCAAACACATCCAATCAAAATATTGAGATAGCCATTTTATTCAACGTAGTTTTAAGTTCTGTAAATTAGGTCTTTGAGGATGACAACCCCCTCACAACCCTCAGGACAAGGGTTGTAAGTTATGCCCTGGGGGTATATAAAGTTTTTATAGAACACGTTATCGTAGAAACTTCAAAAAGGGCTCATTCGATTAGAAATTGAAATGGCTAGTGCCCTTTCTAACATTCGAAGTGATTGGAAGGCAAATAACACCCCTTCCACGCCCACCATTTCCCCAAACACATCCAATCAAAATTTTGAAATAGCCATTTTGTTCCACGCAGTTAAAGTTCTGGAAATTATACCTTTGATCAGGACTCTCCCCACAGTCTTCAGGGCAAGTGTTATAAGTTATGCCATTTTGTTCAGTTTTGTGGATCTCCAGATAGAAATTATGTTTTTGAGGAAGACACTCCCCAACATCCCTCAGGGCAAGGGTTGTAAGTTATGCCATGGGGGGATATAAGGTTTTTATAGAACGCGTCGTCGTAGAAACTTCAAAAAGGGCTCATTCGATTGGAAATTGAAATGGCTAGTGCCCTTTTTAATAGTCGAAAGTGATTGGAAGGCAACTAACACCCCTTCTACGCCCACCATTTCCCCAAACATATAAGATTTTTATAGAACTCGTCGTCGTAGAAACTTCAGAAAGGGCTCATTCCATTGGAAATTGAAATGGCTAGTGCCCTCTTTAACAGTAGAAAGTGATAGGAAGGCAACTAACACCCTTTCCACGCCGACCATTTCCCCAAACATATCCAATCAAAATTTTCAGATAGCCATTTTGTCCCACGCAGTTTAAAGTTCAGGAAATTATACCTTTGAGCAGGAAACTCCACCCACAGTCCTAAGGGAAACGGTTATAAGGTATCCCCGGGGGGCATATAAGGTTTTTATTGAAATCTGTGTTGTAGAAACTTGAAAAAGGGCCCATTCGAATAGAAATTTAAAGGGCTAGTGCCTTTTTTAATAGTCAAAAGTGATTGGAGGGCAGCTAGCCCCCCCCCCCACGCCCATCATTCCCCCAAACACATCCAATCAAAATTTTAAGATAGCCATTTTGTTCAGCTTAGCTTATTTCCAGATAGAAAATATGTTTTTGAGGAGGACGCTCCCCCATAACCCTCAGGGCAAGGGTTGCAAGTTATGCCCTGGAGGCATATAAGGTTTTTATAGAAGCCGTTGTCGTAGAAACTTCAAAAAAGACTCATTCGATTGGAAATTCAAAGGGCTAGTGCCCTTTTTAATAGTCGAAAGTGATTGGAGGGCAACTAGCCCCCCCCCCCCACGCCCATCATTCCCCCAAACAAATCCGATCAAAATTTTGAGATAGCCATTTTGTTCAGTGTAGCTAATTTCCAAATAGAAAAGAGCTCTTTGAGGAGGAAAATCCCCCACAACCCCCGGGGTAAGGGTGTCAAGTTATGCCCTGAGGGCGTATAAGATTTTTACAGAAGGTTTCGCCGAATAAAATTCAAAAAAGGCTAGTTTAATTGAAAATTCAAAGCGCTTGCACCTTTTTCGATTTTCGCCAGAGACATGAAGAACCCTAGCCGCCTCCCACCGGCACATCCTTCCCCCAAATACATCCAATCAAAATTTCAAGATAACCATTTTGTTCAGCGTAGTTGATTTCCGGATAGAAAATATATTTTTGAGGAGGACACTCCCCCACAACCCTCGGGACAAGGGTTGTAAGTTATTCGCTGGGGGCATAAAAGGTTTTTATATAAAGTATCGTCGTATGAGCTACAAAATGGGCCCGCTTGATTAGAAATTGAAACGACTATTGCCGCTTTTAGTAGTCATATGTGATTGGAAGGGAGGTGACTCCCTTACCACAACCATCAATTTCCCAACCACACCCAATAAAAATTTTGAGATAGCCATTTTGTTCAACGCAGTTAAAGTTCAGGAAATTATACCTTTGAGCAGGACACTCCCCCCACAGTCTTCAGTGTGGTGGTTCTCCAGATAAAAATTATGTTTTTGAGGAGGACATTCCCCCAAAGCCCTTAGGGCAAGGGTTGTAAGTTATGCCATGGGGGCATATAAGGTTTTTGTAGAACGCGTCGTCGTAGAAACAATAGAAAGGGCTCATTCGATTGGAAATTGAAATGGCTAGTGCCCTTTTTAACAGTCAAAAGTGATTGGAAAACAACTAACACCCTTTCCACGCCCACCATTTCCCCAAACATATCGAATCAAAATTTTCATATATCCATTTTGTTCCACGCTGTTTAAAGTTCAGGAAGTTATACCTTTGAGTAGGACACTCCCCCCACAGTCTTCGGGGCAATGGCTATAAGTTATTCCCTGGGGGCACATAAGGTTTTTTTTATTGAAATCTTTGTCGTAGAAACTTGAAAAAGGGCTCATTCGATTGGAAATTCAAAGGGCTAGGCACTTTAAAATATTCAAAAGTGATTTTAGGGCAACTAACCCCGGGCCACAGTAAAGGACGATGTGGGCACAATGTATTTTTTTTTTCCTACATACCCGGGCATTTCGTATCGAAGGAGTTGTCGTAGAAACTTCGAAAAGAGCTCATTCGATTGGAAATTGAAATGGCTGGTGCCCTTTTTAATAGTCGAAAGAGATTGGAGGGCAACTAGCCCCCCCCCCCACGCCAATCAGTCCCCCAAATACATCCAATCCAAATTTTGAGATAGCCATTTTGTTCAGCGTAGTTGATTTCCAAATAGAAAATATCTTTTTGAGGAGGACACTCCCCCACAACCCTCGGGGCAAGGGTTTTAAGTTATGCCCTGGGGCATATAAGGTTTTGTAGAAGGCGTTGTCGTAGAAACTTCAAAAAAGGCTCATTCGATTGGAAATTCAAAGGGCTAGTACCCTTTTTAATAGTCGAAAGTGATTGGTGGAAAACTAGCTCCCCCCCACGACCATCATTCCCCCAAAAACATCCAATCAAAATTTTAAGATAGCCATTTTGTTCAACGTAGTTGATTTCAGAATATAAAATATGTTTTGAGGAGGACGCTCCCCCATAACCATCAGGGCAAGGGTTGTAAGTTATGCCTTAGTGGCATATGAGGTTTTTGAAGAAAGTGTTGCTGTAGAAACTTCAAAAAAGTATTATTCGATTAGAAATTCAAAGGGCTACTGCCCTTTTTAGTAGTTAGAAGTAGTTGGAGGGTACATAGCCCCCCCCACGCCCATCATTCACCCAAACACATCAAATCAAAATTTTGAGATAGTCATTTTGTTCAGTGTAGTTGATTTCCAAGTAGAAAATATCTTCTTGAGGAGAACACTCCCCCACAACCCTCGGGGCAAGGGTTTTAAGTTATGCCCTGGGGCATATAAGGTTTTTATAGAAAGTTTTGTATTAAAATATTCCATAGATGCTCGTTCATCTAAAAGTTGACAGTTCTAGTGCCAGTTTTAGTAGTTGAAAGTGATTAGAGGGCAACTAACCCCCCTATCATGTCCACCTTTCCCTTGGACAGCTCCCATCGCAGTTTTGAAATAGGCATTTTATTCAACGAAGTTTTAAGTACTGGAATTAGGGTTTTTCAGCACGACCAGCCCCTCACAGCCCTTAGGGCAAGGATCGTAAGTTATGCCCTAAGGGCATATATAGTTCTTATAGAACCCTTAGTCTTAGAAACTTCAAAAAGCACTCATTCGATTAGAAATTAAAACGGCTAGTGCCCTTTTTAATATTCGAAAGTAATTGGAAGGCAACTAACACCCCTTCCACGCCCACCATTTCCAAAAAATCCAATCAAAATTTTGAAATAGCCATTTTGTTCCACGCAGTTAAAGTTCAGTAATTATACCTTTGAGCAGGACACTAACCACAGTCTTCAGGGCAAGTGTTATAAGTTATGCCATGGGGGAATATAAGGTTTGTATAGCCATTTTGTTCAGTCTTGTGGATCTCCAGATAGAAATTATGTTTTTGAGGAGGACACTCCCCCACATCCCTCAGGGCAAGGGTTGTAAGTTATGCCATGGGGGGAAATAAGGTTTTTATAGAACGCGTCGTCGTAGAAACTTCAGAAAGGGCTCTTTCGATTGGAAACTAAAATGGCTAATGCCCTTTTTAATAGTCGAAAGTGATTGGAAGGCAACTAACACCTCTTCCACGACCACCGTTTCCCCAAACATATCCAATCAAAATTTTTAGATGGTCATTTTGTTCCACGCAGTTTAAAGTTCATGAAATTAAACCTTTGAGCAGGACACTCCCCCACAGTCTTCAGGGCAAGGGCTATAAGTTATGCCCTGGGGGCATATAAGGTTTTTTATTTAAATCTTTGTCGTAGAAACTTGAAAAAGGGCTCATTCGATTGGAAACTGAAATGGCTAGTACCCTTTTAAATAGTCGAATATGATTTGAGGGCAAGTAACCCCGTGCCACAGTAAAGAACGATGTGGGCACAATGTATTTTTTTTTTTCCTCCATACCCGGGCACTTCGTATCGAAGGAGTTGTGATAGAAACTTCGAAAAGGGCTCATTCGATTGGGAATTGGAGTGGCTAGTGCCCTTTTTAATAGTCGAAAGTGATTGGAGGGCAACTATCCCCCTCCAACGCCCATCATTCCCCCAAAAACCGCCAATCAAAATTTTGAGATAGCCATTTTGTTCAGCATAGTTGATTTCCAGATAGAAAATATGTTTTGATGAGGACGCTCCCCCAAAACCCTCAGGACCAGGGTTTTAAGTTATGTCCTGGGGGAATATAAGGTTTTTATAGAAGGCGTTGCCGTAGAAACTTCAAAAACGGCTCATTCCATTGGAATTTCAAAGGGCTATTTCCCTTTTTTAATAGTCGAAAGTGATTGGAGGCAACTAACCCCCCCCCCCACGCTCATCACTCCCCCAAACACATCCAATCAAAATTTGGAGATAACCATTTTGCTCAGTGTAGTTGATTTCCAAGTAGAAAATATCTTTTTGAGGAGGACACTCCCCCACAACCCTCGGGGCAAGGGTTTTAAGTTATGTCCTGGGGCATATAAGGTTTTTATAGAAGGCGTTGTCGTAGAAACTTCAAAAAAGGTTCATTCGATTGGATATTCAAAGGGCTAGTGCCCTTTTTAATAGTCGAAAGTGATTGGAGGGCAACTAACCACCCCCCATGCCCATCATTCCCTCAAACACATCCAATCAAAATTTTAAGATAGCCATTTTGTTCAGCGTAATTCATTTCCACAAAGAAATTATGTTTTGAGGAGGACGATCTCCCACAACCTTCAGGGCAAGGGTTGTAAGTTATGCCCTGGGGGTATATAAGGTTTTTATAGAAGGCGTTGCCGTAGAAACTTCAAAAAAGGCACATTTAATTGGAAATTCAAAGGCTAGTGCCTTTTTAATAGTCGAAAGTGATAGGAGGGCAACTAACCCCCCCCCCCTCCCTCTCACGTCCACCTTTTCCCCAAACACATCCAATCAAAATCTTGAGATAGCCATTTTATTCAACGTAGTTTTAAGTTCTTTAAATTAGGTCATTGAGTATTACAACCCCTCACAGCCCTCAGGACAAGGGTTGTAAGTTATGCCCTGGGGGCATATAAAGTTTTTATAGTACGCGTTATCGTAGAAACTTCAAAGAGGGCTCATTCGATTAGAAACTGAAATGGCTAGTGCCCTTTTTAACATTCGAAGTAATTGGAAGGCAACTAACACCCCTTCCATGCCCACCATTTCCCCAAATACATCCAATCAAAATTTTGAAATAGCCATTTTGTTCCACGCAGTTAAAGTTCAGGAAATTATACCTTTGAGCAGGCACTCCCCCACAGTCTTCAGGGCAAGTGTTATAAGTTATGCCATTTTGTTCAGTTTTGTGGATCTCCAGATAGAAATTATGTTTTTGAGGAAGACACTCCCCAACATCCCTCAGGGCAAGGGTTGTAAGTTATGCCATGGGGGGATATAAGGTTTTTATAGAACGCGTCGTCGTAGAAACTTCAGAAAGGGCTCATTCGATTGGAAATTGAAATGGCTAGTGCCCTTTTTAATAGTCGAAAGTGATTGGAAGGCAACTAACACCCCTTCTACGCCCACCGTTTCCCCAAACATATAAGGTTTTTATAGATCACGTTGTCGTAAAAACTTCAAAAAGGGCTCGTTCGATTGGAACCTGAAATGGCTAGTGCCCTCTTTAATAGTAGAAAGTGATAGGAAGGCTACTAACACCCTTTCCACGCCCACCATTTCCCTAAAAATATCCAATCAAAATTTTGAGATAGCCATTTTGTTCCACGCAGTTCAAAGTTCAGGAAATTCTACCTTTGAGCAGGACACTCCATCCACAGTCTTCAGGGCAAGTGTTATAAGTTATGCCATGGGGGGATATAAGGTTTGTATAGCCATTTTGTTCAGTGTTGTGGATCTCCAGATAGAAATTATGTTTTTGAGGAGGACACTCCCCCACATCCCTCAGGGCAAGGGTTGTAAGTTATGCCATGGGGGGAAATAAGGTTTTTATAGAACGCGTCGTCGTAGAAACTTCAGAAAGGGCTCTTTCGATTGGAAACTAAAATGGCTAGTGCCCTTTTTAATAGTCGAAAGTGATTGGCAACTAACACCTCTTCCAAGTCCACCGTTTCCCCAAACATATCCAATCAAAATTTGTAGATAGCCATTTTGTCCCACGAAGTTTAAAGTGCAGGAAATTATGCCTTTGAGCAGGACACTCCCCCACAGTATTCAGGGCAAGGGCTATAAGTTATGCCCTTGGGGCATATAAGGTTTTTTATTTAAATCTTTGTCGTAGAAACTTGAAAAAGGGCTCATTCGATTGGAAACTGAAATGGCTAGTACCCTTTTAAATAGTCGAATATGATTTGAGGGCAAGTAACCCCGTGCCACAGTAAAGAACGATGTGGGCACAATGTATTTTTTTTTTTCCTCCATACCCGGGCACTTCGTATCGAAGGAGTTGTGATAGAAACTTCGAAAAGGGCTTATTTGATTGGGAATTGGAGTGGCTAGTGCCCTTTTTAATAGTAGAAAGTGATTGGAGGGCAACTAGCCCCCCCACGCCCATCATTTCCCCAAACACATCCAATAAAAATTTTAAGATAGCCATTTTGTTCAGCGTAGTTGATTTCCAGATAGAAAATATGTTTTGATGAGGAGGCTCCCCCATAACCTTCAGGGCAAGGGTTGTAAGTTATGCCCTGGGGGCATATAAGGTTTTTATAGAAGGCGTAACCGTAGAAACTTCAAAAAAGGCTCATTTGATTGGAAATTCAATGGGCTCGTGCCCTTTTTAATAGTCGAAAGTGGTTGGATGGCACCTAGCCCCCCCCCCCACGCTCATCATTCCCCCAAACATATCCAATCAAAATTTGGAGATAACCATTTTGCTCAGCGTAGTTGATTTCCAAGTAGAATATGTCTTTTAGAGGAGAACACTCCCCCACAACCCTCGGGGCAAGGGTTTTAAGTTATGCCCTGGGGCATATAAGGTTTTTATAGAAGGCGTTGTCGTAGAAACTTCAAAAAAGGCTCATTCGATTGGATATTCAAAGGGCTAGTGCCCTTTTTAATAGTCGAAAGTGATTGGAGGGCAACTAACCACCCCCCACGCCCATCATTCCCTCAAACACATCCAATCACAATTTTAAGATAGCCATTTTGTTCAGCGTAGTGCATTTCCAGAAAGAAAATATGTTTTTGAGGAGAACGCTCTCCCACAACCTTCAGGGCAAGGGTTGTAAGTTATGCCCTGGGGGTATATAAGGTTTTTATAGAAGGCGTTGTCGTAGAAACTTCAAAAAAGGCTCATTTGATTGGAAATTCAAAGGTCTAGTGCCCTTTTTAATAGTCGAAAGTGATAGGATGGCAACTAACCCCCCCCCCTCCCTCTCACGTCCACCTTTTCCCCAAACACATCCAATCAAAATCATGAGATAGCCATTTTATTCAACGTAGTTTTAAGTTCTGTAAATTAGGTCATTGAGGATTACAACCCCCTCACAGGCCTCAGGACAAGGGTTGTAAGTTATGCCCTGGGGGCATATAATGTTTTTATAGTACGCGTTATCGTAGAAACTTCAAAGAGGGCTCATTCGATTAGAAACTGAAATGGCTAGTGCCCTTTTTAACATTCGAAGTAATTGGAAGGCAACTAACACCCCTTCCACGCCCACCATTTCCCCAAACACATCCAATCAAAATTTTGAAATAGCCATTTTGTTCCACGCAGTTAAAGTTCAGGAAATTATACCTTTGAGCAGACACTCCCCCACAGTCTTCAGGGCAAGTGTTATAAGTTATGCCATTTTGTTCAGTTTTGTGGATCTCCAGATAGAAATTATGTTTTTGAGGAGGACACTCCCCAACATCCCTCAGGGCAAGGGTTGTAAGTTATCCCATGGGGGGATATAAGATTTTTATCGAACGCGTCGTCGTAGAAACTTCAGAAAGGGATCATTCGATTGGAAATTGAAATGGCAAGTGCCCTATTTAATAGTCGAAAGTGATTGGAAGGCAACTAACACCCCTTCCACGCCCACCGTTTCCCCAAACATATAAGGTTTTTATAGATCACCTTGTCGTAGAAACTTCAAAAAGGGCTCATTCGATTGGAACCTGAAATGGCTAGTGCCCTCTTTAATAGTAGAAAGTGATAGGAAGGCAACTAACACCCTTTCCACGCCGACCATTTCCCCAAACATATCCAATGAAAATTTTTAGATAGCCATTTTGTTCCACGCAGTTTAAAGTTCAGGAAATTATACCTTTGAGCAGGACACTCCCCCCACAGCCCTAAGGGAAACGGTTCTAAGTTATCCCCGGGGGGCATAAAAGGTTTTTTATTGAAATCTGTGTTGTAGAAACTTGAAAAAGGGCCCATTCGAATAGAAATTCAAAGGGCTAGTGCCTTTTTTAATAGTCGAAAGTGATTGGAGGGCAACTAACCCCCCCCCCCCACGCCCATCATTCCCCCAAACACATCCAATAAAAATTTTAAGATAGCCATTTTGCTCACCGTAGTTCATTTCCAGATGGAAAATATGTTTTTGAGGAGGACACTCCCCCCACAGCCTTCAGGGGAAGGGTTGTAAGTTATGCCCTGGGGGCATATAAGGTTTTTTATAAAAAGCGTTGTCGTAGAAACTTCAAAAAAGACTCATTCGATTGCAAATTCAAAGGGCTAGTGCCCTTTTTAATAGTCGAAAGTGATTGGAGGGCAACTAGCCCCCCCCACACCCATCAGTCCCCCTAACACCGCCAATCAAAATTTTGAGATAGCCATTTTGTTCAGCGTAGTTAATTTCCAAATAGAAAAGAGCACATCCAATCAAAATTTCAAGATAACCATTTTGTTCAGCGTAGTTGATTTCCGGATAGAAAATATGTTTTTGAGGAGGACACTCCCCCACAACCTTCAGGGCAAGGGTTGTAAGTTATGCCCTGGGGGCATACCAGGTTTTTAGAAAACGCGTTGTCGTAGAAACTTCAATAAGGGCTCATTTGATTAGAAATTGAAACGGCTTGTCCCCTTTTCCATAGTCAAAAGTGATTGGAAGGCAGCTAACACCCCTTCCTCGCCCAGCATTTCCCCAAACACATCCAATCAAAATTTTGAAATAGCCATTTTGTTCAACGCAGTTAAAGTTCAGGAAATTATACCTTTGAGCAGGACACTCCCCCCACAGTCTTCAGTGTGGTGGATATTCAAAAGTGATTTTAGGGCAACTAACCCCGGGCCACAGTAAAGGACGATG
The DNA here is from genome assembly GCF_049724085.1 of Artemia sp. Qi Xiang Cuo. Taxonomy (NCBI): domain Eukaryota; kingdom Metazoa; phylum Arthropoda; class Branchiopoda; order Anostraca; family Artemiidae; genus Artemia; species Artemia sp. Qi Xiang Cuo. The sequence goes on from NC_142809.1 coordinate 24,430,437, forward strand.
TGGGCACAATGTATTTTTTTTCCTCCAGACCCGGGCATTTCGTATCGAAGGAGTTGTCGTAGAAACTTCGAAAAGGGCTCATTCGATTGGAAATTGGAATGGCTGGCGCCCTTTTTAATAGTCGAAAGAGATAGGAGGGCAACTAGCCCCCCCTCACGCCCCTCATTCCCCCAAACACATCCAATCAAAAGTTGGAGATAGCCAGTTTGTTCAGCGTAGTTGATTTCCAGATAAAAAATGTTTTTGAGGAGGACACTCCCCCACAACCCTCTGGGCAAGGGTTTTAAATTATGCCCGGGGCATATAAGGTTTTTATAGAAGGCGTTGTCGTAGAAACTTCAAGAAAGGCTCATTCGATTGGAAATTCAAAGGGCTAGTGCACTTTTTAATAGTCGAAAGTGATTGGAGGGCACCTAACCACCCCCCACGCCCATCATTCCCTCAAACACATCCAATCACAATTTTAAGATAGCCATTTTGTTCAGCGTAGTGTATTTCCAGAAAGAAAATATGTTTTGAGGAGGACGCTCTCCCACAACCTTCAGGGCAAGGGTTGTAAGTTATGCCCTGGGGGTATATAAGGTTTTTATAGAAGGCGTTGTCGTAGAAACTTCAAAAAAGGCTCATTTGATTGGAAATTCAAAGGGCTAGTGCCTTTTTAATAGTCGAAAGTGATAGGATGGCAACTAACCCCCCCCTCCCTCTCACGTCCACCTTTTCCCCAAACACATCCAATCAAAATCATGAAATAGCCATTTTATTCAACGTAGTTTTAAGTTCTGTAAATTAGGTCTTTGGGGATGACAACCCCTCCACAGTCCTCAGGACAGGGGCTGTAAGTTATGCCCTGGGGGCATAAAAGGTTTTTATAGAACACGTTATCGTAGAAACTTCAAAGGGGCTCATTCGATTGGAAATGAAATGACAAGTACCCTTTTTAACAGTCGAAAGTGATTGGAAGGCAACTAACACCCCTTCCACGCCCACCATTTCCCTAAACACATCCAATCAAAATTTTGAAATAGCCATTTTGTTCCACGCAGTTAAAGTTCAGGAAATTATACCTTTGAGCAGACACTCCCCCACAGTCTTCAGGGCAAGTGTTATAATTTATGCCATTTTGTTCAGTTTTGTGGATCTCCAGATAGAAATTATGTTTTTGAGGAGGACACTCCCCAACATCCCTCAGGGCAAGGGTTGTAAGTTATCCCATGGGGGGATATAAGATTTTTATCGAAAGCGTCGTCGTAGAAACTTCAGAAAGGGATCATTCGATTGGAAATTGAAATGGCAAGTGCCCTATTTAATAGTCGAAAGTGATTGGAAGGCAACTAACACCCCTTCCACGCCCACCGTTTCCCCAAACATATAAGGTTTTTATAGATCACCTTGTCGTAGAAACTTCAAAAAGGGCTCATTCGATTGTAACCTGAAATGGCTAGTGCCCTCATTAATAGTAGAAAGTGATAGGAAGGCAACTAACACCCTTTCCACGCCGACCATTTCCCCAAACATATCCAATGAAAATTTTTAGATAGCCATTTTGTTCCACGCAGTTTAAAGTTCAGGAAATTATACCTTTGAGCAGGACACTCCCCCCACAGCCCTAAGGGAAACGGTTTGAAGTTATCCCCGGGGGGCATAAAAGGTTTTTTATTGAAATCTGTGTTGTAGAAACTTGAAAAAGGGCCCATTCGAATAGAAATTCAAAGGGCTAGTGCCTTTTTTAATAGTCTAAAGTGATTGGAGGGCAACTAACCCCCCCCCCCCCCCCACGGACATCATTCCCCCAAACACATCCAATAAAAATTTTAAGATAGCCATTTTGTTCACCGTAGTTGATTTCCAGATAGAAAATATGTTTTTGAGGAGGACGCTCCCCCATAACCTTCAGGGCAAGGGTTGCAAGTTATGCCCTGGGGGCATATAAGGTTTTTTATAAAAAGCGTTGTCGTAGAAACTTCAAAAAAGGCTCATTCGATTGGAAATTCAAAGGGCTAGTGCCCTTTTTAATAGTCGAAAGTGATTGGAGGGCAACTAGCCCCCCTCACACCCATCATTCCCCCTAACACATCCTATCAAAATTTTGAGATAGCCATTTTGTTCAGTGTAGTTAATTTCCAAATAGAAAAGAGCACATCCAATCAAAATTTTAAGATAACTATTTTGTTCAGCGTAGTTGATTTCCAGATAGAAATTATGTTTTTGAGGAGGACACTCCCCCACAGCCTTCAGGGCAAGGGTTGTAAGTTATGCCCTGGGTGCATATAAAGTTTTTATAGAACGCGTTGTTGTAGAAACTTCAAAAAGGGCTCACTCGATTAGAAATTGAAATGGCTAGTGCCCTTTTTAATATTCAAAAGTAATTGGAAGGCAGCTAACACCCCTTCCACGCCCACCATTTCCCCAAACACGTCCAATCAAAATTTTGATATAGCCATTTTGTTCAACGCAGTTAAAGTTCAGGAAATTATATCTTTGAGCAGGACACTCCTCACACAGTCTTCAGTGTGGTGGATATTCAAAAGTGATTTTAGGGCAACTAACCCCGGGCCACAGTAAAGGACGATGTGGGCACAATGTATTTTTTTTTCCCTCCATACCCGGGCATTTCGTATCGAAGGAGTTGTCGTAGAAACTTCGAAAAGTGCTCATTCGATTGGAAATTGGAGTGGCTGGCGCCCTTTTTAATAGTCGAAAGAGATGGGAGGGCTACTCGCCCCCCCTCACGCCCCTCATTCCCCCAAACACATCCAATCAAAATTTTGAGATAGCCATTTTGTTCAGCGGCGTTGATTTCCAGATAAAAAATGTTTTTGAGGAGGACACTCCCCCAAAACCCTCGGGGCAAGGGTTTTAAGTTATGCCCCGAGTTAGTATAAGAACGATGTTGGCACAATGTATTATTTTATTATTTTTTTTCCTTTAGAGCAGGGCACTTCGTATCGAAGAATTTGTCGTAGAAACTTCGAAAAGGACTCATTCAATTGGAAATTGGAGTGGCTTGTGCCCTTTTTAATAGTCGAAGATGATCGTAAGGCAACTAACACCCCTTCCACGCCCACCATTTCCCGAAACACATCAAATGAAAATTTTGAGATAGCCATTTTGTTAAGCGTAGTTGATTTCCAGATAGAAATTATTTTTTGAGTCGGACACTCCCCCGCAGCCTTCAGGGCAAGGGTTGTAAGTTATGCCCTGGGGGCATATAAGGTTTTTATAGAAGGCGTTGTCGTAGAAACTTCGAAAAAAGGCACATTCGATTGGAAATTCAAAGGGTTAGTGCCCTTTTTTATCGTCGAAAGTGATTGGAGTGCAACTAGCCCCCCCCCCCCGCGCATCATTCCCCCAAACACATTCAATCAAAATTTTGAGATAGCTATTTTATTTAACGTAGTTTTGTAAATTAGGTCTTTGAGGATGACAACCCCCTACCAGCCCTCAGGACAAGGGTTGTAAGTTATGCCCTGGGGGGATATAAAGTTTTTATAGAACGCGTTGTCGTAGAAACTTCAAAAAGGGCTCATTCGATTAGAAATTGAAACGTCTAGTGCCCTCTTTAATAGTCAAAGGTGATTGGAAGGCAACTAACACATCCAATCAAAATTTTTAGATAGCCATTTTGTTCAGCGTTGTTGATTTTCAGATAGAAATTATGTTTTTGAGGAGTACACTCCCCCACAGCCCTCAGGGCAAGGGTTGTGAGTTATGCCCTGGGGGCATATAAGGTTTTTGTAGAACGCGTTGTCGTAGAAACTTCAAAAAGGGCTCATTCGAATGGAAATTGAATTTGCTAGTGCCTTTTTTAATAGTCGACAGTGATTGAAAGGCAACTAACACCCTTTTCGCGCCTACCCTTCCCAAAACACATCCAATCAAAATTTTAGATAGCCATTTTGTTCTACGCAGTTTAAAGTTCAGAAAATTATACCTTTGTGCAGGACACTCCCCCCACATTCTTAAGGGCAACGGTCATAAGTTCTGCCCTGGGGGCATACAAGGTTTTTTATTGAAATCTGTGTTGTAGAAACTTGAAAAAGGGCTCATTTAATTGGATATTCAGAGAACTAGTGTCATTTTCAATGGTCGAAAGTGATTGGAGGGCAACTAGCTCCCCCACGCCCATCATTCCCCCAAACACATCCAATCAAAATTTTGAGATAGCCATTTTGTTCAGTGTAGTTGATTTCCAAATAGAAAAGAGCGTTTTGAGGAGAACACTCCCCCACAACCATCGGGGCAAGGGTTTTAAGTTATGCCCTGGGGCATATAAGGTTTTTATAGAAGGCGTTGTCGTAGAAACTTCAAAAAAAGGCTCATTCGATTGGAAATTAAAAAGGCTAGTGCCCTTTTTAATAGTCGAAAGTGATTGGAGGGCAACTAGCCCCCCCCCCTCCCTCACGCCCATCATTCCCCCAAACACATCCAATAAAAATTTCAAGATAGCCATTTTGTTCAGCGTAGTTGATTTCCAGATAGAAAATATGTTTTTGAGGAGGACACTCTCCCACAACCTTCAAGGCAAGGGGCGTAAGTTATGCCCTGGGGGCATATAAGGTTTTTATGGAAGGCGTTGTCGTAGAAAGTTCAAAAAAGGCTCATTGAATTGGAAATTCAAAGGGCTAGTGCCCTTTTTAAGTCGAAAGTGATTGGAGGGCAACTAACCCCCCTCTCACGTCCACCTTTTCCCCAAACACATTCCATCAAAATTTTGAGATAGCCATTTTATTTAACGTAGTTCTTGGTTCCATTGTCTGCTCAAACGGAAGCCTAGATGCCGAAATATCAGCAAGAGCGGCAAAAGCAAACTCTGTCTTCAGTCGCCTTCTAAAAACAGTCTTCCATAAACCCCAGATCAGCCGCCTCACAAAAGCACGAATATATTCTGCTTTGGTTGCCAGCTTTATGCTCTATTCTTCCGAGACTTGGTCGCTGACTCAGACACAGACGCTGAAGGTAGATGCCTTCCAGACGAAACACCTCCGAAAAATCGAACGCTCCCGATGGTCCGACAGGGTACGAAATTCGGAAATCCTCAGGTCCTTCAAACTCCCACCCCTGTCCGAGCAGCTTGAGTCTCGCTCGCTGCGTCGATATGGTCATCTGCTCCGTCTGCCTGCTCAAACACCCGCCCGGCTCATCTTCGATTTCGACCCAGTTGCAAACGGCTGAAGGCGTCCTAGGGGAAGACCACGCACCAGATGGGCGGACGTTATCCGCGATCGGCTCGCCTCCAGAAACATCAACCCGGCTGAAGCGACAACCCTCGCCCTGAACCGACCACTCTGGAGAAGACTGACGGCGCTGACGACTGGTTCTCTCTACGCTGGCGACGCTGCCGAGCAAGAGCTTTAAGTAAAGTAAAAGTTTAAGTTCTGTAAATTAGGTCTTTGAGGATGAAAACCCCTGACAGCCCTCAGGACAAGGGTTGTAAGTTATGCCCTGGGGGCATATAAAGTTTTTTTAGAACGTGTTGTCGTAGAAACTTCAAAAAGGGCTCATTCGATTAGAAATTGAAACGGCTAGTGCCCCTTTTAATATTCGAAAGTAATTGGAAGGCAACTAACACCCCTTCCACACCCACCATTTCCCCAACCACATCCAATCAAAATTTTGAAATAGCCATTTTGTTCCACGCAGTTAAAGTTCAGGAAATTATACTTTTGAGCAGGACACTCCCCCCCCCCTAGTCTTCAGGGCACGGGTTATAAGTTATGCCCTGGGGGCATATAAGTTTTTATTGAAATCTTTGTCGTAAAAAATTGAAAAATGGCTCATTCGATTTGAAATTCAAAGGTCTAGTGCCCTTTTTAATGGTCGAAAGTGATTCGAGGGCAACTAGCCCCCCTCTCTCGCCCACCTTTTCCCCAAACACATCCAATTAAAATTTTTAGATAGCCATTTTGTTCAGTGTGGTGGATCTCCAGATAGAAATTATATTTTTGAGGAGGACATTCCCCACAGCCCTCAGGGCCAGGGTTGCAAGTTGTGCCATGGGGGCATATAAGGTTTTTATAGAACACGTCGTCGTAGAAACTTCCGAAAGTGCTCGTTCGATTGGAAATTGAAATGGCTAGTGCCCTTTCTAATAGTCGAAAGTGATTGAAAGTCAACTAACACCCCTTCCACGCTCACCGTTTCCCCAAACATATCCCCACAGTCTTCAGGGCAAGGGTGATAATGAAAAGGGGTAGTTGATGGAAATTATTTTTTTGAGGAGGACACTCCCCCACAGCCTTCAGGGCAAGGCTTGTAATTTATGCCCTGGGGGCATATAAGGTTTTTATAGAAGGCGTTGTTGTAGAAACTTCAAAAAAAAGGCTCATTAGATTGGAAATTCAAAGGGCTAGTGCCCTTTTTAATCGCCGAAAGTGATTGGAAGGCAACTAGCCCCCCCCCCCGCATCATTCCCCCAAACACATCCAATCAAAATTTTGAGATAGCTATTTTATTCAACGTAGTTTTAAATTCTATAAATTAGGTTTTTGAGGACGACGACCCCCACAGTCCTAAGGGCAAGTGCTATAAGTTATGCCCCGGGGGCGAACGAGGTTTTGATAAAACGTGTTAATATAAAAATTTTAAAAAGGGCCCAATTAGTTAGAACCTCGAAGCGCTGGTGTTCGTTTCAATGGTGAACCATGATAGAAAGCCTAATGGCAGCTCTTCCAGGCCTATTATTTCCCCAAACACATCCAAAAAATTTTGAGATAACCATTTTGTTCCACGCAGTTTAAAGATCAGGAAATTATACCTTTGAGCAGGACACTCCCCCACAGCCTTCAGGGCAATGCTTATAAGTTATGCCCGAGGGGTATATAAGTTTTTATTGAAATCTTTGTCGTAGAAACTTCAAAAAGGGCTCATTCGATTTGGAATTTTCAAAGATCTAGTGCCCTTTTTAATAGTCGAAAGTGATTTGAGGGCAACTAACCCCCTCGCTCGCCCCCCTTTTCCCCAAACACATCCAATCAGAAGTTTTACATAGCCATTCTGTTCAGCGTTGTTGCTTTCCAGATAGAAATTATGTTTTGAGGAGGACACTCCCCCACAGCCCTCAGGGCAAGGGTTGTAAGTTTTGCCTTGGGGGCATATAAGGTGTTTATAGAACGCGTTGTCGTAGAAACTTCAAAAAGTTTCTACGGAAATTGAATTTGCTAGTGCCTTTTTTAATTGTCGAAAGTGATTAAAAGAAAACTTGCACCCCTTTTGTGTCTATCCTTCCTAAAACACAACCAATCTAAATTTTGAGATATCTTCTTTGTTCCACCCAGCTCAAAGTTCAGAAAATTCTAGATTTGTGCAGGATACTTCCCCTCCAGTCTAAAGCGCTAAGGTTATAAGTTATGCCCTGGGAGCATATAAGTTTTTATATAGAAATCTTTGTCGTAAAAACTTGAAAAAGGGCTCATTTAATTGCAATTTGAAAGAGCTTCGGCCCTTTTCAGTGGTCTCGAAAGGGATTGAAGAATATATAACACCCCTCTCTCGCATACCATTAAACAAAACACATACAATTCAAGTTTGTAGATAGCCATTTTATTCGACGTAGTTAAGAGTTTGTAAAATTAGGTCTATAAGGATGACAACCCATCCCCCCTCCACAACCCTCAGGGCAAGGATTGTAAGTTATGCCCTGGGAGCATGTTAGGTTTTTATAGAAAGCGATGTAGTAAAAACATCAGAAAGGGCTCATTCAACTGAAAATTGAAAGGGCTAGTGCCCTTTTAATAGTCGAAAGTAATTGAAGGGCAACTAACCCCCCTCTCACGCCAACCATTGCCCCAAACACATGCAATCAAAATTTTGAGATGTGCATTTTCTTCAATGCAGTTGAAACTTGTGGAAATTAGGTCTTTTATGATAATAACCCCCTCAGAGCCCTCAGTGCAAGTGTTGTAAGTTATACCATGGGGGCATATAAGGTTTATATAGAAAGTTGTTTTAAAAATTTAAATAAGGGCTCATTTCTTTGTAAAATGTAATTACCTTTTCTAATAGTCGAAAGTGAGTAGAGAATAATTGACCCCCTCTGACGCCCACCATTTCCCCAAACACATTCAATCAAAGTTTAGAGATAGCCATTTTGTTCAACGCAGTTGAAAGTTCTGGAAATTATGTGTTTAAGGATGACAAACCCCCCAGAGTCCCCAGGGCAAAGGTTGTAAGGTAAGATTAAATCAAAATGCACTGTGTTAATGCTAATTCTCAATAAGGCATCTCAGGAGTATCCCAAGAACGACTGAGGGTATTATATTCAAACCTTCGGGGCTACTTCTGCTCTTAAAATTTAACCAAATCAAAATAGCGTAAGTGTATGCAAGCTACGAAAGAAAGTAAACAGATTTTTTTGCGAATGGTATCAATTTTACTATTTCAGATCAACTAGAGGAGGCATGAAACTAAATTGAACACTACTATTTGTGTCCAGATTTTTAAAAGGGTGCATGTTGTTAAAAATTGCTGAAAATTTTTCTCCAGCATACAAATAGCAGGCCAAACTATAAAGTCTTAAAAAAAGAAAAGATTTAAACTATTATTTTATTTTTCCCTGAAAAGACTATGTCAATATAAAACGAACAGAAATTAATTAAAAAAAACTTTTTCCTCAAAATTAGTTTTCCAAAGAAAAGTAAATAACTCCATTAAACCAAAAATGAGCAAAAACAAAACCAAATAATCTACCAAGCATGGAACTACCACAAATCAGCATCAATAAATAAATGAAACCCAAAACGAACAGAAATTACTATAAATAACCGAGTCAAACTCAAAACGAGCAGAAATTAACATGAGTAGGGCTCAAAACCCCTATGCCTTCCCAAGGCCAGAATATAATTTGCCCTTTACTGAAAAAAATACAAATGGAATGTGCATTGTTAGTTTAATATACATATACTGATATTCGTTAATCAAAATGTTAATATTATTTGATTTATAGAAGTTATAAAAGTAAAAACATTTATATTTTTTTAAGTAAAGTGCAAATTATTTTCTGGCCTTGGGAAGGCATAGGGGTTTTGAGCCCTACTCATGTTAATTTCTGCTCGTTTTGGGTTTCATTTATTTATCGATGCTGGTGGTAGTTTCACGCTTGGTAGATTATTGCATTTTATTTTAGCTCATTTTTGGTTTAATGGAGTTCTTTACTTTTCTTTGAAAAACTTATTTTGTGGAAAACGTTTTTTTTAATTAATCTAAGGTAAAAACGAAGCTCCTGGTAGCACTTGCAACCCACTGAAAAATTTCCTGGTAGCACTCAAAATGCACCCAAGACTTCCCCCCTTTTGTGCAAGTAATGATACAAATATAGTATTTTATCCTAAACTTAAAGTATTTCTGCAATAAAAGGGAAAGCTATCACTCCACAGAAACCATATTACAAGCTTTGTCCACGAATATTGAAAAAGAATGAAGTAAGATTATGGAGTAAGTTGTCCCCCCCCCGCATCTCCTTCTTCCATATTTATATAAATGACTACTAAAAATTAGAAGATCTACTCATAAAAATGTCTGAGGCTTTACTCCCTCCCCAGAAACGACAGCTCTATAATACCTAATGCGTAATTACACACCACTGTAGCCTACATTATCTTACTAAGCCTCAAATAAATCTGATCAGTTAAATCAAGGTGTAAAATTTTCCAAGATTAATCTTTTATTTTGTTTGGACTGAGTTCGTTGATTTTGTAGGTTTTTTTTTCAAATTGGCATTATTAGGCATAATAAAACAACTGCTGATGAGATATTTGCAAAAAAAAGAGGTAATGCAAGCCAACAGCATTCTCTGTCTTTACTATATGGCTTAGGGCCTTGTCCGAGCATTCAGGGGCGGAGAAGGGCTTCGATGCAGTTTAGCTGGAACTGACTATCAGAATCTAATAAATAGAAAATTTCTGAACGTAATAGAGGAAGAATTTTGTCCATTATAATGCTTCATTCAGAAAAGATAATAAACTAAGCTGTCACCGAAATGCATAGAAAAAAATGCAAAAAATAAAAATAGGCAAACTTAGTGTTAGATATAGGGCTATATCCAGGTATTAAGAGCGGAGCAGGTGGCTGAGATACAGTTAAATGTAATTGGAAGGCAACTAACACCCCTTCCTCGCCCACCATTTCCCCAACTACATCCAATCAAAATTTTGAAATAGCCATTTTGTTCCACGCAGTTAAAGTTAAAGTAGAAGCAACTCTGAAATTCAGTAAATAGAAAAGTTTTAAATATAAGATACTATTTTGCTATTATAGTGTTTGCTTAAAAGAGCAGATAAACTAAACAGCTTTCGTAGCTAGTTTGGAAGAGGGATCTTGTACCAAGACTACCAACTTGTATATTCGCTATCATTTTGAATTAATCTCAGCCATCCCCTTCACTAAAGTGTAGTTATAGCCCTAGGTCAAAGACTAAGATTGTTGACTTAGTTTTTTGCATTCTTTTTTTGTATGGTACTTATTTTGGTAACAGTAACTAAATTCGTTTCATCCCTCTCCAATCCCAGAATGTCTGGATATGGTCCTAGGCTATATACGTTAGTTTACTGGTTTTGTTGATTTGCATTATATTTCCTTATCAACAGTTGGTTCGTTATGGCAAATATTACCAATAATAAAAATAAAAGAAAAGTAAAAGAAAAAACCTACAAAATCAAACAGCTACTATAGCCTATTGCTATACCCAAGCATTAGAGGGGAAGGACCGGGATACTGTTAAATTGGAAGCAACCTGACAATCCATTAAATATAGTTTGTCCAAATTTAACGATATAAGAATTTTGTTATTGTAATATTTAGTTCAGAATGGAGGATGAGCTGCACTGTGTTTTCAAAGAAAAAAAAATAGTGAATATTAGTAAGGCGTTTTTTTCTTACAAATATTTTTTGCCTTGAGGTTACTGCACCAAGGTAAGGGGGGGGGGGGTGGTTAAACTGAATAATGATTATTACTTTGCAGCTTTTGCAACATATATCTGCAAAAACTGGTTCAAATAAACTGAACTGTGATATCTCCTATATTTGCAGAATTCTGAAAAAATAGGGCTATGATGAAAACTGAGCTTGTTTGAGTTTTTTAGAGATCTAAAATTGTATATAAAATTACACTAATTTTATGGCTAGGGAAAGACTACTGAGAGCCATTCGTATTTGTTTTTTTCTACATGCTACTTCAGGACGTCTCTACTGCTAATCCTGTTTTGTTGTGTTGGTATTATGTTTTCAGTATAGCCTTAGTTTTTTGGAATCCTACAAATACAGGGAAATATCATGAGTAAGTTTATTGGAACCAGTTTTGCAGATCTGTAGTTTTGCGGAACCAGTGTTGCTAAAACTACAAAACAGTAATTTTGTTTGTTTGAAGCTTCAACTACGCTCCTTGCTTCTATTAGAAAAACTTATATTAAAAAAAATAATATCCTGCAAAAATTGAAATGGCTTAACATTAAGTTCTCAGTTACATTTTGCATTCCACATTCTTCCAGGATTAAAATGTTGAAACAATCCCGGAACTCATTCGTATTATCTGAAGGCAGTCACCCTTGTAATCTTTGATGCAACTCATGTCAGAAACATCCAAGATAAGCAATCTCCCTAATTGAACATCCACGCTGAAATTCACTTTTGGCCTTTCCAATTCAAATCGAGTAACTTATAGCTCAATCAGATATTTATTACTGTTTAGAATGAAAAATGAAATCTTTTTATAGATCACAAGAAAAACGAAAAACAAACCTCTCTGTCCTTTAGTCCAAGTAATAAAACTTCTTCCATAAGTGTAAGCCGTGTTTCTTTTGCTTCTGCCTCTTCATCACTTCCTTGGTGGTCCTCTGAATCATTGATATCTGAATTCACATTTGGTTCAGTTTGACGACCTGCTCGTCTTCTAGGCCCACCTTCAGACATATCTCGCCTAAAACTTGAATACAATCCTACATTAGAGAGCTATTTGATAGAGAGCAATAGGTGCATAAAGGTTCACCCTTTGGGGCATATTAGTCAACTTCCCACTGGAGAAGTACATTTTTAGTAATGATCAAACAACCAATTGGACTCAGTAATAGCTGATCAAGTTATTTGTGAATCATAATAAGCATCAGCATCTGATTCTTAAGAGGAATATGCCATTAAGTTTTGTTTTTGATAGAAGCTTTCCCTTGTCTGTTTATTATGAGCTGTTGTTTGGTTGATTAATTTTTGCTTTTTTTAGTGGTTAATAACCTGTAAAGATAAGAAAAAGGACAGGGGCCAGATTCTCCAAAATTTTACAATGAGAACTCAATTTTAACCTGAAGTCAGGTTAAAGTTTATAATAGAATTCTGCAGAGGAAAATTGGAATAAATATAAACCAACTTGCTACAATCTAACCCCTGTTCCTTTCTCGCTTTTTATGATTAATACACACTCTAACAGCTTCATATGAAACAATCCATTATGAAGTTAGTATTCATCTAGCACAGCAGATTGAAAATATGTCTATTGTTAAGCCCAGGGAACAGAGATAGGCCATGCAAAATGTTGCAACAGAACATTGAAGTGCATAGCAGGAAAGTGAATCCGCACGGATAAATAAACGAGCCAGTACAAATTATAAAGTTAAACATAGAACTGTTAAACGTGTAAACGTTAAACGTGTAAAAAAGTTAAACGTGTAGAAACTTGAAAAGTTTGTCTGCATCATAAAAAACATGAATTGCAGAAAAAAAATCATAGGGAAGTTGAAAACATTTTGAAAAATAGCCCCGTCTTTAAAAACTATCAAATAGAATTCTGAAGAAAATGTCCTTAACTTTAAAAAACCATGGTAAAACAAAAACAACAATAAAAAAATTGATGCGAGTGTTGAAAAAAAAGTAATAAAACCATAATTTTTGCTCCAAAAGAACATCACAAAACTGTAATGTAAACTGTTAGACATTAAAAAGACGTTTCAGATACATTTCTTGATGATTTTTTTTTGGTTTGAAATTCAACTTCTTACAATGGTTATTCTCTGTCCATTGGAAGCATAAACAGGCTCCCAATTTTTACTTGGAAAAAACTTCATTTCAGTTTTCAATTAAGTGAAACAAATTTTATGAAAGTAAGCAGTCACATTGAAGCTATGAATAAATAGAAATATTCTGTAGGCCTACATGAAGGAGGCTGCCCCCCTCCCACCCTCTATTTTTAAATCTTAAGTTTTATAGTATAACAAATGAAGTTAATGGGTAACCCCAAGCATTGCAACAGCCAATTGCCAATTAAAACATCTGAATTAAAAATTTTATTGCTTTAGCAAATGCAAATAAACAAGTTCTTTCAATTCTTGAAGTATTGTGACAAAACTTTATATTCCACTTCAATTCGCTTTATGCTCAAAGAGTCATTCTTAAAACAAAATTTGCAAAAAATCAAACTTTAACTTAAAGATTGGAAGGCTGGGGAGGGGGAGGCCCTCTCCAAATATGGAATTTATTAATTTTGTTTTAATTTCTAATGTTGCTTTTTACTTCAATTTGAAGAAAACAGTACTTATGCATTGGGCTGGCTGGTATTCACGAGATATACTGTATAGGGAAATGCTAAAGAAAACCTAGTCAAATGGGTATCTGTGAATAGAGAAATGGAGTGTAAAGCATGGTTTGTCATTGCGTTTACAATGTTTAAACTATTGTTTTTTGGGGGTTTAGGGGTCAAAAAGGTACCTAGGTTAGGTTAGGTTACGTATTTAATATATGCTATGCTTTACCCCCATCCTTCTAATGTGCAAATATATAGCCCAAATTTGTTTCTAAACTATTACATTTTCATCATATTTTGTTTTATCATATATAGTGCAGGGGTGTTTTCCAGGGGGGGGGATGTTTCAGCAAATTTTCCAGGATGGAGGGGGTGATTGGTGGAGAGAATTTTCCATATTAAAATGAATTTGATTTGTGTATTTTTTTTTCAACTCTTTGAATGTTTAATCAAAATAATGTAATTAGGTAATTTGTATACTATAAATGTAGAGTAAAGAACTTTATTTGGAGTGGGACTAACTCTTTTGTGGAAAGCATGATGTTTGAAAAAAATTGATGGTCATGTTTATTGATCAGTGCATTGTCATGTTATTCAATTTATGGACTCTATTCCCCAATGAAAGGGAATTGTTGAAAGGGGGAATGTTCCATGAAGGGGAGATAAACTATTATGATCTTTACTTATTCATTATTGATATCACAGTTTTTTATTGGTTTTAGCCTAGAAATAATCTCTCTTCAGAGGCAATGCTTACTGGAATGGTTAAGAATATTTCAAAATTTCAAATAATAATTTTTTTCATTTTGATGGCAGCAGAGGGCCCTTTCAAAAGCAGGGCATGATTGGGCCCAATTGTTCTCATGACCCTTTATCTGGCCCAGGGTATTGCATCTGAAGAGGCATTGTTTTTGCTTCAGCCCATATAGCATGTGATATCATTGCCAATCCCTCAAGGACATTGACAGCCATTTTCTGAGGAATTGAAAGCTGCAATAATCCCAGTGCCCATACCACTTTAATGAAGAAGCTGTAACCTGAGCAGAGATTCCATAACTTGAAGGCCATTATAATATTAGTATTGTGGATCTTGTCATACCATTTGAAACCTTCAACTTGAAGCAGATGTCTGGTTTGAATGACACCAACTGTTCTTAGCTGTGTCTGAGTTGTCAACTATGTTTTGGAAAAGGGAGATATAAAAATCTTACTTTTAAATGGCTCTGGATATATTCTTGAGAGTTTGTTCACCTAACTCAACTAATTTGCCACATTACTAGAAGCCTCTATCCTAGAATTTTGCCCTTATAACTTTTGTCAACCTTGATTTATAAGGCTATAAAGATTTGTTAACTAATATCTTATATCTAGGGGAACACCTTGATGTGGCTGCAATGATGGTAGCCTAGCAGCAGTAGCCTAATTAAGCTAGGCTATTAGGCTAGGCATCATAGGCTATTTGGGAAGAACATTGAGTGAGTTAATAACACATCAGTTCAATTACTTCAAAACCTGATTCCAATTACTTGATTATAGTTTTAAAACACTAAAAAATATTTTTGGTGTGAAATGTATCTTACTTGCTGTTAGAAAATTACTGATTTAGCAGAGCCCAGCAAAAACTTGTTTGGTTTTTGTGTCACTTCTTCAAAATAACCAGGGCTGCCTGACATTTCTGGCAGAGAGTGTACCGTTTTGGGCCGATTAGGTGGCTTTTGGTGCTACATAAAACTTCAATAAGGGCCGCCTTTCTTTTAAAAGTACCATGGAAATATGCAAGGTTACTGAAGTGGCAAGCAAACACTGCTTACATTTTGAGGTTTTTTGTACTTTAGAGGTTCATAGAGGGTGATTTTTGTTCAATTAAATAAAAAAATATGTTTTTTTAACTGAAAGTAAGGAGCAACATTAAAACTTGAAACGAACAGAAATTATTATGCATATGAAGGGGTTTTCCCCTTCGTCAACATCTCGCTCTTTGCGCTTAAGTTCGATTTTTTCTAATTCTTTAATAATGACCCCTGAATCACAAAAGCTGCTTAATTGGAATAACTAGCTCTTTTAAAAGTAATAAAGAAAATTTAGCGTAAAGAACGAGGTATGTACAAAGAGTTACTCCTTAGTTTTAGTTGCAAAACTTGTTTTCTTATTTAATTTCTGATCGTTTTTTAAACAATGCTGGGAAATCCAGTGCCCCCTTGATGGAAAATTCTCTTCCCCCATGATAAATTCCTCCATGAAAAGGTCCTCCCGCGTAGCCTCCTTGAAATACCCTCTGAAAACGTCTGTGTACTTCCCAATAACCAATACTATATGTAGACAATGGGCAAAGTTCATAACTTTCAGCCCTTTCCCTGGGGACTCTGGGGGATGAAGTCATCCTCAAACACATAGTTATTAGATTTTTCGACACAAGGGGCTATCATGACCGGGCTAACAAAATGCCTATCTCAATATTTGATCGGGTGACTTTGGGAAAAAATGAGCATAAGAGGGGGCCAAGTTGCCCTCCAATTTTTTGTCACTATGGCACTAGAAGTTTTATTTTCGTTCCAATGAGCCCTCACGTGATATTCTAGGACAAATGGGTCAATACGATCACCCCTGGGGGATAAACAGATAAACACACATCCGTGATCTTTCTTCTGGCAAAAAATACAAAATTCCGCCTTTTTGCAGATATGAGCTTAAAACCTTTAAAGTAGGGTTTTCTGATACGCTGAATCTGATGGAATGGTTTTTATCAAGATTCTTTGACTTTTAGGGGGTCTTTCTCTCTTTTTAGGAAAATAAGGCAAATTTTTTGAGGCTCGTAACTTTTGATGGGTAAGAATAAACTTGATGAAACTTATATTTTTGAAATCAGAATAAAAATTCAATTCTTTAGATGTATATACCGCTATAAAAATTTTGTTTTTTAGAAATTTGATTACTATTGAGCCGGGTCACTACTTACTTACAGTTTGTTACCATGAACTGTTTGATTACAAGCAGTAAAGGCATGTTTCCACAATTTATATTGAATCAGGATAATTGATCAACGGGCGCTCTACGAATCAATTTTTCCATCAATAGAGCGTTTTGGTGGTCCAACATAAACTATTGACCAAGAATTGCCGGTAAAATAGACTCATATAGTAATTTGCGTTTTTCAGAGGCAATTATTGAAAATAAACATTCTACAAAACGTGCAATCTAATTGATCGGAGAGCATCTAGGAGTTTTATTTTGGCAAATGTAATAAATTGAAGAAGCTCCAAACTATAGAGGAGTTACACGCATGACCATTAGGTACTTCCGCTTTGGTTATCATGCAAAACCAAAGACAGAAGGTGAACAATCAGCTTGTCCAGTTGAATAACTTTTTGGTAGCCAATAAATTTAATGCGTGTGCTTGTCTGTCCTCAGTTTTTTACGAAAATGCTTTTATGAATGAAGTTTGTTAATAGCAATTTTGTTCAGAACTCTTCATCTTTACGAAAAGAAACTAATATCATGGATTTTGTGTCATAGACAGTGCAATGGCACTACCTAGAAAAAGAGTGATGTGGATACAAAGCATTTTACATTTTACTTTTTAAGACCGGGCCACTTCGTATAGAAGGAATTGTCGAAAAAACTTCGAAGGGGGCTCATTTGATTGTAAATTGAAAGGGCTAGTGGCCTTTTAATAGTCTCAGGGGATTAAAAGGCAACCAGCCCCCCTCACGCCCATCATTACCCCAAACACAGTCAATCAAAATTTTGAAATAACCATTTTGTTCAGCATAGTTGAAAGATCCAGAAATTATGTCCTTGAGGATGACACCCCCCCCCCTTAGGCCCTCAGGCCAAGGGTCTTAAGAATTTTCCTGGGAGTATATAAGGTGTTTTATAGAAAGGGCACTCGTATAAACTTTGGAGGTGGCTCATTGGATTGGGAATCAGAGGTTGTATTGTATATTTTTTTAAGTCAAAGTGATCGGAAGGCAGCTATACTTCCCACGTCATATTTTCCCAAATGTATCTGATAGACAGTTTGAGATAGCCATTGGTTAAAAAATAGTCCGAAGATCAAATAACAAGGCCTTTGGGGTTGACACAAAACCCCAGAGTCTGTGGGTAAGGGTTGCTAGTTATGCCCCGGGGGTATATAAAATCTTTATGGAAGGAGTGGTCGTGTGAACTTTAGAGGAGGCTCATTTGATTGGAAATGTATAGTTCTATATTCCTTTCAAGATTCAAAGGGACGGAGGGCAACTAGCCACCGCTCCCTTCCCTGAAATCTTCTTTTCCCCAAACACATCCAATCGAAATTGTGATATAACAATTATGTTCACAAAAGTCCAAACAGCATAAACAATGTCTTCAGGGTGGACACCCAACCCCAAGAGCCAAGGTGTAAGGGCTGTAAGTTATGTCCCAGGGCATATTAAGTTTTTATGGAACGGGTGGTTATATAAACTTTGGATCGGATGGGGCATATTTGAGTGGAAGTCGGAAGTTCTAATACCCTTTTTTAAAGTCAAGAACCCCCCCCCCCCCCCCCGAGTATATCATTCCCCAAAACGTATCTGATCAAAATTTTAAGGGAGCTATTTTGTTCAGCAAGGTTGAAAGATCCAGTAACTATATCTTTGAGTATGCAAACCTCCCCACAGTCCTCAGGGCAATTCGTCCATTGTTTACATATAGTATATATTATTGAGAAAGGTATATATTTTGAGCTTGACTTTCCAAAAAGACGAAGGGCTTTCAGGTGAGCATTTCAGAGAATTTTGAGCAGAGTGTTGAACTAAATCAAAGTACGTTATGCGTATACGGATTGTCAAAAGAGCGTAACTCAGGAATGACTGAGTATATCAATTTGGAACTTTCAGCAAAGGATAAAGGAGATGACCAAAAAGGCAATATTTACATACTAGTAAAATTGCTACAACTACCACTACTACTACTGCTACCACTATTACTACTACGTTCCTCCATTTACAATATTGATGGGAAATTTGAACTAAATCAAGAGGTGCTATGAGCATGTACATTGTCAAAAGAGCGTATCTCAAGAGTTGACTTGGGTATTAAGTTGGAACTTTTAGAGAATACTTAAAGGGTAAGATCATCTGAACAAAAGCCATTATGTACACACTACTAATAATACTACTATCACTGCTACGTGTACTACCAGTGCTACCACTACTACTACTACTACCAGTGGTGGATCCAGGGGGGCGAGGGCCCCCTCCCCCTAGCGTGGTCTAAAGTAGTGTTATTTACTTAATTAACTCAAGTTTGCGTTAATTAAACTAGCTCCAAACGCAAGTTTATTGGATCAACCTATTTTGTGCCCCCCCCCCCTAATTTTTTTTTCGGATGAACCTATTTTGCCCCTATCCCCCTAAAAAAATCCTGGATCCACCCCTGATAACTACTTCAACTGCTACTTCAATTGCAACTACTTGTAAGGCTAAGAGTATTGAGGTGAAAATTTCAAGAAGTATATGAACAAATAGGTTATCAAAAAATCATTATCAGCAATATCATAGCAATGGCTACTTGTATTAAGTTGAAACTTCCGGAACTTGACGAGAGGGATTTTCAGCTGACCAAAATGCAATACTTTAATACTACTGCTGCTACTAGGGCTACTGCTATTACAATTAATACTACTGCTAGTAACACCAATACAACTATTGTGGCTACTATTAAAACTATGCCTAATGATATGAAGGTGAAATTTTCGAGGAATTATGAGGGGGAAGGTGAACTGAATCACAACCCGTCATCTGTATGGAGGTTGTCAAAAGGGCGTAACAACAATACCTTGGGAACAGTTTGGTGTGTGAAATTGAAACTAACAGGGCTTGTTGTAGGGGCTATTGAACCAACCTAAAGGAAATATTTGCATCCTAATGCTACTGCTTCTACTCATAGTAATATTAATGCTACTATCATTTAATGCGACTATTATTACTACTTCTACTGCCACTACTGCCATTAAAGCTAAGGCTACTGCCATCAATTATGCTGCTACTACTGCTAGTAAAGCTAAGGGTATCGAGGCGAAACATTTAGAATGCATTGAAACTGTATGGAATTAAATCAAAACACACTATGCCCACACAGGTTGTTAAGAAGACGTATCAGAAATACTTCAGTAACGGTTGATGGTATTAAATTGAAACTGTCAGTGTGTGATGAAGGGGTATACAAGAATCCCAAGGTGCTATGCGCATACTGCTACTGTTGCCACTAAAGCTATTTCTACTACTCAAGATAAGGGTATTAAGATGAATCTTCTAAGGAACATTTAGGCGAATGTTGAACTAATTGAAAATAAAATATGAGCATTTGGATTTTCACAAATGTGACAAAGAAAATCTCAAGAACGACTTTCAATATAATGTTAGACCTTAAAGGGTAAGTCGTGGCGCATTTTGAACTAGTCAGAAGGCACTATGTGTATATTATTAATACTACCACTATAGTTACTGTAACTCATTACACAAAGGATATTAAGATGAATCTTTTAGGGAACATTTAGGGGGAGTTTAAGTTAAACAAAAAACCATATGCTTGCAGGTTTTCAAAAGGCTATATAAGCAATGTCATAGGCAGCACCGCTTTATAATAGCTAGAAATATAATTAAAACTTTTAACGGAGCTAATTTGATTCAAAATTTTCTAATTCCCCTTTTGAGAGTAAAAAGAGATTGGAGGGCAAGCAGCCCTTCTCCCACGCCCATTCATTTTCCAAACACATCCAGTCAAAATTTAGAGACAGTCATTTTGTTGAGAGCAGTCGAACGGTCCTGAAACTCTGTCTCTAGGGATACTGAGTATGACAATCCCCTAAAATTATGGATTTGACCCAATATGCTTTAAAACTAAATTTTGCTTTAAACTAAATGAAAAGGCATTGTGTTTATGGTTGCCAATAAGACACCTCAGCAATATACCGAGGACGACTGGGGGTTTTAAGCTGTAATTTCGGGGCTACTACTATTACTACTTCTGCTCTTACAATTTAAATAACTTAAAAAGAGTGTAAGTGTATCCACGTTGCCAAAAAGCACAGATAAAATGTTATGGGAATGAAATTAAGTTTTATTTTTCAGATCAAGTCGAAGAGATTTAAATTAAATAAAACAATACTATTTGCGTTAGGATTAAAAACCATTGAAAAATTTTCTCCAATATACAAATAGCAAGCCAAACTAAGGATTCTTATAGAAAAAAAAACAAAAAGAAAAACAAATTTCATAGGCGGCACAATAGCGCTGATAGAAATTTTGAGATGGCCATTTGTTGTCGTAGAAACTTCGAAAAGAGCAGATTCGGTTAGAAATTGAAAGGGCTAGTGCCCTTTTAGTAGTCGAAAGTGATTGGAGGGCAACTAACCCCCTTCCATGCCCACCATTTCCCCAAACACATCCAATCAAAATTGTCATATTGCCATTTTTTTCAACATAATTGAAAGGTCCGGAAATTATATCTTTGAGGAATACAACCAGCTGGAAATTGAAAGGGCTAGTTGCCCTTTTTTATTATTCAAATGTGATTGGAGGGCAAAAAGCCCCCCCCCCCCTCTACACACCCATAAATTCTAGAAACACGTGTAAACAAAAATCTTGAGATAGCCATTTTGTTCAGCGTAGTTTGTAAAGGTTCGGAAATTATGTCTTCGACAACCCCAATACCTTCTCAAGGCTAGAACATAATTTACATTCTAAAGAAAAAAATAGCTTTAGATTGTTAGTTTAGTATCCATATACTGATACATATTCTTTAAAGTTTTAATATTTTTTATTTATCAAACTTAAAAAAGGTTAAAACATTTTAAACGTATTTTGTTTATTTAAATCATACAATGAATAACCGAGTCAAACTCAAAACGAGCAGAATTTAACACGGGTATGGCTGACAACCGCCATGCCTTCTCAAGACAAGAAGATAATTTGCACTTTAATGAAAACAAAATATATTTAAAATGTTTTCTCTTTGTTTTTACTTCTTTAAAATGTTTTTTACTAGATTAATGAAGGAGGAAGCCCCCCCCCCTTACGCTCCAATTACAGCGTGTGTCTCTGGTCCCCTTTTTAACAGTAACAAGAGATTGGAGGGCAAGCAGCCCTTCTCTCAAGCCCATTCATTTTCCAAACACAACCAGTCAAAAGTTTTAGACAGCCATTTGTTCAGCATAGTAGAACGGTCCAGCAACTATGTTCGTAGGGATATTAGGCATTTAACCCCCCCCCCCCCACAATTATGCAATTGGTCTATTATGCCTTAAGACTGAATGTTGCTTTAAAATAAATCAAAACACATTGTGTTTATGGTTGCCAATAAGGCATCTCAGTAATATATCGAGAACGAATGGGGGTATTAAGTTGAAACTCTTGGGGATACTACTATTACTACGTCTGCTCTTATAATTTAGATAAATAAAAAGACTGTAAGTGTATCCAGGTTGTCAATCAATATCTTGGACTATCTGTCTTGGCTTTTCTCTTTCTACAATTAGCCATGCCTTGATACAACCTACTGCAAAAAACTTGATAACTTAAATTCAAAATCAAAAAAATTCTCTCTCGTTCTAGCACTTGTTCACGGATGTCTAATGCCGTGAATGGTTAGACCGTTACTCAGGTAAACCGCTCAGGTTACCGCATGCGGTAAACACATACCAACAATATATTTTCATTTTCACATGGAATTCCAATCTAGCCCATGTCCATTGCTTAGCATTCAAGCTTCTCTCTTCAAGATAGGCGGGGAGGGGGTGCCCGTCGTTTCCAATCACTTTCCAAATAGCATCTATTCATTGCCTCAGCTTAGTCTAGCATTCTGAGCAAATTTCATTTTTCACTATTTTCAATGCATAGTGACCCCCTTATATAAGGTCTGCGGATTATCATCTGGGGGTTCAGGATGCAAATTTTTAATTAATTATTAGACAAAATAAGGACGTTTTTTTGAGTTCAGTGTTCAGATTGGAACGTTGGGGTCTGACTATCTGGGCTTTATTTTTAAGGCCTGAATGCTAAGCGATGAACATGGGCTAGATTGGAACCCCATGCGAAAATGAAAAAAATATTGTTGGTATGTGTTTACCACATGGTTACCGCCTGAGCAACGGTCTAACCATTTACAGCATTAGACATCCGTGAACAAGTGCTAGAGCGAAAGAGAAATTTGGGACAATTTTTGGAGGTACCCACCTGCCCAGAGTCTCAGGCAAGTGACCCAAAACTTGAAAAAGTTAAGGAAATTTGCTCAAATTGATGGACTGAGCTGAGGCAATGAATAGATACAATTTGGAAAGTGATTGGAGATGGCGGGCATCCATGAACAAGTGCTAAGCTGAGAGAGGAATTTGGGACATTTTTTGGGGGGTGTCCACCCGCCTAGAGTCTCGGGCAAGTGACCCAAAAATTTGAAAAATTCGTGACCAATAGAAATTTTCTCAGAATGTGGGGCTGAGCTTAGGCAACGAATAATTACTAGTTAAAAGATAAAGATGGCTTTAAACGATTGTTTGCCTGTTATTTCAAGCAAATTAATGGTCCTATGTCAATTCTAAATTCTAGGTCAACCTTCTTAAGACCATAGGCAGCCGTGCCTTGTTTGCCTCTCATTTCAGAGTCTTATTGGTCTTATTGGTCTTATGTCAATTTCAAATTGTTGGTCAACATGCCTGAGACTCTAAGCAGACATGCCTTTGCAAAAACTAACAAACAAGTATGTGTCCGATAAGAGAGTCAAGCTTACTCCCGCCATTTACCCGTGCCCCAGCCATTTAAACATTTGCCTCTCAATTAGCCATGTCTTGATGCAACCTATTGCAAAATAATTGATAAATTAAATTCAAAATCAAAATTCAAAATCAAAATAATGAATTGAAGTTATCAAGTATTTTGAAGTAGCTTGCATCAAAACATGGCTAATTGTAGAAAGAGAAAAGCCAAGACAGATAGTCCAAGATATTAAGATGCAAATGTTTAAATGGCTGGGGCACGGGTAAATGGCGGGAGTAAGCATGAATCTCTTATTGGACACAATTCTTTTCTTTGGAATTGAAGTTATCAAGTATTTTGCAGTAGGCTGCATCAAGACATGGCTAATTGTAGAAAGAGAAAAGCCAAGACAGAGAGTCCAAGATATTGAGAGGCAAATGTTTAAATTGCTGGGGCACGGGTAAATGGTGGGAGTTAAGCATGACTCTCTTATTGGACACATACGTGTTTGTTAGTTTTGGGAAAGTCATGCCTGCTTAGAGTCTCAGGCATGTTGACCAAGAATTTGAAATTGACATAAGACCGTGACCAAAATGGCTATCTCAAAATTTTGATTGGATGTATTTCGGGAAATGGTGGGCGTAGAAGGGGTGTTAGTTGCCTTCCAATCACTTTCGACTATTGAAAAGGGCACAAGCCACTCCAATTTCCGATTGAATGAGCCCTTTTCGAAGTTTCTATGACAACGTCTTCGATACGAAGTACCCTGGTCTAAAGGAAAAAAAAATTATACATTAAGCCAATATCGTTCTTATATACCCCCTAGGCATAACTTAAAACCCTTGCTCTTAAGGTTGTGGAGGAGGGACCTCCTCAAAAACATATTTTCTATAGGGAAACCAACTACGCTGAATAAAATAGCTATATCAAAATTTTGATTGGGTATGTTCGGGGGAATGATGGACGGGGGGGGAGGGGGCCCTCCATTTACTTTAGACTATTAAAAAGAGCACTAGCAACTCCAATTTCCAATCGAATGAGCCTTGAAGTTTTTACAACAATTCCTTTGATACGAAGCGCCCTGGTAAGGGGAAAAAAGAAAACAAAAACAAAAAATTATAATACATTGTGCAAACATCGTTCTTTACTTAGGCAGCGCTGTTGCGCTGCCTATGGTTTCGTGATTTCACCGTTTTAAGGAGGTCTTATTTTTTTGTAATTTGGTAATTCAATTTCAGTAAAAGTTGGAAACCCCTTTCTCTAATAGATCAGAAATAAAGCGACAATTTCAAATTAGCTTGAGTTTGAAAATAACTTCGCTTTGCGTAACTAGTTATAAATCTTGAAGTGACATTTCTTTGTTCAAGTATCGAACGACTTTTGAACCCCTAATAAATATTTGAAGACCCAATCTAGACCAGTTTGGTATAAAACAAAGAGGGATGCAAGGACTCAAAATACTGGAAAAACCCACTTTTTAACAAAAAGGTTGGTGATTGGCTAAAAGAACGGGGAAAAGGTCGCTAAGTGAATCAGGTACCAAGTTGAATTTAACTTACGGATCAGAGACAAATCAAGGTAGTTTTGCCTCGGAAGCTAGGAACATGAGTAAGTGAAGTTCTTTTTAACTAAGATAAAAAGTTACAATTATTCTATATAAACTTCCTTTGAGAATAATACTGCAATTAGGTAATAAGCTTAACAGATATTTCTGTCGCTTGGGCTAGACTCAGGTCTTATGCTGAATTAATTAATTACTTACATTTAAGACATTTAAACTGAAATTAAAGTCAGCGTGAAAATGCCCCTTTGAGGGTAGTCAATAGATTTGTTATTAAAGAACGCGTAATCTAATTAAAACCGATTAGAAGCAGGAAAATATGCGCGTAAATAGTCTAGGATTCTAAAACCTTCCATTTGGTGATTTTGGTTTATAATTCAGTTAGAGTAAATTAATTAACCAAGACTTGGGCTATCTAGACAAGGTACAGCATTTTAAAGGTTAAAATAGGATAAAATTAGTTTCTTCCCAGAAACTGAAACTTGTGAATAATCTAAGGTTTAAAGACGAGAAAAAACCTTAACCAGGAAGTCAACAATTAGGAGAGCTTTCGTGCTTCCCTTTCCCTGCCTAGTGACCCTTGGAACTTGCCTGGCATTTATTAAACTCTTATAAATAAGAAGAATGGGACTATCAGACACTAACATTACTCCTCCCTTGTGTATTATTTGACGTTTTTACGAAAGGGGACCTCATTCCTCTTTGTAGCCACTCTTTCATTTGTTAACCCGTGCCGACTATTTATATAAAGATGACCTCGATGTTATTCAGATAGGTTAGGGAAGAAAGGGGAATTATATTGTCAAATTAAGAATTTCAATCCCTTTCCGTCCAGATAGATTTATTCTCCCCTGGTAAATTAAGTTTATCAAAGGTCCAAAGAGAACTAACCCCTTTTACAAAATATAAAAACAAGAGCTTGGTTTAGGTTAAACAAATTATTTGAGATAGAATCAAAAGGTTATTCCTAGTTTCCGAGAAACAATAATTCGAAGAAAAGGATTTTAATTACCTTAGTACCCAATCCTTGTCTATTTATTCAAGAAGAATGCTTCCAATTAGAAGTATTGATAGGCTAGAACTAAATTAATCCTTTTTTTTGTCAAAAGCGTGGATTGAACAACAGGCACACGCAATATATGATTAGCCAACCTAGAAGAGGTATTGCAAGAATTCAGAATAATAAGAATTACCAACCAAATTAACATTTTTCCTTTTATTCTATCTCATAAAAATTACCAGTTGTCACTGGATTTTGAGTAACAATCTTACCAAACACCTCAGTTATAACACGCTACCAAAAGTTTAGCCCTGATTAGTAGGGCAACCTTACAACTGGTGACAGCGGTACTCAAATTCAGTGCAACTTTCGTTTAAGCGGGAGGAGGACTAATAAAAATTATAAATGTTGGTAAAAATTTTATCCTCTGTTCCTCCCAAGACGGTGTATGTTCAGTTTTCAGACGATTATCGTCAAGCCTAGCAGCGGCAGAAAAGTTTGTAAAGGTATTCATTTAAGCATGAAATTTAAATAACTTGACTTGAAAGGAAGTTTAGACAGTTTTATCTTCCTAGAACTCTTTCTTTCTTCTCTTTTCTTTCTCTTTGTTACAAGTTCCATTGTCTATATCGTCTGTAGCTTGCTTAAATCTTTTTTTATACTAGTGCCAAAGGTTAATCCTCTTTAAAAGTGTAATCATACTGCTAGCCTTGAGGGTTAATTTATTTCGAGATATTGAGCTAATTCTTACGCAATTTATAAACTAACTCACTTTAGTAGCAATTTAAAGGTTCAAAACGTTTCCCAAATTAAGAGTTTATAAAGATAGAACCATCACGAGTTCAAATGAAAACAAAATCAAAGAGTTATAAATTGCGCTACAACAACCACAGTTTAGAATAAACGCTCTAGGAGGGCAATATAGAGATGCCCCTGTCACACGTAGAATTCAGAATCTATTTGTAGAACAGGCATCTCCCATCTCGTCACTAACATATTCAACTTAAATCTATTCGTGGATTACGACCTTTAAACAAACACAAAGGAGTTTAGAAGAAAATGACATTGCTATGATTAATCAAGCTATTTGCTATGCACAGGGAGCAATTCAAAGATTTGCAACAAGTTTAGACAGTTCTAAAATCGGAGATTTGGACCATTTAGAAAGACTTTTAAAAAAAGCCTTTTTACGGGAAAAACTAGCTGCGCAAAAACTGCAAGAACTCTTATCTAAGAAACAAAGGTCATTCGGGTTGGTACACAAATTCTACTCCTGAATTAGTAGAAAGGCACTAGAGTATGCAAAAAATTATCCTGGTATAAAGGCAGATGACATAACTATTAGTATCTTTAAATGTCGTATGCTCCCTGCAATTGGAAGGAAAGTTCATGAACAAATTAAAGCAACAGACGACAAAGATGAATTATTAGCGCTGGCAAAGAGATTTGAATCGATCGATTTAATGTATAGGGACTTCTCAGACATGTCTTTGGGAGCAACGGTGGTTGACTCAAGAGACAAGACTTCCCCTGGAGAACAAAGAGATAACTCCAGAGTAGAATTTCAAGACATAGGAAATTATAATCACAACCCAAAGAAATGTTTGAACTGTGGAGAGTCCAGCTATTTTAGGATATATATGTCAAGACCAACTAGGTGTAATTTCTCCAGGAATAAATTTAGGAAAGAAAGAACGGTCGCATAAAATACTGGACTTGCGGAGGTCCACATAGACAATATTAATGTGAAAAACCACCAATGTGTGTCTGCTGTAGTGAAACAGGGCACAAAGCAAAATATTGTTTAGCTCCAGCACCTATAAACCCACAACAAGGAAATTTTTAGGGCAATTTTTGCCGAAAGTACTGCAGCCTTCTAGCAATGGTTAGGGAACCACCGGAAGACACAGGCCCAGATTAAGTAGTTTGTAGATATGGATTAACCGTTAGGAGTAGACCTAGTGTAACTAAGAGTCATGGACATGTCATGACAGGGAGTCATGTACTTCAGAGGGAGGTTGATAGGACACATTTCAAGGATTCAAAAATGGGTTGCGTCCACCTCTTAATGATGGAAAAAAGGGTTGCGTCCTCCTCTTAAAGAAGCAATAAAAGTTTGCATCCATAGGGATACGAAAAAGGGTTGCATCCCGGCGCGCAAAAGCTGCATATACATATGCCCACAAAGTATTCATGATCATGAGCCTGGATTGGATCATCATCCAGACTCATGGATCATGAGTCTCCCAGGCTAATAATTGAGACACACAAAGCTAGTACATTACTGAAATAATTTCTAGAGTAAGCAGGATGTCGAAAAATTACCAAGATTTGACATTTTGGGTAGAGCTCAGAACCAGAAATTTCGAATTTAGGAAAAAAAGGAAATCCCAGTTTATTAGGGAAAGCCTAGGAGACCTATATTTGGTTCCCGTGAATGGCTTATTGTATACACTGGATGATTCTGACGAGAAAAAAGACATCAATTTAAGATCATTTTATAAGAAAAAACTAGTTAATGGAGTCATCCGTATCCTGCATTCAAGTCCTTTTTTGGGGGACCCAGATGGGAGCTGTCAAAACCTTAAATAAATTAAGACAATATGGTGTCTTTGGAAATAGGTACTGCCAAATTAGCTTGAATTTGAAATTGTCGCTTTATTTCTGATCTATTAGAGAAAGGGGGCTCCAACTTTTACTGAAACTGAGTTACCCAATTAAACAAAAATGAGGCCAACTTACAATCTCCCCCACTTAAAATATTAGTATATTTTTTGTTTTAAAAGGAATAAACGAAAAGAAACACAAATTTACTAAGATCCATTGCAGCTCAATTTCTCCTTATACGACTTCTAAATGGAACCCCAGAGACTTTTGGTCTGGATAATAATTTTCTTAACATTTTGAATATCAATCCTACTGAAAGAAGTCCTATTAAATATGTAAAGAGTGTAAAAATATTAAAAGGCAATGTCCAATATGTTGATACATCTTTCCCTATTTCTTCTTGCAAGGACACTCGTATTTGCCTCAATTCATCCAGGTCAATGTTTGAACTAACCCTATTCTGAAAGTAAAAAGAAAATAAATATTCAATTTCGTCTTCCGAAATGTAGTAGACTGTTTAGTCTTTTATCCTGAATCTGGTAAAAGTTATTTAAAAAGTACTTGAGTACAACTAAGCCTTAATATAAGCTTTTCAAACTATGCTTCAGAAGTTTCAGGTTTCC
Source organism: Artemia sp. Qi Xiang Cuo (assembly GCF_049724085.1). Classification (NCBI taxonomy): domain Eukaryota; kingdom Metazoa; phylum Arthropoda; class Branchiopoda; order Anostraca; family Artemiidae; genus Artemia; species Artemia sp. Qi Xiang Cuo. The sequence goes on from NC_142809.1 coordinate 24,459,439, forward strand.
TTTTATTTTTGTAATTCAAGCGTGGCCTCACCAAGTAAAATGAAAGCTCATTCATAACTCTTTTCCTTTAATGACAGTCATTACTAAACTTTAGTGATATTAGAGAAAATTTTCCAAATTATAAGGGAATCCATCAAAGAGTATTTAAAAGTGCAATAAAGGTACAGGAACAACGGAAGACTTGACAAACCAAAGGCAAATAAAAAATATATTCTACGAGGAAAAAATTTTGTACCCGTTCTCTTTGTAAAAAGTACGACTTATGAGAATTTGAACCTTTCGAACATTGTGAACTCATCTCTGCTGTTGGAGAAAGAAAAATCACAAATTATTACCAGTTTAAGTTGGTGTGTGGTTACGTTACACAGAGTAGTTTTATATAATTTCCATAATCTGTATCCTATATTTCGAGGATCTTTTAAATCCTATTGGCAGTGCCTTTTATTTTCAGCAACATTCTAAATCCTATGGGGAATGTGATTTAGTTTTATCATTGTTCCCTAGATGGTGCTATTACTATATTTTTGCCAATGAGCATTGGCTATTATTCGACCTAAGTTGCGATTTTCCTCTGGTATCAATTGACCGAATATCAAAGAGGTCACCAGTGAAAATATTTTCTGTAAGAGTGGGGTAAATAGCACTAACCTTATCTTATCTCTAACAGAAGTCGTACTTCTTTACTGCCTCTTCAGCCTGGCAGTACCTATTTCCAAAGACACCATATCGTCTTAATTCATTGAAGGTTTTGACAGCTCCCGTCTAGGCCCCCCAAAAAAGTTGCGTAAATAGTCATAAATCTTGTAGTGACACTTCTTTGTTCAATTATCGAACGACTTTTGAACCCCTAATAAATATTTGGAGACCCAATCTAGACCAGTTTGGTATAAAACAAAGAGGACTGCAAGGCCTCAAAATACTGGAAAAAACTACTTTTTAACAAAAAGGTTTGTGATTGGCTAAAAGAACGGGGGAAAGGTCGCTAAGCGAATTAAGTACCACGTTGAATATAACTTACGGATCAGAGACAAATCGAGGTATTTTAACCTTGGCAGCTAGGTACATTAGTAAGTAAAGTTCTTTTTAACTAGGATAAAAAGCTACTACTAGCCTGTATAAATTTCCGTTGAGAATAATACTGAAAAAAAGTAATAAGTTTCAGAGAGATTTCTGTCGCTTGGGCTAGACTCAGGTCTCATGCTAAATTAATTAATTACTTACATTTAAGACATTTAAACTGAAATGTTAACTCGTGCCAACTATTTATATAAAGATGACTTCGATGTTATTCAGATAGGTTAGGGAAGAAAGGGGAATTATATTGTCAAATTAAGAATTTCAATCCCTTTCGGTCCAGATAGATTCAATCTTCCCTGGTATTTTAAGTTTATCAAAGGTCCAAATAGCACTAACCCCTTTTACAAAATATAAAAACAAGAGCTTGGTTTAGGTTAAACAAATTATTTGAGATCTAATCAAAAGGTTACTAGAGAAACAATAATTCGAAGAAAAGGATGTTAATTACCTTAGTACCCAAGCCTTGTCTATTTATTCAAGAGGAATGCTTCCAATTAGAAGTATTGATAGGCTAGAACTAAATTAAACCTTTTTTTTTTCAAACTCCAGAGCAGAATTGTCAAACTCCAGAGCAGAATTTCAAAACGTAGGAAATATAATCACAACCCAAAGAAATGTTTGAACCGTGGAAAGTCCAGCTATTTTAGGATACATATGTCAAGACCAACTAGGGGTAATTTTTCCAGGAATAAATTTAGGAAAGAAAGAACGGTCGCATAAAATACTGGACTTGCGGGGGTCCACATAGACAATATTAATGTGAAAAACCACCAATGTGTGTCTGCTGTAGTGAAACAGGGCACAAAGCAAAATATTGTTTAGCTCCAGCACCTATAAACCCACGACAAGAAAATTTTTAGGGCAATTTTTGCCGAAAGTACTGCAGCCTTCTAGCAATGGTTAGGGAACCACCGGAAGACACAGGCCCAGATTAAGTAGTTTGTAGATATGGATTAACCGTTAGGAGTAGACCTAGTGTAACTAAGAGTCATGGACATATCATGACAGGGAGTCATGTACTTCAGAGGGAGGTTGATAGGACACATTTCAAGGATTCAAAAATGGGTTGCGTCCACCTCTTAATGATGGAAAAAAGGGTTGCGTCCTCCTCTTAAAGAAGCAATAAAAGTTTGCATCCATAGGGATACGAAAAAGGGTTGCATCCCGGCGCGCAAAAGCTGCATATACATATGCCCACAAAGTATTCATGATCATGAGCCTGGATTGGATCATGATCCAGACTCATGGATCATGAGTCTCCCAGGCTAATAATTGAGACACACAAAGCTAGTACATTACTGAAATAATTTCTAGAGTGAGCAGGATGTCGAAAAATTTCCAAGATTTGACATTTTGGGTAGAGCTCAGAACCAGAAATTTCGAATTTAGGAAAAAAAGGAAATCCCAGTTTATTAGGGAAAGCCTAGGAGACCTATATTTGGTTCCCGTGAATGGCTTATTGTATACACTGGATGATTCTGACGAGAAAAAAGACATCAATTTAAGATCATTTTATAAGAAAAAACTAGTTAATGGAGTCATCCGTATCCTGCATTCGAGTCCTTTTTTGGGGGACCCAGATGGGAACTGTCAAAATCTTAAATTAATTAAGACATTGTGGTGTCTTTGGAAATAGGTACTGCCAAATTAGCTTGAATTTGAAATTGTCGCTTTATTTCTGATCTATTAGAGAAAGGGGGCTCCAACTTTTACTGAAACTGAGTTACCCAATTAAACAAAAATGAGGCCAACTTACAATCTCCCCCACTTAAAATCTTAGTATAATTTTTGTTTTAAAAGGAATAAACGAAAAGAAACACAAATTTACTAAGATCCATTGTAACTCAATTTCTCCTTATACGACTTCTAAATGGAACCCCTGAGACTTTTGGTCTTGATAATAATTTTCTTAACATTTTGAATATCAATCCTACTGAAAGAAGTCCTATTAAATATGTAAAGAGTGTAAAAATATTAAAAGGCAATGTCCAATATGTTGATACATCTTTCCCTATTTCTTCTTGCAAGGACACTCGTATTTGCCATAATTCATCTAGGCCAATGGTTGAACTAACCCTATTCTGAAAGTAAAAAGAAAATAAATATTCAATTTCGTCTTCCGAAATGTAGTAGACTGTTTAGTCTTTTATCCTGAATCTGGTAAAAGTTATTTAAAAAGTACTTGAGTACAACTAAGCCTTAATATAAGCTTTTCAAACTATGCTTCAGAAGTTTCAGGTTTCCTTTTATTTTTGTAATTCAAGCGTGGCGTCACCAAGTAAAATGAAGGATCAGTCATAACTCTTGTCTTTTATTGACAGTCATAACTAAACTTTGGTGAGGATATTAGAGACATTTTTCCAAATGATAAGTGAATCCTTTAAAGAGTATTTAAAAGTGCCAAAAGGTACAGGAACAACGGAAGACTTTAAAAACCAAAGGCAAATAAAAAATATATTCTACGAGGAAAAATTTTGTACCCGTTCTCTTTGTAAAAAGTACGACTTATGAGAATTTGAACCTTTCGAACATTGTGAACTCATCTCTGCTGTTGGAGAAAGAAAAATCACAAATTATTACCAGTTTAAGTTGGTGTGTGGTTACGTTACACAGAGTAGTTTTATATAATTTCCATAATCTGTATCCTATATTTCGAGGATCTTTTAAATCCTATTTGCAGTGCCTTTTATTTTCAGCAACATTCTAAATCCTATGGGGAATGTGATTTAGTTTTATCATTGTTCCCTAGATGGTGCTATTACTATATTTTTGCCAATGAGCATTGGCTATTATTCGACCTAAGTTGCGATTTTCCTCTGGTATCAATTGACCGAATATCAAAGAGGTCACCAGTGAAAATATTTTCTGTAAGAGTGGGGTAAATAGCACTAACCTTATCTTATCTCTAACAGAAGTCGTACTTCTTTACTGCCTCTTCAGCCTGGCAGTACCTATTTCCAAAGACACCATATTGTCTTAATTCATTGAAGGTTTTGACAGCTCCCGTCTAGGCCCCCCAAAAAAGTTGCGTAAATAGTCATAAATCTTGTAGTGACACTTCTTTGTTCAATTATCGAACGACTTTTGAACCCCTAATAAATATTTGGAGACCCAATCTAGACCAGTTTGGTATAAAACAAAGAGGACTGCAAGGCCTCAAAATACTGGAAAAAACTACTTTTTAACAAAAAGGTTTGTGATTGGCTAAAAGAACGGGGGAAAGGTCGCTAAGCGAATTAAGTACCACGTTGAATATAACTTACGGATCAGAGACAAATCGAGGTATTTTTGCCTTGGCAGCTAGGTACATTAGTAAGTAAAGTTCTTTTTAACTAGGATAAAAAGCTACTACTAGCCTGTATAAATTTCCTTTGAGAATAATACTGAAATAAGGTAATAAGTTTCAGAGAGATTTCTGTCGCTTGGGCTAGACTCAGGTCTCATGCTAAATTAATTAATTACTTACATTTAAGACATTTAAACTGAAATGTTAACTCGTGCCGACTATTTATATAAAGATGACCTCGATGTTATTCAGATAGGTTAGGAAACAAAGGGGAATTATATTGTCAAATTAAGAATCTCAATCCCTTTCGGTCCAGATAGATTTAATCTTCCCTGGTATTTTAAGTTTATCGAAGGTCCAAAGAGAACTAACCCCTTTTACAAAATATAAAAACAAGAGCTTGGTTTAGGTTAAACAAATTATTTGAGATCTAATCAAAGGGTTACTCGAGAAACAATAAATTGAAGTAAAGGATTTTAATTACCTTAGTACCCGAGCCTTGTCTAAATATTCTAGAAGAATGCTTGCAATTAGAAATATTGACAGGCTAGAACTAAATTAATCCTTTTTTTTGTCAAACTCCAGAGCAGAATTGTCAAACTCCAGAGCAGAATTTCAAAACGTAGGAAATATAATCACAACCCAAAGAAATGTTTGAACCGTGGAAAGTCCAGCTATTTTAGGATACATATGTCAAGACCAACTAGGGGTAATTTTTCCAGGAATAAATTTAGGAAAGAAAGAACGGTCGCATAACATACTGGACTTGCGGGGGTCCACATAGACAATATTAATGTGAAAAACCACCAATGTGTGTCTGCTGTAGTGAAACAGGACACAAAGCAAAATATTGTTTAGCTCCAGCACCTATAAACCCACAACAAGAAAATTTTTAGGGCAATTTTTGCCGAAAGTACTGCAGCCTTCTAGCAATGGTTAGGGAACCACCGGAAGACACAGGCCCAGATTAAGTAGTTTGTAGATATGGATTAACCGTTAGGAGTAGACCTAGTGTAACTAAGAGTCATGGACATATCATGACAGGGAGTCATGTACTTCAGAGGGAGGTTGATAGGACACATTTCAAGGATTCAAAAATGGGTTGCGTCCACCTCTTAATGATGGAAAAAAGGGTTGCGTCCTCCTCTTAAAGAAGCAATAAAAGTTTGCATCCACAGGGATACGAAAAAGGGTTGCATCCCGGCGCGCAAAAGCTGCATATACATATGCCCACAAAGTATTCATGATCATGAGCCTGGATTGGATCATGATCCAGACTCATGGATCATGAGTCTCCCAGGCTAATAATTGAGACACACAAAGCTAGTACATTACTGAAATAATTTCTAGAGTAAGCAGGATGTCGAAAAATTTCCAAGATTTGACATTTTGGGTAGAGCTCAGAACCAGAAATTTCGAATTTAGGAAAGAAAGGAAATCCCAGTTCATTAGGGAAAGGCTAGGAGACCTATATTTGGTTCCCGTGAATGGCTTATTGTATGCTCTGGATGATTCTGACGAGAAAAAAGACATCATCAACATTGTTGATTTTTACGTTCCAATCGCGTTTGCTATAGTGATTTTCGTTCGAACACCGTCTATCTTTCCTCGTAATGTAAACAAATCCTTAAGTCGTCCTTGAAGAGATATATTAAAGCTCATTCTGCAGAGATAAAATATCTGCAGTTTGCCAGCTTGGCTACCCATTCATTATCGAACAAGAGTCCTTGGAATTTCTGATTATTTTGCTGCTGCAAAAAAAATTAATTTCTTAACGCAAGACGAACAGTCGGCTCATAATTTTGCCCCTGGATAGCAATCTTACCTGAGCACGAAGAAGAAGGTGAGTGCACTGGGAACCCATTTCTTCGCAGAGCATTTTAAATATCCGAGAATTCAGAGCTTTATTTAGCAAGTTTTATATCACTGGATAATACAACGTTTATTTATGGAGATTTTTTTTTTTACCACAAGCTGATCACGATGTATAATGCAATGGGTAGACAAAATGTCTGGGTCACTAATATTTTTTAGTCTTGCAAAAACTCCTGAACAATGTTTAGGCATATTTGTTGCACCGTCTGTGCAAATGCCAATACATTTTTTCTACTCAATTTCGTGCTTCAGGAAATGACTATAAAGTGCTTTAAAAATCTCGAAGCTAGTTACTCTGCCCTGCAGGCTCAACGGAAAAAAAAGTCTTCTTATAATTCTCCTTGAAACTCCTTCCTTACGACACAAAAGACAAGTGCTTTGTTACTGACGTCTATAGATTCATCAGGTTGAATTTAATAAAATGGAAAATTTTTTCCATTGTTATAACTTGATTTTCAATATCTTCAGCACTTTCTTCAATTCTTCTACTGAAAATGTTAGCAGACATAAGAATTAACCTCAGTTTTTGGATTGCCTGTTTTCCCAAAACAGCTTCAGAGGCTTGTAATATGCAAGATTTGAATTAGTCTTCTTCAATCACATATAGATTTTTATTCCGTGCAATTTGGAGTGCTATCAAGTAGGAAGCTATTAATAGGGACTTATCTTCAGTAACCTTATTTTCTAAGGCCACTAATTGTTTTTTTTCATACCTTCATGCGCTCTTTGAAAATATTCAAGTTGTTTGTAAAAAAAATATGGGTGTTTTAGTTGCAAGTAAATTTTAAGTTTTAACGGTTTAACGGCAGCATTAGATAAACTTTCATGATAAATAACACAAAGAAGCCACGGGTTCAGCTCACTACCAGGTTCTTTGAAAAAATCCAAATTTCAGGTAGTCTGAATCATATTTTCTCGATGTTTTGCGTTTTTCTTTTCACCTCCTTTTTGAATGTTCTTTGTAATGTTGTCTGACGAGGACTGCGGATGGTAAGTCTATGTGGATGTGGATAGTTCACTGATTAGCTGGCTATTATTGCTATTTTCATCACTTTATATTTACTTTTTCCAAAGAAGTGCAAAATATTCCCTTGCCTCGCTCAATAGTTTCAGGAAAGTCCATTGATTAAATAATTTACCATTTGATAGCTATCCTCTTCGCATGTTTCAACTTTGAGAGCACTTGCTCAAAAAGTGTTGGTTTACTTTCAAAGAGCTTATACCGGGCATCAGAAAATACGGAACAGGTAAGTTTCATAAAAGACTGGAGACTAGATCGAAAATTGAAACGGAATGAAACTTTTTCACGATCTTTTTTTCACAGAAATAGAAAGGCAAAAGGAAATGCATCCAGTCATAGACATTTATAAACGTTAAATAATGTACAGGAGCAGAAATAGTTAATGTGCCAAAAAAAACTCATGTCAATTTTTTTTATCCTTTCTCAGTCACAATAAAGCTATATAATATTAAACGTTACTTTTATTATTTTTCATCTATGATAAGTTTCCTTATTTTTTTTTTCTTTTCTTATGTTCATGAAATACAAAAAATAGACATTGTTTAATAATGGTCCATTTTCTTAGTGGACCACCTAAACATTTTTACCAGTGGTCCATGGACCACAGGTTGGTGACATCTCTAAACCACTTCCAGTCCACCATATTTCGCTGAGAATCAGTATATAAATCAGATATTGTCTTATTTCGTCAATAGCTTGTTCTTTTTTTGAAATCTGGCTTCTAGTTCTTACATTCCAAAAAATCTTCATTGTTTCTTTCAAAGTCAAAAATTGAGTTCGGGGGAAAGCAGGGATTGTCATCTTGGAGGAGGTTGTATCCAAGGCACTTTTAGACGTTTCTGTCACAAGGCTTTTCCTCCCAAGAATTTCCCCTAAAGGTCCTGGGTGTGGGTTGCAAACCCAAAGTACAACACTGCTCACTTTATTCAGGCTTGGGAGTGGCTACTGTGCACACCAAAGCATACACAATAGGCAGAGTTATTAACTGCTAGAGTTTGAAAAATACCTTACCCTTTGTATTTTGTTTAAAAAAACGAATTCTGTAAACATTACGCAAAAGTTTTTCTTGTGTAAATCAGGGTATGGGTGGTATACATTTTCGGAGGGGGGGGGGGTTAAACTGAATATCGCTTTTATGCCTATTATTCCATTAACAATCAAAGCTTCACCTCCTAGTGCTCCACGATAAAACTGATAATAGAGAAAAAAAAGGGTTGGAACCGCTTTATACATGCAAATGTGCCTGTTTACAACTCATGGTTTTACGGAAACCAAATTAAAACGGAGTGAAATCACACTTACTTATTACATGTACGAGGGTTACATATTCAAATTTTTTTATAAATACACATAAAACCGTTATAGGGCGATAAGTAGAGCAAGTGTTTCCAGGTTTACCACGCTTTACACAGAAGTGACAAGACCTGACAGAAAGCTGTCAGGAACCAGAGATTGAGCGAGGCAGATTTGAAAAAGCAACTGTATATGTGATATCAGAACTGGGATCTCAAACGCAAGGAATTTTGAGCAAAACTGTCAAGATTTTCGGATCTTTTTAGCTGTTTAATAACCTCTTGTACATCATTTAAATTGACCGACACTACCTTTTCCTGTGACAATGAATTATGCGAAAAAATTGCACTCAATAAATTATAATATAACTGATGCAAGGATTCGTCACATCTTGAAAAAACATTTGTATAATGTGACACGAAGTCACTAAAATCATGTGAAGACTGCACTTTAAGCTGATACTCACTCCCCTTAAAAACTCTACCCCATGATTTTTGATCTGTGGGAACATCCAACCCTTTTAAGCGAGTATTTCTCAGAGCAAGTTTATATTCCTTTTTGTTTTCTGCTTCAGACGAAACACTGTTCCCGCTTGGGGGCGTTCACATGTGAAGCACACGCTGAGCCAGAATCTAACTCTTTTCTTTGCAGAAATAACATCATCATTTATTGATCAAACAGGCTTCCTCGTGCCATTGCGTAAACGCTCAACTGGGACAGCCATTTTAGCCACGGATTTTAAACAGAACACTATTTCCGCATAATAAAAATTCCGATCTAGCTCCGCTTCGGGGCTAGGGACAGAACACAGGAGAAGAAGGTAAGGCACTTTGATCGGGAAAGCTGTGCATGGAGTGTAGAGTTAAACAATACCAGATCACAACAGTTCCAATTATATTTCATGCACCACTTGTCACTGCGTCCTGCTGGACAATTAGTCATATTAGAGAGATAGGGAACAGATGAATTACAAGTGAGGGGTAAATGATCGTTGCCGATTTTTTCAGCGTCAACATAAATATCTAAACGTATAATTGAATCGCAAGATACTATCACATGGTGTAATTAGGAACTCCAGAACCTCTGTTATGGACATAAGTGTAAGATGGTCCTCGGTAGCTATATAATATCCATTTGCTAGAGTACCTAAATGCAGCGATCCTCTGTTAGATTTCACAAGAGGGTCGGTATTAAAATCACCTGGTAATGGAACTCAGGTCATTTAAAAGTGTTTTCAAAGTGTCACAGGCCTTTGCGAACGAGGACAGCGATTTTGCTGTTTTTTGAATCGCTAAGATACTTTGGCTTGAGAATACCTGGGTTGGCACAATTGAGCTAGACTGTATAAATATAGTTAGGTCGCCTGATGGTCGTCCACGAGTTTTAGTCGTCTCTGTAGTGAAGACATGGTGAGACCAAGAACGTTTGAGAATAGGCAAATTTACTTGTGTTAGAAAATGTTCTTGCATAAGAACCACATCATTTTCTATTAATTTATTTATTTTCTGATTTTTGTCTTTGATACCCTTTATGATGCAAACTTCAATAATCGATGGCTCATTTTTGGTTCTCGGACAAGTCTGCTTAGAGAACTAGGCATCTCAGGCTATACGAAACATGGTCACCTTTGCAGTTTATACATTTTGATAAGGCTGTGCATGGCTGAACTTTCGAATTGCTGTGTGACCCAGCACAACGAGAGTATTTTGCACTGGTAGTGGGAAGGTTACAATTGTCAACACAGTGATCAAGAGATTGACATCGGAAGCATCTTCTTGGCAGGGACTGATATATCTTTACGCGGTAGAGTTCATAACCAATATAGAAACCAAGACTCATGGACTCATCACGAGCAGTTTTATTAAGAAATTCAAGACGGAAAGTTCTCGAGGTCCCGATTTTCAAGGCATCAACCAGTTCAGGAATAAAAGATTTCAGTTCATCGCTTTTAATATTTTCAAGGAATCCACGGATGATACCGAAAATCTTTCGGTCTCTCACTTTAGTGGTAACGTTAGGGATATGTTCACAGGCAGCCTTCACAAGTTCTGCTGCCGATTTTTTGTCACCAGTTTTCTCGATCCTATGTTTTTGAGGTGGATGAAACCTTAAAGAAACAACTCCTTCATGGCCTTCAAGATTGTCCAATTTGGCTTTACGGAGGTTTGGGTTTGACAAATTCACTGGGGGATTTTTTAGTATGACAGCATAACTTTACTTTTGTGGGTCAACATGAGGATCAGCGTGGTTGCACAAATGTGGTGCCCCGTTCAAAAAATTACTCAGCAAAAGAGCGCACTTCAAGCAGACATTGGTTAACAGACTTATTTAGAAGTATACAAGCGTCAGCAGAAATAACTGGAACGTCACCAGGATGACGAATAACAAAATCTGGGACGGGAATTATTTCGTCCTCACACCTTTTAAAGGCAGAAAAAGTTACCATTATAACGTTTAAGCAGGCACTAGAACCCACACGCTTTCTAATTACCTTACCAGGAAAGCAATTCTGTAATATGAGCTTTTTGCCAGCTAACAAAGTTGAAAAATCGAAGAATTCGACTGCATTTCTTATGATCACGTCATATGAGAGGCCCTTTTCTAAGCATTACTGAAGTATAATTTAGGACAAGGCAAAAAACAAGCGTATCGGCTGTCCGAAGTTCTGCCATTTTAAGGCCAGGGTGGAAACCAGGGCTTGTAGCACAAAATGTGTCAACTCAGGAATCACAAACTCCAAGGAGTGGCAAAATCACGGATCCAAAGAGTTCCAGAGTCCGTTATTCAGGTATTATTCGATTACTTAATTAACTATTCAAATATTTTTAATATTTCTCTAATTTTTATCTCTTGTTTCACTCGATTATTGTTAAATTCACCGTATAATTCCTTAAACACGTGGGGAACCGCGTGTTTAACCTTAAACATGCAGGGAATTTCAGCTCAACAGTTAAGCTTGCAATGATATCCGATTTTAATGTTTGCACTTCAAAGAGATATCCTGTTCATAAAGAAAAACTTGCCGTACAGGTTTGTTAATAATCCAATGTTTACTACGATAATCCGGTGTTTATTTCTTATGGTTGGATGTTGACTTATAATGATTACCATAAACAAATTTAGAAGAGATATTTCTTTATTATTTCAGTAACAATTTCTGATCCCATAGCAAAAAAATTGAAATTGTATTCTCTTTCTTTAAAATTGCAGGCTATTTTTGTCCAGGATGTAATTTACAATTTGGATCAATTGTTGAATGGAGTTTTTACCAATATAAAATTTGGAGAAAATGCCTACCTAGCAACACTGCGATTTCAATTCAACCGTAGCTAAGAAGAAATAAAAGATTAAGTTTTTGTAAGACAGGCTACAAAGAAAGCTTTTCTTAATTTAAAGAAGTATGTCTGACAATGGAGATGCCTTCATGTGTGATGATGAAGAAGACTATGATCTGGTAAGGTTTAATTTTTTTCTCCAGATATCATGGTAATTTTTCTGACAAAGCACCCCCCCCCCTTGATGGTTCCTGATTTATTCTTCAGGCTTCTGTACTCTTGTCTTGATGAACTACTTTTGCCTAAATGAGAACAAAAGAATTGTGTGAGTAAAAGTTCTAGGCTAGATTAGGAGCTTTCATTGATCTTGGAAAGTAGGCCTAGCTAAGTAAAGCAAATATAACTCAGGAATAAATTCAGGAGGCAAATGTACCATGAAAATGTATCTTGAAGGTATTATCTCTACTATATTCTTATTTTAGGGGTTATAAGATTACATAGGCTAGGCTAGCCTAGTCTACACAGCAGGTCTATTTGCATAGCCTACCTATCTAAATTGTGACAAAAAAAATTACTTTGATTTTGAGTTTTTATTCTCTTTCGTCAATTTAAATTTTTGAATACATACTTCCTACTTTTTCAGTTATAATTTTAAGCTATATTGAGAGTTTTTTCATAACTTAACACTCAGACATCCAACTACAAGATAATTATAGATTATGTTTTGTTCTAAAACATCAACTTCAAGTTATCTTGTGGTTGTTTTTCTAGCCATTTTTGTGCAGCTACAGTCATACTTAGAATATGAAATGACATCAAATTTATGCCATCCCAGATTTGCTTCCAAGATTTGCATTTTGGTGTCCTCAGAAGGGCTTATCCCAGATTTGCTTCTCAACTACTCAGACTTTCTGTCTTGATTTAAGCCTAACCTACAATTAGCCATGTCTTGATGCCAACAAAACACTTGATTTTAATTCATCAGTGTTAATATCAATAGATGGCTTCTGGGAAAAGAACAAAAAATCAATGCTGGCTGGTGTGAACAGAAAATTTATTACAAAAAGTATAGTTACAAATAGTTGAAAATTCAAGATATAAAATGATTTTTATATGCTTTATTATTTATTTTTATTATTTATTCTTATAAAATTAATTTTATATAATATCTCAAAATTGCCATGAGAGTCAATGTGTTAAAAAACAAATTTTACAGATCTTTAAAACCTTACAAATTGGGGTTAAACCAAGGTATGAGACTTAAAATACTCTTTCTTGTGCTTCATCTAAGCATAAGATATATTTTATAACAAGCAATTGTGTATGTATTTAAGCATGTAATTGTCCTTTACTAAGTTGCAGCTACTTCTGCAGCAACAATGTACATGTTTATAAATTGTGTCTTGAGAATGGTTCCTTTCTTTTGAAAATTAGTAACCTGGGATTTTCTGGCTTGAAAAAAAAAACAATCTAGATACGTCACAAGTTTGAGAAAATTCAACAAGAGCCTTAATTTTGATAAAAATTCATGTGAGTGGCATGAAGCACAAACAAGATCTTTGGATAGAAGACATGCAGCAACAAGCATCACAAAAAATCCTAAATGAAAATAATGGACAGCAAAATCTGCAGTTAGAAGAAAAGTGACAGGGATGATTACATCGAAATCGTAAATGAAATCTGCTGTTAGAAGAGAAGCAACAGTGAGAATCACAACAAGTCCAAAAAGAAAACAAATCCTATAAAATGGATGTTTTCATGATGTATTAATAGGAAGGAGGAATTGAATTCACACCAGAATTTCCTAATTCAATGGAAATTGCTGATTTGAAACCCCATGAATTAAAACTAAAGAATAATGCAATGATTATGCTAATGCATTATTTGAGAATCAAGTGTATACAATCCTGCTGCATGCCAAGTGGCAGGGCTCAGGCAAAGCTGGGGCTCCTTGTTCTATTTTTTATTTCTCATTTGCTTTTTATTGCTCAAATCACTGTGCATCCTTTACTACCATAATTGGCATTTTACTACCTTATTAGCATCATGTCATTGTGAAAGTACAAGAGCAGTTGGATAAATGTATTATTTAAAAATGGAAGTAAATGTGAAAATTTGATTAGTAGAGACTTTCTACATATTATAAGGTTTTCTTGTAATTTTAAATATTGCCTAGGGCTATATCTAGTTATATTAAGGGGGGGGGGGACTTTTTCAAGATAGTGACCATTATACTGGGAAACAGTGTTGATAATAGAATTTAATGGTATGACTTATTATTCTAGAGCTTTCTTAAAAAGATCCCATAGAATAGTGTTACTCTTTTATAATTACTCTTGTACAAATAGATCTATCTAAACAACAAATAGACCACAAACCCTCTTTAACTTACTGAAACAATATATAATATTTGTGGTTAAGCTCAACTCTTCAGCGGTCTTTAATTTGAAATAAACTAAATGAAGATAAATAAAAGTTCAAATAGGGATAAAATCCTTTTAATAGACAGTGATGATAGAAATTCACAAAATCTGGTATTTTGTGATACGAAATTCACGATATCTGGTATTTTTGTGAATTTCTATCATCACTGTCTATTAAAAGGATTTTATCCCTATTTGAACTTTTATTTATCGTCATGGAAAGGCAGTGTGGTCTCCAAAATTATCTAAACTAAATGAAGAAACAAAGACCATGTTTACCTCTGCTCTAGTGAGTTAGAATTGCACTTGTTAATAGCAGAAGCACTACTGGCAAGGCTGCCAAAGATTTTTGGTGAAATTGTCAGTTTTTTGGCTAAAAAGGGTCTTTTGGTACCATTTTGAAACTCTAAAAGTCTCACATTTGAGATGATAATAACGACAGAAATACAGAGGGGTGCTGCAACAGTAAGCTTACCCTGCCTATATTTTCAGGTTAGATGTAGTCTATAAGGTATTTTTGGTAAATCATACTAAGATTTTATTTACTGATTTGTACTACATCTATTTATATATCCCAAGCTTTCAAAAAATCAAAAATAACAAAGTTATTCAGGTTTTTTGGCAAAATTTTCCATGAGTAATACCATTTTAAGAATTACATTTGTTTTAAGAAAACAAAGAAAACCAACAAGGGTTTTTGCCAATATAAAAAAAGGCAAAGCATGTACAGCCAATTTGGTCACAGAATATTTTTTAAAAATCACAAAATTTACTGAAATAATATGATAAGGAAAAATTTTCATGATATCAAGCTATAAATAAACTAGCTATAATTATGCAACTTAATAAACAAACTTAAGTAATAGTTCCAAGGCTAAATATAAGTTTATGTCTTGTTATCCATTACGAATAAATACATGTATATAATACATACTACACAATACAATTATACATGTGTATGAGCTGTTAACAATGTCAATTGGCAAGAGCTGAAGACTTATGCTGTCAACAGTTGTGAGAGGCAATAAAGAGAGAGAGGTAGTGTGAATTTGCAAGGGGGGGGGGGCAATGCTGTAGCCCATTATTAGCACAGGCCAAAGGCCCAAGGAAAGAGGCACAAAAAGCTGGTACATCAATCCTGTTGTATGAACCACTTAAATTGTTAACTTTAAAATTTAAGTTCAGTTAACATCAGAGAAGTTTTAACCTTATTTTCTAATACTATATAATTGCAAACAAGTAAATAACTGTTACTCATAGGGTTTTATACATCAATCCTCCATCCCCAGAGAAGAGTAACATTACTGCTGTATTATGATAATTCATATCACAATGTTTTAAAAAAATTTTGCATATAAAGTTCTTGTCATCATTATAAATTGGTTATAAAATACTGTTAAAATCAATCAAAATTAGTATCATGTAAAAGCAGCAAGATTTGATTTTAATTTATTAAACTTTCACACTAATAAATACATTCTGTATTTTTAGGAATGTTGATAATACCACCCCAACTCACTTTTTCACTTTTACAGAATACAGTAGTACCTGTCAACACCAACACAAAATTTACTCACCATGTTCATGGAAAAGAATAGGCCAAAACTCTTCATCTAGCCAAGTGTGGAAGACTGGGAATTCACTTCCATTGGAAATAGTTGCAAGTACCACAGTCCAGTCTTTCAAAAGTAGTTTAGCCTCTACAGATTTCTATGCTAGGTCCTATCACGATCCATTTTGAGATTGACTTTTGTATTAGCTGATTTGTGACAGTGTGTTTTCAGTCATTTTTTAGGCTTACTTTTTGGTATGTTTCAATTATTAACAGATATGTTTCAGTTAGTTTGGTATGCTATGTTTGTGTTTTCAGAGTGTATGTTTTCAGTTACTGTATGTTTTTGTTATGTCATTGACATTGTTATAGACTTTTCTATAATTGTTTAGTATGACAAGCTTGTTAAGCTTACTGTATTTTGGTATTAATAAAGAAATAAATAAAAAGATATTTCTGCAATATTCTAATATGAATATTCTGCAATATTCACAATAGCCTAACTGGAAAAATCTCAGCCTTAGGGGGATGGTAAATATATTTTACCCATCATAGTTGAGTGGTTAGCACTCCAGACTTGAAATTCTTAAATCAGGGGTTTTGAGTTCTAGAGTATGATCCCAGCCAAAGGCATTGAATCAGGAGATCAGTACCTTTGCAACACAGAGCATTTTTCAGCATGTGAAAAAGTTTTTTTTTCCTAAAGTATTGATATTTATTATTTATTTTTTTTTACTAGGAATATTCTGAGGAATCTACTTCTGAGCCAGATGTTGACTTAGAAAACCAATATTATAACTCAAAAGCTTTAAAGGATGACAATCCAGAGGCTGCTCTTGCTTCCTTTCAAAGAGTCCTTGATTTAGAGAATGGAGAGAAAGGAGAATGGGGGTTCAAGGCCCTCAAGCAGATGACAAAGACTAACTTCAAAATGGTAAGTAAACAGGAATTCGTTTTATTATTATATTTAGCTCAAATGTTAACCAAAATGGAAAGGCTGTTTACATTCAGATGAACTATTAAGTTAGAGGAAAGAAGATTTCTTGGCAGGCATTGCCCAATCTTTGAGTGTTATAAAGTGTATGAGAGAATTCATTTTATGTTAATAAAAAACAAAAGCAGTATTTTCATCCAGATGGGCTATTAAATCAGAGGAAATAAAATGACTTATTATTATTATAAATTATTGTCATTGTGGGGTGGACCCAAGTAGCATCAAGGCTCAGGCTTCAAAGACCCATTACCTCCACCAGGCTTGAACCCCAGGTAAAGCAGGTAGGAGCAACTGGGACCTAGAGTTAAATCTTTTGGCCACATTGCAGTTAAAATTACCATTTATTATAACACTGCCATATTTGTCACAGAAATTGTGAATAACTTTCATGAGTTTAGCACAGGCGCTTGTAAATTGTTCCTCAGGCACCAGATCATGACAATCTGTTGGCAGATAAACAGAAAATATACAGGTCTGACCAACTTTCACAGCAATAAAATAATTGTTTTCTGCAATTAATTCTGTGGACCACCAAGAACTCACAAGCACTGCAACGCCCCCAGAGGGCCTCCCTCTTCTGGATCAAACTGCTGGAACTGTGAAACATGAATACTGTCACTGTATTTTACTAGGGACAAAGAGTGAGAGGTTAGGAAATGTTCTTATAAGCGGAGTACATCATTGCAGCATAGTGTGCTTTCTATGAATAGTTGTTTCATGGTGATAGCACTATTTACATTCCATGTACAGACTCTAAGCAGGGCATTCATCATTTGTTACTCAGGAGCACCTTTGCCACTTGATATTTGATGCTATGGCATGGGTGATCAGTGGAGCCACAAAGCATACACTTCTCATCCCCAGAACAGGGGCTCGTTGCACAGGCAAACAGCTTTTATTGAATCTGAGGCTTTGAGGGAGCTGTTGCATGCATCAACATTCCAGCAAGAGACAAAATTACTTTTCACTACGGCATCCTGCTTATAATACTGAACTGCTCTGGCTGCAATATCATCACTTTTATTCCCCTGTTTGATAGTGCAAGTCACAAAGTTTAGAATTGGATTGTAAACAAGTTACTGGCCTTTCTCCCTAGAGTCAATGCCAGCACATATCACAATGAAATGGCCCAGAGTGGGAAGGCAGATGCCATTGTGAGAAGGCAGAAAAAAGTGCATAGGAGGGGGCTAGTTGCCCTTGTACCACCTTTTAACATACCCTGGAAATGGGTTAGTTTAAATGATTTGAAAGTGATTTTAGCTTAGTGATTTTGTGATCTGGTTTAGTTTTATTTAGTGATCTGGTTTAGTTTGATTTAGTTTAACATGCCCCTCAATATACCCCCAAGCTTCATCTTAATATCCTTGGACTTTTCAAACGCACCCAGAATCAAACATCCCCCTTTTTCCTAATGATAAATCCTGCATGTATAAAAAGAAAAATTGCATAATTTAGAGTCCTTACCCTTGGTTGTGGATGGTATTGCATCCCCAGAGGCATAGTTATTAGACCTTTTGACTATTTTGAACAAAATCCCTTTTTCAAAAATTGTGATCAGTATTTAGAGGAGGAGGCATCTAAAGGGCATGGGGAAGTGGGCTGGTTGCCCTATGATAACTCTTCAACCACATCTTAATACCCTTGGCGTTTTGGATACTCCCAGAATCAAATCTTTCTACTTTCCCAGTCAATGAAACCCAGCATGTGCACAATGCATAAATTGCATAATTTACAATCTTTGCTCAGGAGCTGTGGGGGACTAGGCATCCCTGGATGCCTAACTATTAAACTAGTTTGAACAAAATGATAATCATGAAGTTTCAATCATTGTTAAGGAGAGGAGGCACAAAAAAGGCCAAAGAGGGGATAGGCTGGTTGGCCTCTAATCTCTCTTCAACATCCTCTCAATATACCTTGAAAGTATGAACTTAATACCCTCAGCCATTTCTTAGATATTGTTAATATACCCTTTTGACTACCACCATGCACGTAGTGTGTTTTGATTGTTTTCAGCATCCCCTGCAAACGCTGTGGGGCTTATGTCATCCCCATAAGCATAGATATTTGATGTTTAGACTATTTTGAACAAGATGGGTATTTCAAAACTTTCATTGAGTGTTTTTAGAGGAAGGGTAGCTGAAAAGGGTATGGAAGGGGGGTTGGCAGCTCTCCAACCACTTTTCAACATCCCCTTCAAAATGCTCAGAAAGTTTAAACTTCCCTCAGCCGTTCTTAAAATATTAGAGATCTGCCTTTTTGATATACTAGATGCAGATAGTGCCATTTGAATTAGTCTAACATGCCCCTCAGCATTTTCCCTTAGCCTTTTTCGATACGCCCAGAATCAAATATTTCCCCTTTTCCTAATGATCAATCCTGTATGTAAACAATGGGCAAATTGTATAATTCAAAATCCTTGTCCCAGGGCTCGAGGGGGGGGGGGACTTTGTATCTCAGGGGTCATAGTTATTACATCTTTTGGCTAGTTTAAACAAAATGACAATTTGAAAGTTTTGATCAGTGTTGAGGAGAGGGGGACAAAAAAAAGCAAGGAGGGGGGATTGGGTTCTTGTTGCCCTGCAATCTTTCTTTGACACCCCCTCAACATGCCCTGAAAGTTTGACCTTAGTATCCCTCATTCATTCCTGAGATATTGCTGATATTCTTTTGACAACCTGAACCACATTGTGTGTTTTGATTTTTTTTGGCATCACTTTAACGTTTCACTCTAATACCGTTAGCTGTTTTCAGCTTTTTTCCTGGGGGTTGTTGAGGGTTTTATCAATCCTGGAGTAATAGTTTATTGACTTTTGGACTATTTTGAACAAAATTGCTATTTCAAAGTTTTGACCAGATGCATTTGGGGAAAAATGGCTTGGAAAAGAGGGGGGGGGGGGATAGTTGTCCTCTGGTCACTTTTGACTCTGAAAAAGGGCACTAGAACAATCAATTCCAATGCTATGAACCCCCCTCCAAAGTTTAGATGACCACCCTCTCCATATGAAGTACCTCTTGGGAAAAATAATAACACATTGAAGCCTTATGGCTGTTTATTATATGCAATGCTGAAGTGTTGCCTCTGATATTGCTGTTGTGCCCTTTTGACAGCCCTCCTGCATATAGTGTGTTTTGATTTCGTTTGACACCCCCTCTACATTTTCTAAAAGTTTTACTTTAATACCATTCAACAACCTCTTGACATACCTTGAAAGTTTCAACTTAATAATCCTAGCTGTTCCTTAAATATTGCTGATACTCCCTTTTCACAACCAGTAAGCACATAGTGAATTTTGATTGTGTTCAGTATCCCTCTCAACATTTCCTTAAAGTTTTGCTTTAATTCCGTAAGTTTTCTTTTGAGACCCAAGATCAAACATACTCTCTTTTCCCAATAAAAAACTTATATGTTGACAATGGGCAACTTGCATAACTTAAGCCATTGCCCCAAGGGCTGTAGGGGGTTGGGTTAACTCTGGAGGCATAGTTATTTGACCTTCTGACTATTTTGAACAAATTAGCTATCTCAATATTTTATTGGATGCAATTAGGGAAAAAGAGGTAGAGGGGGGGGGGGGGGGCTGATTGTCCTTTGATCACTTTTGGCTCTTAAAAAGGGGCACTAGAACTTTCGGTTTTCGAATGAGCCCCCTCTGAAGTTCATACGACCACTCCTTTTTTATGAAGTGCCTCTGGGAAAAGCATAAAATACTTCAGCAAGGTAGCCCTTTACTATAGGCAACACTATAGTATTGCCTACTGATATGAAACAGCTATTCACAAGAAAACCTGGCTTTGATTTATTCTCGGTTTTTCCTGTGTTACAAGATAGAAAATTTTACATTTTCGTTAATTGAGCATAATTTTTTGGTATAATTCCAAGCTCACACAAGGATCTAACCATAGGTATCCTTGGGCACCCCCAGACATTATTCCAGGCCACAGGACTTGCCTGTGGAAAACCCTACAAGATTGATGGTTACAAAAGTTTGTCTTTGCCAGAAAACTTTCTCTGACGTAAACATTCCTTAATATTCTCTCTGATGTAAAAAATTTCACAATGTTCATTTATAGTCTTCCAGGGGAGAGTATAATTTTGCTATTCGATGTGTATTTTTAAATTCTTACCCAAAAATAATTCAAATGGACTATATTGCGAACTTCCATGTGTCTCATCAGTAACACTAAAAAAAGTCTATCATGTCCATGCAAACATTATTTGGTAAATTTAACACAAAATAAATACAAAAAAAGTAGAATGATGATTCCCAAAGAAGATTTGAATTACTTTGTGTTCATTTTTTTTTTTGTTCATTCGATTTTTCTTTTAGGGTTGCTATGAAGAAATGATGAATCGATATAAACAGCTTCTTACATACATAAAATCAGCAGTTACAAGAAACCATAGTGAAAAATCTATTAACTCAATATTGGACTATATATCCACTGCAAAAAATATGGACTTGCTTCAAGAATTCTATGAGACGACCTTGGATGCTTTAAAAGACGCCAAGAATGACCGGTTATGGTTCAAAACTAACTCGAAACTAGGGAAGCTTTACTTTGATCGTGGTGAATATGGCAAACTAGCTAAGATTTTGAAGCAACTTCACCAATCTTGTCAAACAGATGAAGGAGAAGATGATTTGAAGAAGGGTACTCAACTTCTTGAAGTTTATGCTTTAGAAATCCAGATGTACACAGCTCAGAAAAATAATAAGAAGCAGAAAGCCTTATATGAATTATCCTTACATATCAAGTCAGCTATACCACATCCACTTACTATGGGGGTAATAAGAGGTAATTGGTTGGCTTTTATACTTCTTGTCTCTACCCGTGAATTATATTTGCATAATGCATGCAGATTTATGAGCTCATAGTAGCTCTGAGGTAGATCTTTTGTGAAAAAAAAAATCTTGGTATATTTAACTACCTCTGATTCTTGAGAAAATACAGGACACATTTAAAGTATAAAACAAGGAGAAATTATATTTTTTCCACCCTTCCAGTGATTTGCTGTGCCATATGCCTGAGCACCAAGTTGAGTGAAGCAAGGTTCAACTGCAAGGGCCGAAGGCCCAAGCAAGTTGTTTTTGATCACCAAAGAAAGGGAATTGAGGATGATTAAATTTTAACATTATGTGGAATAGCCAGAGTTAGCAGTTGGCTTGCTTGGAGCTTTTACAAAAAGGATTTGTTCTATTTAAGATTAGATGGTTGAGTTACACCAGGAATTTAAACAATGTTGCCAGAATTCAAGAAGGGAATATTTGGAAAGAAGGAGAAATCTCACTTCAGAAAATTAGAAATTGTTAGTTCTTGAATTTTTGATTGTTGGGTTGATTTAATTATATGAAATCGTTGGTAGTTATTAGTTAAAGAAACTTTGTCTACGCTTGATGCTCTTACTCTTATCTCTTAGTTCTTCCTTGACAATCTTTGGTGCATTGGGCATCGACAAATTCCCTGTAGACATCTTGCATCTTTGTTCTAGCTAGGATATCCTCCCACTGGGGTTTTAGTGAAATATACATAAATCAGAGAGCACGGTCGTATGTGCGTCTGAGCGTATTTTTCGGTCTCCGTCGACGCTCACGTGGCTGCCATTGCTGCACTTGGTGTGGGATCCTTGCATTCTCTATCTGGAGGACTTGTTCATATTAATTTCTTCTTTTCTTCTTCACCACTTCAGAAATAAACGGCTTGCCAGTTTTCTGGCGGATCTCACTGTTACTAAATTTTTGTTGCCAGTTGGCATTTAATGTGCTCAAAACATATTTTTGAATAATGCTAGTCTTTTCTCTGTCTTTATATCGAGTTTCCAGCATATAACAGAACTGACATGACGTTGCTGTTAAGAAGTCACAGTTTCAAGGGAATAGGGTACTTCTTTGAACTCTAAATTGGTCTGAGCTTATTGAAGGTGGTGTTTTCCATACTTTTCTTTTCTTAATCTCATTTTTCAATTCAGTTTCGTATTCAACCCAGCTGCTGAGGTATTTGAATTCATGGATTTGCTCTGTTCTACTATTTCTACATATCAATTCAAGTGGTAAGCCTGATGTTATCATTGACTTCGTTTTGTCAATGTTCATTTTTCTGTCCAACTCGCTCTGCTTTATCGCTGATTTTGTCAAAGAGTTGTTGGAACCAATGTTCCACACTTTCCAAAACTGCCATATCATCAGAAAAATCTAGGTCAGACAAAAGTTTGTTTCCCACTGTTACTCCAAAGCCAGTCGCTTCCCTCAAAATATAATCTGTCAAAACAGCAAATAAGAACAGTATAAACCACATACTTGCCTTACTCCTGACATTATTTTGAAATATCTAGTGGTCCTGATTTCCGTCTTGATGCTGCTCTGAGTGTTTTCATAAAAGGCTATAATCTGGCTTATTATCTTCTTAGGAATACCATAATATGCAGGATTCCCCAGAGGGTCTCGGTCCACTGAATCAGACATTTTCAAAGTAAAAGAAAAGCATTTAGATCTTGCTGGATCACTCATTGGCCTCTTTTATAAGGGCCATTAGGCCAAATATTAGGTCTGAGCAAGATCTACCACTCTCAAATATAGGTTGAGGGCCATCTTCAGTGGCTCAGGGTCTGTTCCCTACTGCAGCAAGGTTGGATAACAAGCTTGCTACATGCATCAACTGAAACGTCGATTCGACTGCTTTGCGCCAGCAATAGCTCTGGAGGATCTTTAGGCGCTAGGCTACCTTCAGTCTTTCGAGCATGATAAGAGCCACTTCCGTGCTTGGTATAGATATCAGGTTTATTCCCAGACATTTGTTGTAAACAGGTGCATTGCCTTTCTTGACACCTTTATTTTTATGCCTTTGGTAAAATCAACAGGGACTTTTTCAGATTGCCAAATTGATGCAGCCAGCATAGTTCAAATGGAAACACCCATGATTACTGTCACCTTCACCGTTTCTTAGGTAATGTAAACTTCACCAGGCGATCTTTTATTCTTGAGCCTCTTCATTGCCACAAGTATTTCTGTCGCTGTGGGAAGACTCATCAATATATAGGTTCAGGAAGCTAGAAGCTGGTTGGTCCGATTGTCAGATCATTGCTCAGAGCATAATATATCAGAAAGGATCTGTTTTCATTCATTTCAGTAATACTATGGCTTCCTAAAACTTGACAGTTTCTTTCTTTTCTGACCTTCTCATTGAAGTCTCCAACAACAAAACGGAGGTCACAGGATGGAACATCCGCTGTCAGTGACCAAAGAGTTTTGCAGAGTGACTCCTTGTCAGCATGATCTGAATCGTTGGCTAGAGTATGGCATGCAATGACAAAGAGTTTTAGATGACTAGTTACACATCTTGAAAGTTAGTATCGTTCGCTTACTGGCTTCCATTTGACCAGGGCTTGAGTGGCTTGAGAAGAGAGCATGATCCCAACTCAAGCCTGGTGCTGAGATTTATTTCCCCTGCAGATCAGGATGTATCCATCACATGGCTGTTCCTGTCTGGGTCCAATCCACATGACTTTGCTTAGAGCAAGGAGCTTATATTTCCTTGCTCTAAGCAAAGCTAAAGCCTTGCTCTAAATATCTAGCTTATATTTCTTCATCTCTCTGAATACTTGTTCAGTCTTTGTCAGCTGGTTTTGGATTTTGGATTGGGAGTCCAGAGCTTTGCAGAGCTTCAGAAGGGGATTGTTTCAACAAAGATTGATGAATGATAGCTTTTTGATGGTAATTTTAAAGCGCGTCATTTTTTTTACTCACATCTTTTCCATATCTAGAGAACTTAACTTTGACACCGCACGACTCGGGGGGTGTTGATTAATGTTATTATGATTTTTATTATTGGTGGGTATAGTTTCATTTTCTGTATTATTTTTTTTTGTATCAAATTGCTAGTGGGGGAGGAAAATTAGAATTTATTATGGTCCCTTTATTTAATTTTTTGGCCATGCTCTGTCATGTTGTACACTGTTGAGACGACTTCTTTGAGGTAGAGTCGACATTGAACCCCACTTCCTCTTTATTCTTTTAAAAATGTGTATTTTTTTATTAGTACTTATGCAAATTTTTGACGCTTTTCTGCCTTTAGTGTAAATTAGTGACTGGCTAATTTAATAAATTAGTGATCTGAAAAACCGGCATTGCAAAGAAGGTAACTAAGCCCCATATCTAGAGCAGTGGTTCCTAACCGATTTTGGACCATGCTCCACCTAGGCCTTTCTAAAATCCTGATATTTAAATTTTAATATTAAGAATTTTACGTGGATTCACCTGAAGGAAGCTTAAGAGACCATTAAAGGGCTGGGCACACGTAGCTGATTTCGGAAACTGATTTCCAAATCAGCGCCGATTTTAAAAGAAATCGGCGTCGATTTGAGCTTGAAAAATTTTCTCGTTTTCGGCGCCAATTTTCATCATTATCATCACAAAAAAAGGGATACAAATAAATAGTCAGCCAGAGATGTCTGTGGTGAAAGACCCCGCTACTGAGCTGAGAACTAAACTGAAAACTAAGCTGAGATCAATCAAGCAACTATTAATAAACTCCACTTCACTATCTGTGTCTATGATTCTGTTTTGAAAATCTCGCGCAATAAATTTTTCTTACCGCTATCGTTTGTCCACTGATGCTGAAATCGGTTCCCTAAATCAGCTACGTGTGCCGAGCCCTTAACCTGGTACCTTTTTTGGGTTGTCATCTAGGCAAATTTTATACTAATGAAAAACACTTTATACAATGTATAACGCCATTACAATACTATAAAAGGTGTACAAAACAACTTTTATACAGTGCATAACGTCATTGCAGTACTTTCATGTATCTTTTATGCAGTTTAAATACGCATTATTCACATGAAAAAATGTTTGTTTTTTTTGAAAATTAAGACTCTTAAAGTATAGTAATCAGAAGGGTGCACGTCCTGCCCATGACCCAGCAAAATATTGCCATGCCCCACCGGTGGGCCTGCGCCCGCCGTTTGGAATCACGGATCTAGAGACTAAAAATCGATAAAAACCGATGACGACAAAATCTTAACGTTCATTAAAGGAAGCTATTACACAGTCCATCGTCTTCACTAAAAAAAGAATCATAGATTTGTTTTAAACTTGTATCAACATTTTACTTTACCCTAAATTCTGTTCCTTTTTTTAATGGTGGTGGTGCTCTTTCGGAATTAGAGAATTGAAGTTCAGTGCTATATATTTTATCTTTTAGCTATTTATTGGTGTAGGATCAAAATAATTATTTATCTTAGTGATAACTATTCTCGAACGTCCATTCTATTTTTAGTTTTCATATATGTATTTTTTTCAGAATGCGGAGGAAAAATGCATTTGCGAGAGGGTGAATATGAGAAGGCTCATACTGACTTCTTCGAAGCGTTCAAAAATTATGATGAATCAGGAAGTCCAAGAAGAACGACATGCCTTAAATACCTAGTTCTTGCCAATATGTAAGTCGCCCCTCTCAGCCCTTTTACATTTTCATACCTTGTGTGTCATTATACTCTCCTTTGCCCTTGGTTTAATTCGAATTAAGTTACTTAATTCAGCTTCGAATTCAATTCAGCTTCGAATTCAGCCCTTTTCCATTTTCATACCTTGTGTGTCATTATACTCTCCTTTGCCCTTGGTTTAATTCGAATTAAGTTACTTAATTCAGCTTCGAATTCAATTCAGCTTCGAATTCAGCCTTTTCCATTTTCATACCTTGTGTGTCATTATACTCTCCTTTGCCCTTGGTTTAATTCGAATTAAGTTACTTCTTTGTAAATTAGATTTTCTGTTCAGATTTTATCAACTGCTATGGTTTGCTACTTCCTTGTTTGCTTGTCTGACGACATAGATGAGTGTTTCCTCTGTCCCTGAATTTTTCGGCATTTCCTCAAATTTGGCTTGAATGGAAAATGAATTTCTCTGAAATAGCAAGGAAAACCAACTTACGCCAATTTGACAATCGGGCAGCACATATTTTGTCTTGTAATATTTATCGCTGCTTTACCGTGCATGAACTATCAGTCCCATATGAACATATTGTACAAAAACATTATATTATTCCAAATTGAAGACAAAAATTATTTAGCCTCTTCCCCCTCCTCCAAAAGAACATTCGATTTTCCCTTTCTTAACTCTTCCTTTTCTTTCTACAACAGTACCTGAAAGTTTCAACTCCATCGCCAAAATTCCTAAGGTATTGCATAAATGTTATTTTAATGACTCGGATGTACATGCGATTTCCATTTCCCCCCAAAGTCAAAATATAAAATCTACTTGACCCCCCCCCCTCCAATGCTTCCTCGGAGGTTCAACTTGATCCCTATAGTCGTTAATTTCTGTTCCTGAGATATTGCAGATATTGAGATATTGCTATTTTTGATAATTTGGATGCACATAGTGTCTTTTGGTTTGATTCAATATTTCCTTAAAGTTTCAACTTAATGCCCTTAGCATTTCCTAAGATACTGCAGATATCATGTTGTAACAACCTGGCTGCATATAGTGTCTTTTGATTTGACTCGCTACTTATCCATGCATGAATTATGAGTCTCATAGACGCAAAAGTTATTTTTGTCTGAAATGGAGACACAAATTGTTCAGCTCATTCCCCTTACCACTACAACTATCTTTAACGAAACCTCTCCCGTTTCTGTGTCCGAAAGTGCCTAAAATTTTTAAATCCACTCCCCCTTTTCCATAAGAAGACATATGTTTAAAAAATGGGCAACTTGAGTAATTTACGGCCCCCACCCTAGGGACTGTGGGGCCATTTAATCCCTGGAAGTATGTTTATTGGACCTTTTGGCTAATTGGATCGAAATGGCTATTGCTAATGTCCACCTAATGTCTTTAGGTTCCAATTGGGGTTCGTTTAGCAAAAAGAGCATGGAAGGGTACTGTTTGTCCCCCGATCACTTCCCCCTTTTAAAAATAGCAATAGATATTTCAATTTTCAAATAATTGAGCCCCCTCAGAAGTTTCTACGACCACCCCTTCCATACGAAGTTGACTGGTATAAAAAAGGAATCCATGGAAGCCATGTCGCTCTTTACTTAGGTGGTTCTACTGCACTGCCAATGATATATTTATCAATTTCTTGTGTGGAAGGTTTGAAGTATGTCACTATCATAATTGATCTAGTGTAACTTATTTAAACACTAAAATGTCTGTCTAAAGGTTTCAAGGTGTGCTGGTTTAATGCTATGGTGAACAGATTACTTGTCATCTACAACCTTACGTAGCATTTAAGTTGTTTTGATTCACCCTAATATGAATTATTGCTCATTGTCTTATTTCCCAACATTTCAAAGTTGCATTAAATCGATTTGGATTTTACAAAATAAAGCACTAAGAAGGCTTTGTTACATGGGTCACCCTCAGCGGACGGACTTACATATAATAGTTTTCAATAAGATGACAAAAATGGTTTTTGGCCCAATTTTGAAGACCTCGCCCCCAGTATAAATTTTTTTTTACACTTTAGGATCTTCTTGGCCCAAGGACTCGCTGCTTTAAGCTTCAAGCTTTTCTTCTTACAAACCTTTTTTTTGGGGGGGGGGGGGAGGATTTGGAATACATTTTAAATGTTTTCAGTGTTTTAACTTTTGTAAACCTAAAATTATTGAGACTTTAAGGAATGAATATCTGTATATGTATATTAAACTTTCATTTTTTGTTTTTTCAGTAATCATGGTTACGACGGTGTTCTTTTTATTTTTTTTCGGTATTATGAGAAATAGAAACATTTATGTTGGAATAAGGATTGTTTTCAGCTAAGTGCAAGTTGTGTTCTGGTCTTCGGAAGGCATGAGGGGGGGGGGAGGGTGTCAGCCCTAATCAGCTTAGTTTCTGCTCGTTTTAAGTTTGACTCGGTTATTTATTGTAATTTCTGTTCGTTTTGTGTTTCATTTATTTATTGATGGTGATTTGTGGTAGTTTTACGCCTGGAAAACTATTTGACGTTGTAACTGCTCATTTTTGGTTCAATGTAGCTCTTTACTTTTCTTTGAAAACTTATTTTGTGGAATTAAAAAAAAAAAAAAAATCTTTGAAACACTTCAGGTTGTCTAAAAAATGTAAATCCATTTATTGTGGGGGACAGATAATCTATATTTTTACGGATAGTGTCAGAATTTACCTTGCTTCAATTTAATACCTTCCTTTAAATCTCATTCGCCAGCAATTATTATGTCACTAATATTCCTAGCCACATTTCTAACGTTCCTCGCTATGACACCACCTGCTATTTCACAAAGTATTTTCCTAAAATTATTTCATTTAGCTTCTACATTGTAAAATTTTAGACTCTCTAGCTTAATGTTCAACTGTTCGGTGGAGGTGTCTCTCCAATTCTCAAAGTCAAGTCTGCCAACACCATAACTTCAAAAGAATAACAAGTACAACACAATATACATGCAGTGGGATTTTTTGCAAACAAATCTTGGGATAAGGTTCAATTCTCAGTGGCAGTTTTGTATTAGTGCTAGTTATTCAAAATGTAATTTTTCTTGCTCAGTGTGGGTCTCTGTAAATTTTCAGATACGAGTTTTGACAATAAGGATGTCAATGCCGCATTTTATTGCAATTGGACTTTATATTTGAGGGTTTGGGGCTCTTCTTTGAAATTCTAAAAAAGTAATTTCAGATCAGTTAGATCTGGATGAAAATGAATATTTTCAAAATAGTTGTTGTATGGGAAATATTTTTCACTTGAAAGTTTATTTTTAAAATGATTTTATTTAGGAAATTTTGCTACTATGGGTCATACTTTGCTCTTTACTAGGTTTCACATGCTACTGCCACCGTGCTCCTACCGCACATGGGTAAATTTCGGGAGCCACAATTTGGGTTTCGAGCGAGTATACATAATAATATGGTTTTCACTTAAAAATCATAACGCAGTCTGACATGCACAGGATGCTTTTGATGAACAAATATGTTCCTTTGATCAACGGCGTATTTATGAGTCAGTTAATCCTTAGTGAAAACAACCCTTAAGGGACATTGTTTTCTATCGGGGCTGTCGGTCCATTTTGGGCATTAGGAAATTCAATTATTTCCAATTAAAGCCGGTAATTACTAAAGCTTTTAGTGTGTTAATTCTAGAATATAATTTACACGAGATAAGTCTTTTGTTTTGTGCATTCCTTTTCTTACCATTTCTTTGATTGATGATCAGATTTTTTAGTCTAATCTTACGCTAAATAGAACATCAGTAGTCACTATTCTTGAATTGCTAGTAAACTTTTATATGAGGGCTTGGCAGTCCTGCTGTGCAATCGGTTTTACGCCAGAGGAACCTATTTTACCGATTCTTTGTCACCGTAAACCGCGTTGAATAGTTTCGAGAGTTCTGTGTGCAACGATTTATGTCGATAAGCAATTCGAATGTCTGGAACCTTGGTTTTGGCTATGTCATTTCCTTTGGTGCCTTCTTCTTTATAATTTAGACCAAGCCAGCTGGTTTTGATGGAATTTGGAAACCCACTCAGCAAGACAGAATTTTTAGCAAGCTCTACTAGATCAGTGGCTGTAAGTGTCCACATTTGAGTTGCAACTGCATACTCTTCCATGAGTGGTTCACTTGTAAAGTGAAACTGGAGAGGACTGTTAGTACCGAGGCTTGTTACCAAACCTCTGGTAAAGAAGTCATAAAAGGGATGTTTGGAATATCTCAAAAATATTGAATTATCTGACATAGGTGACATTGTAATTCCAACTTGGGAAAGGTAGTATAAATACTGAAGAACAGGCACTTTTTGTAGCATTAATCCTTGGGATATGCTCTGAGCAAGAAGAAAACTTGCAACTAATGGTCGGATTGGCCCAGTTGCTCCACAGTGTGGACGTAAAGCAAATATGTTCAGTCCACGCTCTTTTCTAAACTGATTAAGGACACAAATATTCGTAAAGATATAATATAAATAATACCAATGTGGGGGGTTTTCTTTCACAGTCCAGTTTTGTGGATAAGGGATTATTGAGGTTAGAACAGTTGTTTCCGTATTGGATTCATCTCCTACTATGTCGAATCCAGTTACATTTTGTAAGAAAGAATGCAGCTCCGGATTAGTCTGTGGATTGTTAGTAACCTCAAATAAAGGCTTGAAAATATTACCTAGAACATCTCCAAAGCTTTCAACAACGCCATCAGACTTCAAACTATCGTAAATTCTTGGTATTTGAATAAGCCACACAACGTTGTTAGAATAAACATCCCACTTTACTTTCCATTTTGCTAATTTGCTCCATTCGTCATTCGATCTTCCGTGGATTGATATCCTTAGCTCTGCCTGTTGATACTTTGATTCTTTTAAGTTGGACATAAAGTCTTTAACTGTTTTAGCAAGATATTCGCCTTCGATATAATTATCAGTTTTTAGAAATAATTCTCTGAGGCTACTCTTTCCAATTGGACTACGTTTATTTATGAACTTGTCGAAACGTTGAAAAGCGCTTCGACCACAGTGTACATCTAGTATATCTACAGTCAGATCATCTGAAGTTAAATTCAAATCATGAAAAACCTGTTTTAGTGTCTTTACATTACCATTTTTATCAAGTTGAACTGCTCGATTACCTTCTGAGTTTAGATGTTTCTTAATAAAGTGTAGTAAACGGGTTTGGTTCATGCAAGTACTTGCGTGAAGATCGTTGTCGACTTTTCGTACATTGTAGAAATCTCTGCGCGGTACAGATTTTAGCTGTGATGCCTCTAATTGTTGGTTCAATATCTCGTGGACCTGAAACTGATGTTGCAGTAGCTTGAGGCACCGAACGGTAAATGTCTTTAATGGCCCATTTGTAATTGCGCTTTGTAGTAGTTGCATGTCTCTGATGAACTTATCTATATTTGTGAATTTAAATTCTATTGGTTTGTTATTGTCCATATCTTGCTGACTTGCATAAATCTGAAAAACACCATTATTACATTCTATATAATATTTTCTCGTGAGCTCAGTTTTCAGTTGACACGAGCTCTCTTCATTTGACACATTTGAGTCCTGAAAGGGTTTTTGTTGTGAGCTTTTGTTAGTAGACTCGTTGACCGTGACAACAGTCTTTTGATCATTAAAATAATCCAAGAATCTGTTAGTTAATACTGGGAATGATTGTTGAGAAATATTCATATATTTGCGTCGTAAATTTAAGACTTGCACTAAAAGATCCAAGGGAGGTTTCTCATCGTTTGTAAAAAGCGGTAGATTTGGACTATATTCGACTCGTAGAAACTTTAGTTCGTCTTTTGGTTCTATACTTTTTTGTTCAAGTCCAGAAATATGACTGTTAGCCTCTATTCTTTTCCTAATTTGTGCCTCAAAAGCCTTGCCTTGTTCTATGGGCAGTCGCAGACTATCAAGTGACAGAGATACATCATCCCTATTCTGATCGGACTTGTCACCCAATGACAATTCATCTGGGCCCCGTCTCAGCCCGGCTGCAACTACTTTTCTTTCCTGGTTGACATCTCCCTCAAAAGCTTTGCTCTCTTCTGCCGGTTCTTGGGAAATATCATATGGCAGATACATTTCATCATCACTTGCACCAAGCTCGTCATCTAGCGCTGATTCGTCCGAGGACTGATCTTTGAGTTTAAATTCTCTGGCTTCAATAATCTCTTGATGGCCATTCATTTACTAGTCTTGTATAGCTTGTGTTCAAGCAGATGTCACAAGCACATTGGCATTGACCAAGCTCTTATACTTGACCGGTAGACCCATTTTATGAATTAGGAATGGGTTTTAACTCCCTCTGAGTTTTTGCTTTTTCTATATCTGTAAGCATACAATTTTTTGTTTTTGTTAAATTTCCGGTAGTATGACATTTCTTTATTATTTTCTGCCTTGTCTAAAATCCAATTCGTTTACTCTAACACTTACCCACCCATGGCAATAGGATCACTTTAAGGCTGCTACTTTTCCCCTCCTTTCTTCTTTTTTCCTCGAGTATTTTTTACTTTTCTTCCTCATTAAAAAAAATCCGCTTTTTTTATCTCTTGTTTCACTGTATAAAATTATTGCATAAATAACTGTATTGTCTCTCATAAAAAAAACTAGTGATACTACAGGCATAGATGCAGAGAGAAACTTTGTAGTTAATGTGTTTATTGGCCAGGCCAGCAAACAGTATTTACGAATATATGTCAAAAAATATTTTGAACTTAGCTGTGTTTGGTATGCTCCAGTTTTTGTCAAAAATTGAATTTATTTTTTTTAGAAGGAGGCACTAGGTGTGAAGATTTGCTGTAAAACGAGCCCCCTGTCAAGATTTTACGACTATTAGTTCGGTACAATTACCCCTGGTGAATAAAAAGATGAAAAGAATAGGGATGCATTGATGCTTCTTAGGCGAAATATAATCTTTTTGTTACTCAAGATGGACTCTAATTCTCCTATATGGGGTTTTCGGCTATAGTGATTCCTAGGGTGCAGTTTTCATTTTGATGCAACACCATTTTTGAGAAGTTTCCGGCTACTTTTCGAAATTCCTACATATTTGTTTTCGCAATAAACTTTTACCATTAAGATTAATAGATATAAAAGTTACCCTTCTTGGCTCAGCTTCAAACGTCAATTCTTCTTCACTGGACAGTTTTTTGAAAACTCGTTTTTAAACTTTCGGTTAATGTATGTTAGAATTCGTTCTTTACTAAGTTGCATATGACGTCGCAACCAGGATACAGAATCATGTCTTGAGGTTTCAGCCGTCTTTGCATCTCTTTGCTGCCTCATGGCTGGTGCAAGTTTTCTTTATAATAGGACAAAGCATATATTGAACTCGAGTAGGTTGCGTCGTGGTTCAACTCTCCTACCCACACAATCCGACTTTTGAAGACACAGCGGTCTAGTTGGTTCAAGAAAATGCTTTTCTTCCGGGGTTACGATATTCTCGTGAAACTAGATCTAGTGAGAGCTAGTCTGCATTTGATATTGATGGTATGACAGTTTTCAGCTGTTTGGAGGCTTCCAAGGTTGATAAACTAGTTGAGTGTTTCGGCTATCTGGCCGTCAGTGGCTATAGAAATAAAATTTTATTGCTAATGAGGAGATGGTACAATAACTTTCGTTTTGTTGGTATTTATTTACACGCCGAAAGCATTTATTTGACTATGATAGTCCGCCTCTCTCTAGAGTCCTGCTGCAGTTGCAGACATTTTATCGATATTGTCAAGGTGTCTAAACCTTTGAACAAGACCCCCAACTATTTTGACTCTTTATTCGACTGGTATGATTGCCAGTACGGCGCGCATTAACAGATTGAATAGGTCTTGCGGCGGAATGCAGCCTCGCAAGACGCCAGAGAAGGTGACAGTACGGCACGCAGGAAAATATTGGTACGGTACCCAGGAATAGATTGAACAGGTCTGGCTGCAAAATACAGCCAAGCAAGACCACTGGGAAGGTTGAAAATTCATCTGAGAGACCATCTGTGGTAATTATTTGGCTGCTGAACTGGTCGTTTATTTCCTCAATTATTACTACAAGTATCACTTATTCTACCAATTAGAATGTAACAAATATAGTCGGTTGGTAATTGTGAGTGTTTTATTTGCCTATTGCGCAAGACTGGGGTAATGATTAGAAAGGCAGTTCCCTCATATTTAGGATGATTTCAGTTCATTTTAAGGTTAGACTTCGCTCTTTACTGTCATAATAAAAATTTTCAATGTAGTGTCGTCATAGATCGGCTTACTTCTTTAAAACTGAAAGTTTGACTTGAAGATTAGACTTTGTAGAATAAGATGTTAAACTAGACCTGATATTTAAAAAAAAGAAGTTTTCTGCTATCTGGCGTTGCTTTTCAGTACTCAATAAACAGTATCACCGATTATGTACTCATAAATTCGATACTTAAACATTATACAGAAAAAAAAAAATAACAGATGCCAATGAAAAACTAAAATAAAAATACCGGTGCATGGTGGTGTTTTCCTATCCGTTATAAATAACTTTTTACATATATGTGCATGGGAATTTTGTAATCCGTACGAGTATTTGATGGGCTTACGCGGAGAAATATGAAGAAGCGCTGAGAGATGGCAGAAAAAATGTTCAGAGAGCGATAAGGCTGTGTACGGAGGACTCGGAAGGTTTAGCCGGGGATTTATCTGAGTCGGTTAACTTGATGCAGTCAGAAATTGTAAACCTTCGTGACGGCATACAGGATGAAATTCGTAGGAGAGCGGAAGACCAGTGCAGTAGATTAGGGAGTTCTTCGGTGACACAGATGAAGTCAGATTTTCTTGATACTGTTACGCAAGCTGTCTATGAGGCGATCGATCTGCAATTCAGGGGTAAATTTGAACTGCTTGAGAAATCACTTGGCGATTTGCGGGCAAGAAT
Source organism: Artemia sp. Qi Xiang Cuo (assembly GCF_049724085.1). NCBI lineage: Eukaryota > Metazoa > Arthropoda > Branchiopoda > Anostraca > Artemiidae > Artemia > Artemia sp. Qi Xiang Cuo. The sequence goes on from NC_142809.1 coordinate 24,494,557, forward strand.
TGTCCAAAATTGCGCAAAGCTCCAAAAGCTTGAAACTAAGCTGGATGATATAAACCAGTTTTCTCTTTTAACTAAGGTCATTGTATCTGGGATAGACTCTCCCGCGCGTGATGTGCCACACCTTGGTGAGAAAGTGTTGCCTTGTCTTAACAGTGAAATGGGTCTGAATCTTGATATATCTATTGTCAAGGGTGCAAGGTATTTAGGAGGTACCTTAGAAATAAAAACTCCGATTGAACTTGCATTTTTTACTGAGGCCTCTGTAGTTGAGATCCTGCGCAATCGCAAGAATTTGAAAGGTTCCCGAATCTATGTAAATGAGGCTCTAACCAGGAAAAGGCAAGAAATCTACAAGCTTGCGCGCAATAAGTTTGAATTGAAAAATGTATGGACTTTACGAGGTGTTGTTTATGTCAAGTGCGGTTCGCAAATCATTCCGTGTAAAACGATTTCCGACGTAGTTCAGATTCGCAATGTGTCATATGAACCTGTCGTCTAAACTAAGAAGCTGTGAATTTTTCTTTTCTTTTTTTGTTTTATGGATCGTTTTCAGTGTTTTCTTGATTCTCGTTTGAAATTAGATGTTATTCTTAATTCAGCTACCGGAAGTGATAAAGATATGCCTTATGTAAATAATCTAGCTGAATGTGATTATTCTTCAGGCGAGTTTCTATCGGATAAAACAAAAAGTTGTGATTTTCTGATCAGATCGTTACATGTAAATGCCCGGGGGCTACAAATTGCATTCAATGAACTGAAGCTGTTGCTTGCATCTAGTCCTATAGACATTGTTGGAGTTTGCGAAACTTTTCTGTCTGCTAATACACCCCTTACAATGTTAGATCTGCCTGGGATGAAGTGTATTTTACGTAAAAGGTCTCAGAATTCGAGAGGAGGTCAGATGCTGTATATTCGTGATGACTGGTCTTTTAGTATTTTCAGTAATTTTTCTGTAGTTGATGAAGGGTTATGTGAGACTATTTTTGTTGAAGTTGTACCTTTGGGCTGTAATCCATTTATTTTCGGGTCTGTTTATCGATCTCCGTCGGGTAACCCAAAAATATTTTTTGAAGTTTTTGAACCGCTGTTGAAAAATCTGTAAGCGTTGAAAAAACCGGTTATTATTTCGGGTGATTTTAATTTTAATCTTTTGAATCTCGATGTTGGAAATAATAAGGAGTTTTTAACTATGATGTTGTGTTCTAATTTTCTTCCAAGTATTTCTCTGCCGACAAGAGTTACAGCTAACACAGCTACATTATTAGATAATATATTTTTTTCTCCTGTTTTATTTGATGCTGAAAAATCGTCAGTAATTTTGTCTGATATGTCAGATCATTTTCCGGTGAGTGTTCTTTTAAATTTAAATAATAGTAATAAACAACATCGAGATTCAACAATGGATAATTCAAAAAAGCGATATAGGCCTACATGGATTGATTGTAAAGTTCTATGTCAGTTAATTGGTGACCATGATTGGAGTTCGGTTTATGGCTCAGATGACGCAAATGCTGCGTTTTCAGATTTTATTGATCAAATGATGCGTCTGCGGGATCGGGATTCTTCAACACGAGTTTCGCATGGAAAGTTTGCGCAGAAATTTGACCCATGGATTACTGAAGGTATTTTGGCATCGTTAAAACATAAAAATAGAAAATTTAAGAATTATTTAAAATTACAGACACCTGAGTCGTTTGTAGAATTAAGAGTTTTTAGGAATAATTTAAATTAAATTATAAGACATGAGAAGAGAAAATATTATAAAGAGAAATTTTTGGAGTATAAATCGGATATGAGAAAAACATGGCAATTGATAAATGAAAAGATACGTCCTCATAGTCGTAAGAATATTAGTGTTAATTGCCTTGTTTTAAATGGGGAAAATGTTACAGAGCCCAATGAAATTTTAAATGCTTTTGGAGATTATTTCAGTAATATTGGTTCTAGACTTAAATTGACTATGAATATGCAACTGAATTCCCCCTCTGTTCCAGTTAATGAGCAACATGCAGAAAATTCGTTTTCTTTTTCTGAGATTAAGCCTCATGAGATTGAAAAAGTTATTCTGAAGCTTAAATGGAGTTTTTCTAAGGACGAATTTGGATTTTCGGCTCAAACCGTAAAGCAAATAGCGTCAAGCATTTCACCTTTGCTGGCACATATTTTTAATTTATCACTTATGCATGGGGTTTTTCCTGAGCTTTTAAAAAAAGCAAATGTTATAGCATTACCTAAAGCTGGGAGTTCAACTGACCCTTCAGATTATAGAGGCATTTCTCTACTTTCGATTTTCAGCAAAATTTTGGAAAAACTTGCAAATAGTCAATTACAAAAATATTTATTTGATAGTAGGATTTTACACACGTCTCAATATGGTTTTATAAAAGGAAAGTCAACTGAACTGGCAATTCATGAGCTTTTACTAAATATTAATGATTCACTAGATGATGGTCAACAAGCGTTGGCGATTTTTCTTGATGTCGCGAAGGCGTTTGACACCGTAAATCATTCGTTGCTTCTTTTTAAAATAAAGTCTTGTGGGTTTTCAACACAAGCTGTTAAATTTTTTTCATCTTACCTTTCTGGGAGACGACTAGATTGTGTTGATAAATCTCGTGATCTCTGTTCCGAAACTTTTTCAATTAATTACGGAGTGACTTAGGGCTCTGTTCTTTGGCCTATTCTATTTATTCTTTTTATAAATGATTTGCCAGAAGTTTTGCCTCTTTGTAAAATTATAATGTTTGCTGATGATGTAGTAATTTTTGCTTCTCACCGGGACCTATCAGTTCTTTTCCAGAACCTTGGAAGTACGTTGCTAACTGTATCTGTTTGGTATTCAAGGAATTTACTAGCTCTTAATGAAAAAAAATGCCAGTATATGTTATTTTCGCGAACTGGATCAGTAGTGTCAGATACCTTCTCTCTTTTTTTGAATGGTTTTGAATTAAGACGGGTGGATCAGTTCAAATATCTTGGGATTATTTTAGATGAAAATTTGTCGTTTCATAATTATGTAAAAACACTGTCGTTAAAAATTTACAGAAATATTGGCATGCTAACTCGGCTTTGTCACTTTTTTCCTAAAGCTATTCTAAAATATATTTATTATTCTTTCGTCCACCCATATTTTCTCTATTGCATTTCGGTTTGGGCATCTACCTTTCCGTCTGTTTTCAAATCTCTTCAAATACTTCAGAATAAAGCAATGAGGATTCTTTTTAATATTGATTGCAGAACTTCAGTTAGACACCTATATGGGACTTCAGGAATTTTCTCTTTGGACCAACTTCATTTAATTTCTATCTCTAGTATTTGTCATGATTATCAATATAGTAATTTACCTGTAAATTTCTCTGGCATTTTCTCAACTAATTCTCAATTTCATAATTATCCTACTACGCATCGTTCAGACTTTTCGTGCGAAATTCGCCCGACATCGAGAGCGGGATTCAGCATCCGTCACATTGGCCCAAAAATCTGGAACTCAATTCCTGCATCAGTTCGAGAATGTAGCAACAAGCGACATTTTCTAAGACTGGTGAAGAAATATCTTATGACATGCTAAGCATTTTTTTCATTAGGATTTTCTTTTTCGCTGTTGTAAAATTTAGTTAGAAAATGGCTGTGTATTTTCAATGGCAATATTTTCGGCGCTAGAGTATGCCGCCAGGCATGTGCGCTGTTTGTGACATTTATTTATATAAGTGTTATAAATAAAATATTCTACTCTACTCTAAAAAAAATAAAGTAAAGTCTAAATGAATTTTTAATCAGTATTTTACTCATTACACCAGTATTGTAAAAGAATGTGTTATTCTATCCAATAAAGTAAAGTCTAAATGAATTTTTAATCATTATTTTACTTATTACACCAGTATTGTAAAAGAATGTGTTATTCTATCCAATAAAGTAAAGTCTAAATGAATTTTTAATCATTATTTTAATTATTACACCAGTATTTTAAAAGAATGTGTTATTCTATCCAATAAAGTAAAGTCTAAATGAATTTTTAATCAGTATTTTACTCATTACACCAGTATTGTAAAAGAATGTGTTATTCTATCTAATAAAGTAAAGTCTAAATGAATTTTTAATCATTATTTTACTCATTACACCAGTATTGTAAAAGAATGTGTTATTCTATCCAATAAAGTAAAGTCTAAATGAATTTTTAATCATTATTTTACTTATTACACCAGTATTGTAAAAGAATGTGTTATTCTATCCAATAAAGTAAAGTCTAAATGAATTTTTAATCATTATTTTACTTATTACACCAGTATTGTAAAAGAATGTGTTATTCTATCCAATAAAGTAAAGTCTAAATGAATTTTTAATCATTATTTTACTCATTACACCAGTATTGTAAAAGAATGTGTTATTCTATCCAATAAAGCAAAGTCTAAATGAATTTTTAATCATTATTTTACTCATTACACCAGTATTGTAAAAGAATGTGTTATTCTATTCAATAAAGTAAAGTCTAAATGAATTTTTAATCAGTATTTTACTCATTACACCAGTATTGTAAAAGAATGTGTTATTCTATTCAATAAAGTAAAGTCTAAATGAATTTTTAATCATTATTTTACTTATTACACCAGTATTGTAAAAGAATGTGTTATTCTATCAAATAAACTAAAGTCTAAATGAATTTTTAATCATTATTTTACTTATTACACCAGTATTGTAAAAGAATGTGTTATTCTATCCAATAAAGTAAAGTCTAAATGAATTTTTAATCATTATTTTACTTATTACACCAGTATTGTAAAAGAATGTGTTATTCTATCCAATAAAGTAAAGTCTAAATGAATTTTTAATCATTATTTTACTAATTACACAAGTATTGTAAAAGAATGTGTTATTCTATCCAATAAATTAAAGTCTAAATGAATTTTTAATCATTATTTTACTTATTACACCAGTATTGTAAAAGAATGTGTTATTCTATCCAATAAAGTAAAGTCTAAATGAATTTTTAATCATTATTTTACTTATTACACCAGTATTGTAAAAGAATGTGTTATTCTATCCAATAAAGTAAAGTCTAAATGAATTTTTAATCATTATTTTACTTATTACACCAGTATTGTAAAAGAATGTGTTATTCTATCCAATAAAGTAAAGTCTAAATGAATTTTTAATCAGTATTTTACTCATTACAACAGTATTGTAAAAGAATGTGTTATTCTATTCAATAAAGTAAAGTCTAAATGAATTTTTAATCATTATTTTACTTATTACACCAGTATTGTAAAAGAATGTGTTATTCTATCCAATAAAGTAAAGTCTAAATGAATTTTTAATCATTATTTTACTTATTACACCAGTATTGTAAAAGAATGTGTTATTCTATCCAATAAAGTAAAGTCTAAATGAATTTTTAATCAGTATTTTACTTATTACACCAGTATTGTAAAAGAATGTGTTATTCTATCCAATAAAGTAAAGTCTAAATGAATTTTTAATCAGTATTTTACTTATTACACCAGTATTGTAAAAGAATGTGTTATTCTATCCAATAAAGTAAAGTCTAAATGAATTTTTAATCAGTATTTTACTCATTACACCAGTATTGTAAAAGAATGTGTTATTCTATCCAATAAAGTAAAGTCTAAATGAATTTTTAATCAGTATTTTACTTATTACACCAGTATTGTAAAAGAATGTGTTATTCTATCCAATAAAGTAAAGTCTAAATGAATTTTTAATCAGTATTTTACTTATTACACCAGTATTGTAAAAGAATGTGTTATTCTATCCAATAAAGTAAAGTCTAAATGAATTTTTAATCAGTATTTTACTTATTACACCAGTATTGTAAAAGAATGTGTTATTCTATCCAATAAAGTAAAGTCTAAATGAATTTTTAATCAGTATTTTACTTATTACACCAGTATTGTAAAAGAATGTGTTATTCTATCCAATAAAGTAAAGTCTAAATGAATTTTTAATCAGTATTTTACTCATTACACCAGTATTGTAAAAGAATGTGTTATTCTATCCAATAAAGTAAAGTCTAAATGAATTTTTAATCATTATTTTAATTATTACACCAGTATTGTAAAAGAATGTGTTATTCTATCCAATAAAGTAAAGTCTAAATGAATTTTTAATAATTATTTTACTAATTACACCAGTATTTTAAAAGAATGTGTTATTATATCCAATAAAGTAAAGTCTAAATGAATTTTTAATCAGTATTTTACTTATTACACCAGTATTGTAAAAGAATGTGTTATTCTATCCAATAAAGTAAAGTCTAAATGAATTTTTAATCAGTATTTTACTTATTACACCAGTATTGTAAAAGAATGTGTTATTCTATCCAATAAAGTAAAGTCTAAATGAATTTTTAATCAGTATTTTACTCATTACACCAGTATTGTAAAAGAATGTGTTATTCTATCCAATAAAGTAAAGTCTAAATGAATTTTTAATCAGTATTTTACTTATTACACCAGTATTGTAAAAGAATGTGTTATTCTATCCAATAAAGTAAAGTCTAAATGAATTTTTAATCAGTATTTTACTTATTACACCAGTATTGTAAAAGAATGTGTTATTCTATCCAATAAAGTAAAGTCTAAATGAATTTTTAATCATTATTTTACTAATTACACCAGTATTTTAAAAGAATGTGTTATTCTATCCAATAAAGTAAAGTCTAAATGAATTTTTAATCATTATTTTACTTATTACACCAGTATTGTAAAAGAATGTGTTATTCTATCCAATAAAGTAAAGTCTAAATGAATTTTTAATCATTATTTTACTTATTACACCAGTATTGTAAAAGAATGTGTTATTCTATCAAATAAAGTAAAGTCTAAATGAATTTTTAATCAGTATTTTACTCATTACAACAGTATTGTAAAAGAATTTGTTATTCTATCCAATAAAGTAAAGTCTAAATGAATTTTTAATCATTATTTTACTTATTACACTAGTATTGTAAAAGAATGTGTTATTCTATCCAATAAAGTAAAGTCTAAATGAATTTTTAATCAGTATTTTACTCATTACACCAGTATTGTAAAAGAATGTGTTATTCTATCCAATAAAGTAAAGTCTAAATGAATTTTTAATCAGTATTTTACTCATTACACCAGTATTGTAAAAGAATGTGCTATTCTATCCAATAAAGTAAAGTCTAAATGAATTTTTAATCATTATTTTACTTATTATACCAGTATTGTAAAAGAATGTGTTATTCTATCCAATAAAGTAAAGTCTAAATGAATTTTTAATCAGTATTTTACTCATTACACCAGTATTTTAAAAGAATGTGTTATTCTATCCAATAAAGTAAAGTCTAAATGAATTTTTAATCATTATTTTACTCATTACACCAGTATTGTAAAAGAATGTGTTATTCTATCCAATAAAGTAAAGTCTAAATGAATTTTTAATCATTATTTTACTCATTATACTAGTATTGTAAAAGAATGTGTTATTCTATCAAATAAAGTAAAGTCTAAATGAATTTTTATTCAGTATTTTACTCATTACACCAGTATTGTAAAAGAATGTGTTATTCTATTCAATAAAGTAAAGTCTAAATGAATTTTTAATCAGTATTTTACTCATTACACCAGTATTGTAAAAGAATGTGTTATTCTATACAATAAAGTAAAGTCTAAATGAATTTTTAATCAGTATTTTACTCATTACACCAGTATTGTAAAAGAATGTGCTATTCTATCCAATAAAGTAAAGTCTAAATGAATTTTTAATCATTATTTTACTAATTATACTAGTATTGTAAAAGAATGTGTTATTCTATCCAATAAAGTAAAGTCTAAATGAATTTTTAATCAGTATTTTACTCATTACACCAGTATTGTAAAAGAATGTGTTATTCTATCTAATAAAGTAAAGTCTAAATGAATTTTTAATCAGTATTTTACTCATTACACCAGTATTGTAAAAGAATGTGTTATTCTATCAAATAAAGTAAAGTCTAAATGAATTTTTAATCATTATTTTACTAATTACACCAGTATTGTAAAAGAATGTGTTATTCTATCCAATAAAGTAAAGTCTAAATGAATTTTTAATCATTATTTTACTCATTACACCAGTATTGTAAAAGAATGTGTTATTCTATCCAATAAAGTAAAGTCTAAATGAATTTTTAATCATTATTTTACTCATTACACCAGTATTGTAAAAGAATGTGTTATTCTATCCAATAAAGTAAAGTCTAAATGAATTTTTAATCATTATTTTACTCATTACACCAGTATTTTAAAATAATGTGTTATTCTATCCAATAAAGTAAAGTCTAAATGAATTTTTAATAATTATTTTACTCATTACACCAGTATTGTAAAAGAATGTGTTATTCTATCCAATAAAGCAAAGTCTAAATGAATTTTTAATCATTATTTTACTCATTACACCAGTATTGTAAAAGAATGTGTTATTCTATCCAATAAAGTAAAGTCTAAATGAATTTTTAATCAGTATTTTACTCATTACACCAGTATTGTAAAAGAATGTGTTATTCTATCCAATAAAGTAAAGTCTAAATGAATTTTTAATCAGTATTTTACTTATTACACCAGTATTGTAAAAGAATGTGTTATTCTATCCAATAAAGTAAAGTCTAAATGAATTTTTAATCATTATTTTACTAATTAAACCAGTATTGTAAAAGAATGTGTTATTCTATCCAATAAAGTAAAGTCTAAATGAATTTTTAATCAGTATTTTACTCATTACACCAGTATTGTAAAAGAATGTGTTATTCTATCCAATAAAGTAAAGTCTAAATGAATTTTTAATCATTATTTTACTCATTACACCAGTATTGTAAAAGAATGTGTTATTCTATCCAATAAAGTAAAGTCTAAATGAATTTTTAATCAGTATTTTACTTATTACACCAGTATTGTAAAAGAATGTGTTATTCTATCCAATAAAGTAAAGTCTAAATGAATTTTTAATCAGTATTTTACTCATTACACCAGTATTGTAAAAGAATGTGTTATTCTATCCAATAAAGTAAAGTCTAAATGAATTTTTAATCAGTATTTTACTCATTACACCAGTATTGTAAAAGAATGTGTTATTCTATTCAATAAAGTAAAGTCTAAATGAATTTTTAATCAGTATTTTACTCATTACACCAGTATTGTAAAAGAATGTGTTATTCTATTCAATAAAGTAAAGTCTAAATGAATTTTTAATCAGTATTTTACTCATTACACCAGTATTGTAAAAGAATGTGTTATTCTATCTAATAAAGTAAAGTCTAAATGAATTTTTAATCAGTATTTTACTCATTACACCAGTATTGTAAAAGAATGTGTTATTCTATCCAATAAAGTAAAGTCTAAATGAATTTTTAATCAGTATTTTACTTATTACACCAGTATTGTAAAAGAATGTGTTATTCTATCCAATAAAGTAAAGTCTAAATGAATTTTTAATCATTATTTTACTCATTACACCAGTATTGTAAAAGAATGTGTTATTCTATCCAATAAAGTAAAGTCTACATGAATTTTTAATCATTATTTTACTCATTAAACCAGTATTGTAAAAGTATGTGTTATTCTATCCAATAAAGTAAAGTCTAAATGAATTTTTAATCAGTATTTTACTTATTACACCAGTATTGTAAAAGAATGTGTTATTCTATCCAATAAAGTAAAGTCTAAATGAATTTTTAATCAGTATTTTACTCATTACACCAGTATTGTAAAAGAATGTGTTATTCTATCCAATAAAGTAAAGTCTAAATGAATTTTTAATCAGTATTTTACTTATTACACCAGTATTGTAAAAGAATGTGTTATTCTATCCAATAAAGTAAAGTCTAAATGAATTTTTAATCAGTATTTTACTCATTACACCAGTATTGTAAAAGAATGTGTTATTCTATCCAATAAAGTAAAGTCTAAATGAATTTTTAATCAGTATTTTACTTATTACACCAGTATTGTAAAAGAATGTGTTATTCTATCCAATAAAGTAAAGTCTAAATGAATTTTTAATCAGTATTTTACTCATTACACCAGTATTGTAAAAGAATGTGTTATTCTATCTAATAAAGTAAAGTCTAAATGAATTTTTAATCAGTATTTTACTCATTACACCAGTATTGTAAAAGAATGTGTTATTCTATCCAATAAAGTAAAGTCTAAATGAATTTTTAATCAGTATTTTACTTATTACACCAGTATTGTAAAAGAATGTGTTATTCTATCCAATAAAGTAAAGTCTAAATGAATTTTTAATCAGTATTTTACTCATTACACCAGTATTGTAAAAGAATGTGTTATTCTATTCAATAAAGTAAAGTCTAAATGAATTTTTAATCAGTATTTTACTCATTACACCAGTATTGTAAAAGAATGTGTTATTCTATTTAATAAAGTAAAGTCTAAATGAATTTTTAATCAGTATTTTACTCATTACACCAGTATTGTAAAAGAATGTGTTATTCTATCCAATAAAGTAAAGTCTAAATGAATTTTTAATCAGTATTTTACTCATTACACCAGTATTGTAAAAGAATGTGTTATTCTATCCAATAAAGTAAAGTCTAAATGAATTTTTAATCAGTATTTTACTTATTACACCAGTATTGTAAAAGAATGTGTTATTCTATCCAATAAAGTAAAGTCTAAATGAATTTTTAATCAGTATTTTACTCATTACACCAGTATTGTAAAAGAATGTGTTATTCTATCTAATAAAGTAAAGTCTAAATGAATTTTTAATCAGTATTTTACTCATTACACCAGTATTGTAAAAGAATGTGCTATTCTATCCAATAAAGTAAAGTCTAAATGAATTTTTAATCATTATTTTACTTATTACACCAGTATTGTAAAAGAATGTGTTATTCTATCCAATAAAGTAAAGTCTAAATGAATTTTTAATCATTATTTTACTTATTACACCAGTATTGTAAAAGAATGTGTTATTCTATCCAATAAAGTAAAGTCTAAATGAATTTTTAATCAGTATTTTACTCATTACACCAGTATTGTAAAAGAATGTGTTATTCTATCCAATAAAGTAAAGTCTAAATGAATTTTTAATCAGTATTTTACTCATTACACCAGTATTGTAAAAGAATGTGTTATTCTATTCAATAAAGTAAAGTCTAAATGAATTTTTAATCAGTATTTTACTCATTACACCAGTATTGTAAAAGAATGTGTTATTCTATCCAATAAAGTAAAGTCTAAATGAATTTTTAATCAGTATTTTACTCATTACACCAGTATTGTAAAAGAATGTGTTATTCTATCCAATAAAGTAAAGTCTAAATGAATTTTTAATCATTATTTTACTTATTACACCAGTATTGTAAAAGAATGTGTTATTCTATCCAATAAAGTAAAGTCTAAATGAATTTTTAATCAGTATTTTACTCATTACACCAGTATTGTAAAAGAATGTGTTATTCTATTCAATAAAGTAAAGTCTAAATGAATTTTTAATCATTATTTTACTCATTACACCAGTATTGTAAAAGAATGTGTTATTCTATCCAATAAATTAAAGTATAAATGAATTTTTAATCATTATTTTACTCATTACACCAGTATTGTAAAAGAATGTGTTATTCTATCCAATAAAGTAAAGTATAAATGAATTTATAATCATTATTTTACTCATTACACTAGTATTGTAAAAGAATGTGTGAATGTGTTATTCTATCCAATAAAGTAAAGTCTAAATGAATTTTTAATCAGTATTTTACTCATTACACCAGTATTGTAAAAGAATGTGTTATTCTATCCAATAAAGTAAAGTCTAAATGAATTTTTAATCAGTATTTTACTCATTACACCAGTATTGTAAAAGAATGTGTTATTCTATTCAATAAAGTAAAGTCTAAATGAATTTTTAATCAGTATTTTACTCATTACACCAGTATTGTAAAAGAATGTGTTATTCTATTCAATAAAGTAAAGTCTAAATGAATTTTTAATCAGTATTTTACTCATTACACCAGTATTGTAAAAGAATGTGTTATTCTATCCAATAAAGTAAAGTCTAAATGAATTTTTAATCAGTATTTTACTCATTACACCAGTATTGTAAAAGAATGTGTTATTCTATTCAATAAAGTAAAGTCTAAATGAATTTTTAATCAGTATTTTACTCATTACACCAGTATTGTAAAAGAATGTGTTATTCTATCCAATAAAGTAAAGTCTAAATGAATTTTTAATCAGTATTTTACTTATTACACCAGTATTGTAAAAGAATGTGTTATTCTATCCAATAAAGTAAAGTCTAAATGAATTTTTAATCAGTATTTTACTCATTACACCAGTATTGTAAAAGAATGTGTTATTCTATCCAATAAAGTAAAGTCTAAATGAATTTTTAATCAGTATTTTACTCATTACACCAGTATTGTAAAAGAATGTGTTATTCTATTCAATAAAGTAAAGTCTAAATGAATTTTTAATCAGTATTTTACTCATTACACCAGTATTGTAAAAGAATGTGTTATTCTATCCAATAAAGTAAAGTCTAAATGAATTTTTAATCAGTATTTTACTCATTACACCAGTATTGTAAAAGAATGTGTTATTCTATCCAATAAAGTAAAGTCTAAATGAATTTTTAATCATTATTTTACTCATTACACCAGTATTGTAAAAGAATGTGTTATTCTATTTAATAAAGTAAAGTCTAAATGAATTTTTAATCAGTATTTTACTCATTACACCAGTATTGTAAAAGAATGTGCTATTCTATCCAATAAAGTAAAGTCTAAATGAATTTTTAATCATTATTTTACTTATTATACCAGTATTGTAAAAGAATGTGTTATTCTATCCAATAAAGTAAAGTCTAAATGAATTTTTAATCAGTATTTTACTCATTACACCAGTATTGTAAAAGAATGTGTTATTCTATTCAATAAAGTAAAGTCTAAATGAATTTTTAATCAGTATTTTACTCATTACACCAGTATTGTAAAAGAATGTGTTATTCTATCCAATAAAGTAAAGTCTAAATGAATTTTTATTCAGTATTTTACTCATTACACCAGTATTGTAAAAGAATGTGTTATTCTATTCAATAAAGTAAAGTCTAAATGAATTTTTAATCAGTATTTTACTCATTACACCAGTATTGTAAAAGAATGTGTTATTCTATCCAATAAAGTAAAGTCTAAATGAATTTTTAATCAGTATTTTACTCATTACACCAGTATTGTAAAAGAATGTGTTATTCTATCCAATAAAGTAAAGTCTAAATGAATTTTTAATCATTATTTTACTCATTACACCAGTATTGTAAAAGAATGTGTTATTCTATCCAATAAAGTAAAGTCTAAATGAATTTTTAATCAGTATTTTACTCATTACACCAGTATTGTAAAAGAATGTGTTATTCTATCCAATAAAGTAAAGTCTAAATGAATTTTTAATCAGTATTTTACTCATTACACCAGTATTGTAAAAGAATGTGTTATTCTATTCAATAAAGTAAAGTCTAAATGAATTTTTAATCAGTATTTTACTCATTACACCAGTATTGTAAAAGAATGTGTTATTCTATCTAATAAAGTAAAGTCTAAATGAATTTTTAATCAGTATTTTACTCATTACACCAGTATTGTAAAAGAATGTGTTATTCTATCTAATAAAGTAAAGTCTAAATGAATTTTTAATCAGTATTTTACTCATTACACCAGTATTGTAAAAGAATGTGTTATTCTATTCAATAAAGTAAAGTCTAAATGAATTTTTAATCAGTATTTTACTCATTACACCAGTATTGTAAAAGAATGTGTTATTCTATCCAATAAAGTAAAGTCTAAATGAATTTTTAATCAGTATTTTACTCATTACACCAGTATTGTAAAAGAATGTGTTATTCTATTCAATAAAGTAAAGTCTAAATGAATTTTTAATCAGTATTTTACTCATTACACCAGTATTGTAAAAGAATGTGTTATTCTATTCAATAAAGTAAAGTCTAAATGAATTTTTAATCAGTATTTTACTCATTACACCAGTATTGTAAAAGAATGTGTTATTCTATCCAATAAAGTAAAGTCTAAATGAATTTTTAATCAGTATTTTACTCATTACACCAGTATTGTAAAAGAATGTGTTATTCTATTCAATAAAGTAAAGTCTAAATGAATTTTTAATCATTATTTTACTTATTACACCAGTATTGTAAAAGAATGTGTTATTCTATCCAATAAAGTAAAGTCTAAATGAATTTTTAATCAGTATTTTACTCATTACACCAGTATTGTAAAAGAATGTGTTATTCTATCTAATAAAGTAAAGTCTAAATGAATTTTTAATCAGTATTTTACTAATTACACCAGTATTGTAAAAGAATGTGTTATTCTATTCAATAAAGTAAAGTCTAAATGAATTTTTAATCATTATTTTACTTATTACACCAGTATTGTAAAAGAATGTGTTATTCTATCCAATAAAGTAAAGTCTAAATGAATTTTTAATCAGTATTTTACTCATTACACCAGTATTGTAAAAGAATGTGTTATTCTATCTAATAAAGTAAAGTCTAAATGAATTTTTAATCAGTATTTTACTCATTACACCAGTATTGTAAAAGAATGTGTTATTCTATTCAATAAAGTAAAGTCTAAATGAATTTTTAATCAGTATTTTACTCATTACACCAGTATTGTAAAAGAATGTGTTATTCTATCCAATAAAGTAAAGTCTAAATGAATTTTTAATCAGTATTTTACTCATTACACCAGTATTGTAAAAGAATGTGTTATTCTATCCAATAAAGTAAAGTCTAAATGAATTTTTAATCAGTATTTTAATCATTACACCAGTATTGTAAAAGAATGTGTTATTCTATCCAATAAAGTAAAGTCTAAATGAATTTTTATTCATTATTTTACTCATTACACCAGTATTGTAAAAGAATGTGTTATTCTATCCAATAAAGTAAAGTCTAAATGAATTTTTAATCAGTATTTTACTCATTACACCAGTATTGTAAAAGAATGTGTTATTCTATCCAATAAAGTAAAGTCTAAATGAATTTTTAATCAGTATTTTACTCATTACACCAGTATTGTAAAAGAATGTGTTATTCTATCCAATAAAGTAAAGTCTAAATGAATTTTTAATCAGTATTTTACTCATTACACCAGTATTGTAAAAGAATGTGTTATTCTATTCAATAAAGTAAAGTCTAAATGAATTTTTAATCAGTATTTTACTCATTACACCAGTATTGTAAAAGAATGTGTTATTCTATTCAATAAAGTAAAGTCTAAATGAATTTTTAATCAGTATTTTACTCATTACACCAGTATTGTAAAAGAATGTGTTATTCTATCCAATAAAGTAAAGTCTAAATGAATTTTTAATCAGTATTTTACTCATTACACCAGTATTGTAAAAGAATGTGTTATTCTATCCAATAAAGTAAAGTCTAAATGAATTTTTAATCATTATTTTACTCATTACACCAGTATTGTAAAATAATGTGTTATTCTATACAATAAAGTAAAGTCTAAATGAATTTTTAATCATTATTTTACTCATTACACCAGTATTGTAAAAGAATGTGTTATTCTATTAAATAAAGTAAAGTCTAAATGAATTTTTAATCAGTATTTTACTCATTACACCAGTATTGTAAAAGAATGTGTTATTCTATTCAATAAAGTAAAGTCTAAATGAATTTTTAATCAGTATTTTACTCATTACACCAGTATTGTAAAAGAATGTGTTATTCTATCCAATAAAGTAAAGTCTAAATGAATTTTTAATCAGTATTTTACTTATTACACCAGTATTGTAAAAGAATGTGTTATTCTATCCAATAAAGTAAAGTCTAAATGAATTTTTAATCAGTATTTTACTCATTACACCAGTATTGTAAAAGAATGTGTTATTCTATCCAATAAAGTAAAGTCTAAATGAATTTTTAATCAGTATTTTACTCATTACACCAGTATTGTAAAAGAATGTGTTATTCTATCTAATAAAGTAAAGTCTAAATGAATTTTTAATCAGTATTTTACTCATTACACCAGTATTGTAAAAGAATGTGTTATTCTATCCAATAAAGTAAAGTCTAAATGAATTTTTAATCAGTATTTTACTTATTACACCAGTATTGTAAAAGAATGTGTTATTCTATCCAATAAAGTAAAGTCTAAATGAATTTTTAATCAGTATTTTACTCATTACACCAGTATTGTAAAAGAATGTGTTATTCTATCCAATAAAGTAAAGTCTAAATGAATTTTTAATCAGTATTTTACTCATTACACCAGTATTGTAAAAGAATGTGTTATTCTATCCAATAAAGTAAAGTCTAAATGAATTTTTAATCAGTATTTTACTCATTACACCAGTATTGTAAAAGAATGTGTTATTCTATTCAATAAAGTAAAGTCTAAATGAATTTTTAATCAGTATTTTACTCATTACACCAGTATTGTAAAAGAATGTGTTATTCTATCCAATAAAGTAAAGTCTAAATGAATTTTTAATCAGTATTTTACTCATTACACCAGTATTGTAAAAGAATGTGTTATTCTATTCAATAAAGTAAAGTCTAAATGAATTTTTAATCAGTATTTTACTCATTACACCAGTATTGTAAAAGAATGTGTTATTCTATTCAATAAAGTAAAGTCTAAATGAATTTTTAATCAGTATTTTACTCATTACACCAGTATTGTAAAAGAATGTGTTATTCTATCCAATAAAGTAAAGTCTAAATGAATTTTTAATCAGTATTTTACTCATTACACCAGTATTGTAAAAGAATGTGTTATTCTATCCAATAAAGTAAAGTCTAAATGAATTTTTAATCAGTATTTTACTCATTACACCAGTATTGTAAAAGAATGTGTTATTCTATCCAATAAAGTAAAGTCTAAATGAATTTTTATTAAGTATTTTAATCATTAAACAAGTATTGTAAAAGAATGTGTTATTCTATCCAATAAAGTAAAGTCTAAATGAATTTTTAATCATTATTTTACTAATTACACCAGTATTGTAAAAGAATGTGTTATTCTATCAAATAAAGTAAAGTCTAAATGAATTTTTAATCAGTATTTTACTCATTACACCAGTATTGTAAAAGAATGTGTTATTCTATCCAATAAAGTAAAGTCTAAATGAATTTTTAATCAGTATTTTACTCATTACACCAGTATTGTAAAAGAATGTGTTATTCTATCCAATAAAGTAAAGTCTAAATGAATTTTTAATCAGTATTTTACTCATTACACCAGTATTGTAAAAGAATGTGTTATTCTATTCAATAAAGTAAAGTCTAAATGAATTTTTAATCAGTATTTTACTCATTACACCAGTATTGTAAAAGAATGTGTTATTCTATTCAATAAAGTAAAGTCTAAATGAATTTTTAATCAGTATTTTACTCATTACACCAGTATTGTAAAAGAATGTGTTATTCTATCCAATAAAGTAAAGTCTAAATGAATTTTTAATCAGTATTTTACTCATTACACCAGTATTGTAAAAGAATGTGTTATTCTATCCAATAAAGCAAAGTCTAAATGAATTTTTAATCATTATTTTACTCATTACACCAGTATTGTAAAAGAATGTGTTATTCTATCCAATAAAGTAAAGTCTAAATGAATTTTTAATCAGTATTTTACTCATTACACCAGTATTGTAAAAGAATGTGTTATTCTATCCAATAAAGTAAAGTCTAAATGAATTTTTATTCAGTATTTTACTCATTACACCAGTATTGTAAAAGAATGTGTTATTCTATCCAATAAAGTAAAGTCTAAATGAATTTTTAATCAGTATTTTACTCATTACACCAGTATTGTAAAAGAATGTGTTATTCTATTCAATAAAGTAAAGTCTAAATGAATTTTTAATCAGTATTTTACTCATTACACCAGTATTGTAAAAGAATGTGTTATTCTATTCAATAAAGTAAAGTCTAAATGAATTTTTAATCAGTATTTTACTCATTACACCAGTATTGTAAAAGAATGTGTTATTCTATCCAATAAAGTAAAGTCTAAATGAATTTTTAATCAGTATTTTACTCATTACACCAGTATTGTAAAAGAATGTGTTATTCTATCCAATAAAGTAAAGTCTAAATGAATTTTTAATCAGTATTTTACTCATTACACCAGTATTGTAAAAGAATGTGTTATTCTATACAATAAAGTAAAGTCTAAATGAATTTTTAATCAGTATTTTACTCATTACACCAGTATTGTAAAAGAATGTGTTATTCTATCCAATAAAGTAAAGTCTAAATGAATTTTTAATCAGTATTTTACTCATTACACCAGTATTGTAAAAGAATGTGTTATTCTATACAATAAAGTAAAGTCTAAATGAATTTTTAATCAGTATTTTACTCATTACACCAGTATTGTAAAAGAATGTGTTATTCTATTTAATAAAGTAAAGTCTAAATGAATTTTTAATCAGTATTTTACTCATTACACCAGTATTGTAAAAGAATGTGTTATTCTATCCAATAAAGTAAAGTCTAAATGAATTTTTAATCAGTATTTTACTCATTACACCAGTATTGTAAAAGAATGTGTTATTCTATTCAATAAAGTAAAGTCTAAATGAATTTTTAATCAGTATTTTACTCATTACACCAGTATTGTAAAAGAATGTGTTATTCTATCCAATAAAGTAAAGTCTAAATGAATTTTTAATCAGTATTTTACTCATTACACCAGTATTGTAAAAGAATGTGTTATTCTATCTAATAAAGTAAAGTCTAAATGAATTTTTAATCAGTATTTTACTCATTACACCAGTATTGTAAAAGAATGTGTTATTCTATCCAATAAAGTAAAGTCTAAATGAATTTTTAATCAGTATTTTACTTATTACACCAGTATTGTAAAAGAATGTGTTATTCTATCCAATAAAGTAAAGTCTAAATGAATTTTTAATCAGTATTTTACTCATTACACCAGTATTGTAAAAGAATGTGTTATTCTATCCAATAAAGTAAAGTCTAAATGAATTTTTAATCAGTATTTTACTCATTACACCAGTATTGTAAAAGAATGTGTTATTCTATTCAATAAAGTAAAGTCTAAATGAATTTTTAATCAGTATTTTACTCATTACACCAGTATTGTAAAAGAATGTGTTATTCTATCCAATAAAGTAAAGTCTAAATGAATTTTTAATCAGTATTTTACTCATTACACCAGTATTGTAAAAGAATGTGTTATTCTATTCAATAAAGTAAAGTCTAAATGAATTTTTAATCAGTATTTTACTCATTACACCAGTATTGTAAAAGAATGTGTTATTCTATCTAATAAAGTAAAGTCTAAATGAATTTTTAATCAGTATTTTACTCATTACACCAGTATTGTAAAAGAATGTGTTATTCTATTTAATAAAGTAAACTCTAAATGAATTTTTAATCAGTATTTTACTCATTACACCAGTATTGTAAAAGAATGTGTTATTCTATCTAATAAAGTAAAGTCTAAATGAATTTTTAATCAGTATTTTACTCATTACACCAGTATTGTAAAAGAATGTGTTATTCTATTCAATAAAGTAAAGTCTAAATGAATTTTTAATCAGTATTTTACTCATTACACCAGTATTGTAAAAGAATGTGTTATTCTATTCAATAAAGTAAAGTCTAAATGAATTTTTAATCAGTATTTTACTCATTACACCAGTATTGTAAAAGAATGTGTTATTCTATTCAATAAAGTAAAGTCTAAATGAATTTTTAATCAGTATTTTACTCATTACACCAGTATTGTAAAAGAATGTGTTATTCTATCCAATAAAGTAAAGTCTAAATGAATTTTTAATCAGTATTTTACTCATTACACCAGTATTGTAAAAGAATGTGTTATTCTATTCAATAAAGTAAAGTCTAAATGAATTTTTAATCAGTATTTTACTCATTACACCAGTATTGTAAAAGAATGTGTTATTCTATCCAATAAAGTAAAGTCTAAATGAATTTTTAATCAGTATTTTACTCATTACACCAGTATTGTAAAAGAATGTGTTATTCTATTTAATAAAGTAAAGTCTAAATGAATTTTTAATCAGTATTTTACTCATTACACCAGTATTGTAAAAGAATGTGTTATTCTATTTAATAAAGTAAAGTCTAAATGAATTTTTAATCAGTATTTTACTCATTACACCAGTATTGTAAAAGAATGTGTTATTCTATTCAATAAAGTAAAGTCTAAATGAATTTTTAATCAGTATTTTACTCATTACACCAGTATTGTAAAAGAATGTGTTATTCTATCTAATAAAGTAAAGTCTAAATGAATTTTTAATCAGTATTTTACTCATTACACCAGTATTGTAAAAGAATGTGTTATTCTATTCAATAAAGTAAAGTCTAAATGAATTTTTAATCAGTATTTTACTCATTACACCAGTATTGTAAAAGAATGTGTTATTCTATTCAATAAAGTAAAGTCTAAATGAATTTTTAATCATTATTTTACTCATTACACCAGTATTGTAAAAGAATGTGTTATTCTATCCAATAAAGTAAAGTCTAAATGAATTTTTAATCATTATTTTAATAATTACACAATTATTTTAAAAGAATGTTTTATTATATACAATAAATTAAAGTCTAAATGAATTTTTAATCATTATTTTACTCATTACACCAGTATTGTAAAAGAATGTGTTATTCTATCCAATAAAGTAAAGTCTAAATGAATTTTTAATCAGTATTTTACTCATTACACCAGTATTGTAAAAGAACGTGTTATTCTATCCAATAAAGTAAAGTCTAAATGAATTTTTAATCATTATTTTACTCATTACACCAGTATTGTAAAAGAATGTGTTATTCTATCCAATAAAGTAAAGTCTAAATGAATTTTTAATCAGTATTTTACTCATTACACCAGTATTGTAAAAGAATGTGTTATTCTATTCAATAAAGTAAAGTCTAAATGAATTTTTAATCAGTATTTTACTCATTACACCAGTATTGTAAAAGAATGTGTTATTCTATTCAATAAAGTAAAGTCTAAATGAATTTTTAATCAGTATTTTACTCATTACACCAGTATTGTAAAAGAATGTGTTATTCTATCCAATAAAGTAAAGTCTAAATGAATTTTTAATCAGTATTTTACTCATTACACCAGTATTGTAAAAGAATGTGTTATTCTATCCAATAAAGTAAAGTCTAAATGAATTTTTAATCAGTATTTTACTTATTACACCAGTATTGTAAAAGAATGTGTTATTCTATCCAATAAAGTAAAGTCTAAATGAATTTTTAATCAGTATTTTACTAATTACACCAGTATTGTAAAAGAATGTGTTATTCTATTCAATAAAGTAAAGTCTAAATGAATTTTTAATCAGTATTTTACTCATTACACCAGTATTGTAAAAGAATGTGTTATTCTATCCAATAAAGTAAAGTCTAAATGAATTTTTAATCATTATTTTACTCATTACACCAGTATTGTAAAAGAATGTGTTATTCTATCCAATAAAGTAAAGTCTAAATGAATTTTTAATCATTATTTTACTCATTACACCAGTATTGTAAAAGAATGTGTTATTCTATCCAATAAAGTAAAGTCTAAATGAATTTTTAATCAGTATTTTACTCATTACACCAGTATTGTAAAAGAATGTGTTATTCTATCCAATAAAGTAAAGTCTAAATGAATTTTTAATCATTATTTTACTCATTACACCAGTATTGTAAAAGAATGTGTTATTCTATCCAATAAAGTAAAGTCTAAATGAATTTTTAATCATTATTTTACTCATTACACCAGTATTGTAAAAGAATGTGTTATTCTATCCAATAAAGTAAAGTCTAAATGAATTTTTAATCAGTATTTTACTCATTACACCAGTATTGTAAAAGAATGTGTTATTCTATTCAATAAAGTAAAGTCTAAATGAATTTTTAATCAGTATTTTACTCATTACACCAGTATTGTAAAAGAATGTGTTATTCTATCCAATAAAGTAAAGTCTAAATGAATTTTTAATCAGTATTTTACTCATTACACCAGTATTGTAAAAGAATGTGTTATTCTATTCAATAAAGTAAAGTCTAAATGAATTTTTAATCAGTATTTTACTCATTACACCAGTATTGTAAAAGAATGTGTTATTCTATCCAATAAAGTAAAGTCTAAATGAATTTTTAATCAGTATTTTACTCATTACACCAGTATTGTAAAAGAATGTGTTATTCTATCCAATAAAGTAAAGTCTAAATGAATTTTTAATCAGTATTTTACTCATTACACCAGTATTGTAAAAGAATGTGTTATTCTATCCAATAAAGTAAAGTCTAAATGAATTTTTAATCAGTATTTTACTCATTACACCAGTATTGTAAAAGAATGTGTTATTCTATCCAATAAAGTAAAGTCTAAATGAATTTTTAATCATTATTTTACTCATTACACCAGTATTGTAAAAGAATGTGTTATTCTATTCAATAAAGTAAAGTCTAAATGAATTTTTAATCAGTATTTTACTCATTACACCAGTATTGTAAAAGAATGTGTTATTCTATTCAATAAAGTAAAGTCTAAATGAATTTTTAATCAGTATTTTACTCATTACACCAGTATTGTAAAAGAATGTGTTATTCTATTCAATAAAGTAAAGTCTAAATGAATTTTTAATCAGTATTTTACTCATTACACCAGTATTGTAAAAGAATGTGTTATTCTATTCAATAAAGTAAAGTCTAAATGAATTTTTAATCAGTATTTTACTCATTACACCAGTATTGTAAAAGAATGTGTTATTCTATCTAATAAAGTAAAGTCTAAATTAATTTTTAATCATTATTTTACTCATTACACCAGTATTGTAAAAGAATGTGTTATTCTATCCAATAAAG
Organism: Artemia sp. Qi Xiang Cuo; assembly: GCF_049724085.1. NCBI lineage: Eukaryota > Metazoa > Arthropoda > Branchiopoda > Anostraca > Artemiidae > Artemia > Artemia sp. Qi Xiang Cuo. The sequence continues at coordinate 24,517,432 of NC_142809.1, forward strand.
TAAAGTCTAAATTAATTTTTAATCATTATTTTACTAATTACACCATTATTTTAAAAGAATGTGTTATTATATACATTAACGTAAAGTATAAATGAATTTTTAAGCATTATTTTAATCATTACACCAGTATTGTAAAAGAATGTGTTATTCTATCCAATAAAGTAAAGTCTAAATGAATTTTTAATCAGTATTTTACTCATTACACCAGTATTGTAAAAGAATGTGTTATTCTATTCAATAAAGTAAAGTCTAAATGAATTTTTAATCAGTATTTTACTCATTACACCAGTATTGTAAAAGAATGTGTTATTCTATTCAATAAAGTAAAGTCTAAATGAATTTTTAATCAGTATTTTACTCATTACACCAGTATTGTAAAAGAATGTGTTATTCTATCCAATAAAGTAAAGTCTAAATGAATTTTTAATCAGTATTTTACTCATTACACCAGTATTGTAAAAGAATGTGTTATTCTATCCAATAAAGTAAAGTCTAAATGAATTTTTAATCAGTATTTTACTCATTACACCAGTATTTTAAAAGAACGTGTTATTCTATTCAATAAAGTAAAGTCTAAATGAATTTTTAATCATTATTTTACTCATTACACCAGTATTGTAAAAGAATGTGTTATTCTATCTAATAAAGTAAAGTCTAAATGAATTTTTAATCAGTATTTTACTCATTACACCAGTATTGTAAAAGAATGTGTTATTCTATCCAATAAAGTAAACTCTAAATGAATTTTTAATCATTATTTTACTCATTACACCAGTATTGTAAATGAATGTTTTATTCTATCCAATAAAGTAAAGTCTAAATGAATTTTTAATCATTATTTTACTCATTACACCAGTATTGTAAAAGAATGTGTTATTCTATCCAATAAAGCAAAGTCTAAATGAATTTTTAATCAGTATTTTACTCATTACACCAGTATTGTAAAAGAATGTGTTATTCTATCCAATAAAGTAAAGTCTAAATGAATTTTTATTCAGTATTTTACTCATTACACCAGTATTGTAAAAGAATGTGTTATTCTATTTAATAAAGTAAAGTCTAAATGAATTTTTAATCAGTATTTTACTCATTACACCAGTATTGTAAAAGAACGTGTTATTCTATCAAATAAAGTAAAGTCTAAATTAATTTTTAATCATTATTTTACTAATTACACCAGTATTGTAAAAGAATGTGTTATTCTATCCAATAAAGTAAAGTCTAAATGAATTTTTAATCATTATTTTACTTATTACACCAGTATTGTAAAAGAATGTGTTATTCTATCCAATAAAGTAAAGTCTAAATGAATTTTTAATCAGTATTTTACTCATTACACCAGTATTGTAAAAGAATGTGTTATTCTATTCAATAAAGTAAAGTCTAAATGAATTTTTAATCAGTATTTTACTCATTACACCAGTATTGTAAAAGAATGTGTTATTCTATCCAATAAAGTAAAGTCTAAATGAATTTTTAATCAGTATTTTACTCATTACACCAGTATTGTAAAAGAATGTGTTATTCTATTCAATAAAGTAAAGTCTAAATGAATTTTTAATCAGTATTTTACTCATTACACCAGTATTGTAAAAGAATGTGTTATTCTATCCAATAAAGTAAAGTCTAAATGAATTTTTAATAATTATTTTAATAATTACACCAGTATTTTAAAAGAATGTGTTATTCTATCCAATAAAGTAAAGTCTAAATGAATTTTTAATCATTATTTTACTCATTACACCAGTATTGTAAAAGAATGTGTTATTCTATCCAATAAAGCAAAGTCTAAATCAATTTTTAATCATTATTTTACTCATTACACCAGTATTGTAAAAGAATGTGTTATTCTATCCAATAAAGTAAAGTCTAAATGAATTTTTAATCAGTATTTTACTCATTACACCAGTATTGTAAAAGAATGTGTTATTCTATACAATAAAGTAAAGTCTAAATGAATTTTTAATAATTATTTTAATCATTACACCAGTATTGTAAAAGAATGTGTTATTCTATCTAATAAAGTAAAGTCTAAATGAATTTTTAATCAGTATTTTACTCATTACACCAGTATTGTAAAAGAATGTGTTATTCTATCCAATAAAGTAAAGTCTAAATGAATTTTTAATCATTATTTTACTAATTACACCAGTATTGTAAAAGATTGTGTTATTCTATCCAATAAAGTAAAGTCTTAATGAATTTTTAATAATTATTTTACTCATTACACCAGTATTGTAAAAGAATGTGTTATTATATCCAATAAAGTAAAGTCTAAATGAATTTTTAATCATTATTTTACTAATTACACCAGTATTTTAAAAGAATGTGTTATTCTATCCAATAAAGTAAAGTCTAAATGAATTTTTAATCATTATTTTACTAATTACACAAGTATTTTAAAAGAATGTGTTATTCTATCTAATAAAGTAAAGTCTAAATGAATTTTTAATCAGTATTTTACTCATTACACCAGTATTGTAAAAGAACGTGTTATTCTATCCAATAAAGTAAAGTCTAAATGAATTTTTAATCATTATTTTACTCATTACACCAGTATTGTAAAAGAATGTGTTATTCTATCCAATAAAGTAAAGTCTAAATGAATTTTTAATCATTATTTTACTCATTACACCAGTATTGTAAAAGAATGTGTTATTCTATCCAATAAAGTAAAGTCTAAATGAATTTTTAATCATTATTTTAATTATTACACAAGTATTGTAAAAGAATGTGTTATTCTATCCAATAAAGTAAAGTCTAAATGAATTTTTAATCATTATTTTACTTATTACACCAGTATTGTAAAAGAATGTGTTATTCTATCCAATAAAGTAAAGTCTAAATGAATTTTTAATCAGTATTTTAATCATTACACCAGTATTGTAAAAGAATGTGTTATTCTATTTAATAAAGTAAAGTCTAAATGAATTTTTAATCAGTATTTTACTCATTACACCAGTATTGTAAAAGAATGTGTTATTCTATCCAATAAAGTAAAGTCTAAATGAATTTTTAATCAGTATTTTACTCATTACACCAGTATTGTAAAAGAATGTGTTATTCTATCCAATAAAGTAAAGTCTAAATGAATTTTTAATCAGTATTTTACTCATTACACCAGTATTGTAAAAGAATGTGTTATTCTATCTAATAAAGTAAAGTCTAAATGAATTTTTAATCATTATTTTACTCATTACACCAGTATTGTAAAAGAATGTGATTTTCTATCCAATAAAGTAAAGACTAAATTAATTTTTAATCATTATTTTACTTATTACACCAGTATTGTAAAAGAATGTGTTATTCTATCCAATAAAGTACATTCTAAATGAATTTTTAATCATTATTTTACTCATTACACCAGTATTGTAAAAGAATGTGTTATTCTATCCAATAAAGTAAAGTCTAAATGAATTTTTAATCATTATTTTACTCATTACACCAGTATTGTAAAAGAATGTGTTATTCTATCCAATAAAGTAAAGTCTAAATGAATTTTTAATCATTATTTTACTCATTACACCAGTATTGTAAAAGAATGTGTTATTCTATCCAATAAAGTAAAGTCTAAATGAATTTTTAATCAGTATTTTACTCATTACACCAGTATTGTAAAAGAATGTGTTATTCTATCCAATAAAGTAAAGTCTAAATGAATTTTTAATCAGTATTTTACTCATTACACCAGTATTGTAAAAGAATGTGTTATTCTATTCAATAAAGTAAAGTCTAAATGAATTTTTAATCAGTATTTTACTCATTACACCAGTATTGTAAAAGAATGTGTTATTCTATCCAATAAAGTAAAGTCTAAATGAATTTTTAATCAGTATTTTACTCATTACACCAGTATTGTAAAAGAATGTGTTATTCTATCCAATAAAGTAAAGTCTAAATGAATTTTTAATCAGTATTTTACTCATTACACCAGTATTGTAAAAGAATGTGTTATTCTATCCAATAAAGTAAAGTCTAAATGAATTTTTAATCAGTATTTTACTCATTACACCAGTATTGTAAAAGAATGTGCTATTCTATCCAATAAAGTAAAGTCTAAATGAATTTTTAATCATTATTTTACTTATTATACCAGTATTGTAAAAGAATGTGTTATTCTATCCAATAAAGTAAAGTCTAAATGAATTTTTAATCAGTATTTTACTCATTACACCAGTATTGTCAAAGAATGTGTTATTCTATCCAATAAAGTAAAGTCTAAATGAATTTTTAATCATTATTTTACTTATTATACCAGTATTGTAAAAGAATGTGTTATTCTATCCAATAAAGTAAAGTCTAAATGAATTTTTAATCAGTATTTTACTCATTACACCAGTATTGTAAAAGAATGTGTTATTCTATTCAATAAAGTAAAGTCTAAATGAATTTTTAATCAGTATTTTACTCATTACACCAGTATTGTAAAAGAATGTGTTATTCTATCCAATAAAGTAAAGTCTAAATGAATTTTTAATCAGTATTTTACTCATTACACCAGTATTGTAAAAGAATGTGTTATTCTATTCAATAAAGTAAAGTCTAAATGAATTTTTAATCAGTATTTTACTCATTACACCAGTATTGTAAAAGAATGTGTTATTCTATCCAATAAAGTAAAGTCTAAATGAATTTTTAATCATTATTTTACTTATTACACCAGTATTGTAAAAGAATGTGTTATTCTATTCAATAAAGGTTGCATTGATAGACCCTTCAACCTTAGAAGGCTTAGATTGTAGCCAAAGACGCAAGAAAAACCTTTCTGTGAAGGCGACGATTGCAAATTCAAAAATAAAAAAAATCATGAGAATATGGAACACATTAAAGAATTGTAAACACTTGGAGATTTCTAGGGAGCCTGTTTTTAAAGGCTCCACTGTCTACGTCTGGTGTTAACTATAGAATGCAGTGTTGCCAGATGCTTGACACAAGATCGCGCAGCAAGAGAAGCGCAAAATCTCCGTTGGCGACTTTTAGCGTCTTATGCTGTTTTTTGCATAGGAAACCAAAGCTCCCAAAGCTCCATGCTCCCAATAGCTGCCGCTTTGTCTTCTTAAAGTATGTGACGTGGGAGAACTCTTTCGAAAATGCAAGTTCGGACGATAAGAGGAACCGAGTCAAAGAAAAAAAAAACAAAAAAAACACGGCCGCCGTTATTACTGCTTTTCAGCACATTTGTTCGGGGGGAGCACACCACAATCCGGACAGTTGTTAGAGGTTTCTGCAAATCTACGACGTCATTACACGTCTATATCCACTAACCGTAGAGACAGAGAAGGCCTCTTTCTTATAGCTCGATTTTTAGGTCTGAAAGGTCAACAGCCAATGAGAGATTCAAAGGAAAATTTAAATGTACACACGTGAGCCCATAGTCTATTTAACAAATCCAATCTTCTAGCAGCACCAGTAGCTTATAATGATCTTTTTCCACTAATATATTGTGCGGTAAACTGAGTTTTTACATCTATTTTGTATTTAAACATTATTTGTTATGTACTAGCCATCGAGATCAACTACCAACTGCAAGAACACAAAAAGAAAACAAGAAAGTGAGCATTTTAGAACGCAGCAAACCCTTCCTCTATATCACACAGAACTTCCTGATAACTGTCGTCTTCATCTTCGTCTTCTTCAGGTGATTCTAGGATATCATTATACATATCACTTGTAAATCGGTTTAACATAGCAGGCGTGGGATCAAGATCCTTGCAGCACTTGCTTTGGCAATTCAGCCAAAGTCGAATGGTCACAACAGAGTTCAGCATCTTCAGCTGCATCCTGTTTCGAATTTTGTGTTTTACCACATTCATGACCGAAAACACTCACTCGACTACGGTGTTGCTGATTGGCATGTTAAGAACTGAAAGTACTGCTTGGGCAATATCGAAGAAAAGCTTTCGATTCAACATGTCTTTGTAGTCACCAACACCGAACCAGAACACTTCCGAACTCACCGGCAACTCCCCTTTGAATATTTCGACCCAGTCGACCTGAAGCAAATTTCGCCAGTGATTTTCTAGTGGACTCAATTCACGCTCCTTAAGAAGAGAAAGTGGCAGCTCTTGGAAGTGTGGCCTCGTAATGCCGTTGAACATATTTGTGGAGAGAAGACTTTGATTTTCTTTAAGAGGGCGAGATTAGGGGGCAACCTTTTCAGTGCCTCGGAAGCTACTACTTTCAGGAAGTTATGGCAGCGCCGAAGGATTTCATCCTTTTCATAAATCAACTTCGACGAGTTATCAAGGGCAGTTTGGAATTCCTATCCGAAGTCAACTTCGCTAACCGGCAGGTAAATTAATTCGAGGCGAGATTCGAGACTGACTTCAATTGATACACTATTTCTGCACAGGAATCGCCTTAGTAAGGTAAGCACAAATGACTCGAGCTCTTGTAGAAGGTAAAAATGGTCAGCGGAAGTCTTTTGGAATAGCAAGTTGGTCTTCTGAAACTCCTTCAGAATCGGCTTCAAAAACAGTAAGTACAATTTACTTGCTTCGTCTTTATACATGTCGTTCAGAACTCTGGCCGCATAGCACCGTTCAGTGAGGCTAACTCGCTCAAAATGCGAAGATAGTTTTAGATAAGAACTTAGCACCGTTTCTACTGCCCCATATCGTGAAAGCCATCGAGTAGCCACAAGCTAAACCATACCACGGCCCATACCACGGCCTTTAGCTCCATCATTTAAGAGGGTATAAATTTACCGATATGCAGTTCTTCGTATTGGGCTCATTGAAAACCATGTATAGGTTTGCTGTAGCATGTAATCAATTGATGTAGGTAGCTCTAAACCAGCTTTCGAGGTACAAAGATGAAGAGAATGACAGATACACTTGAATAGTACGAAGTCTGGGTTACCCGATTTCTCACGAAGTCGCGTGTACACCGAATTATGAATGCTCACCAAGTTCCTTGCCCCGTCACTACCTATTCCCACACATTTCTTGATTTGGATCCCTAGTTTTGCGAGAAAGTCACACAGAGTATCTAACAGAGCTACAGCAGTTGTGGTCACAACCTGTACGAGACCTAGGAAAGCAGTATTGATCACTTTCAGTTTTGCTGACTGTTACCTAATTTACACAGCCATATATTTTGCGACTGACACGTCTGTTGATTCGTCCAGAATCAACGAATACTCGTTTCCACCAACATCAGCTATTATTTCAGACGGCATTTCTGGGGCTATCACGTTTTTAATGAGCATACTGCATTTAGTTCTATGAAGACTCAGTTCCTCACAGCCCTCAACTTCTGCTTCATCAAATCTGTGAGGTGGTCTACACTACGTGTTGATGAATGACAGGCGATATGACACGCTATTGCCAGCTCTGCCTTCTTGGACGCAATAGTTTTTGCAAAAAAACCTGAAAAAAATGCTGTGAGGTTTTGATCTTATTTTATTAGTTAGTAGGCTATGACAAAAGTTCAGGCCCGTCATTTCACCAAAACCTGGTGGGGGGGGGGGGTCAAGACACGTTTACCACATTTTTGGCCAAAGGCCGAATTTTTTGTACTTCTCTATCTTTTAGTTCAGTAGTTTTCAACACTAAAAAAACCTCAACTGAAGGCCACACATTTTTGGCTTTTTTTGCTGATTTCAGCTATTTTAGCACTAAAATGAGCATGTGAGTTATCCTTTTTTGCCAAAAAAAGATTTTGTAGGTATTTCTGTCCCTTCTTAGTAATTTTTCCAGTCTCCTGACAATTCTGTCATGACCAACAGGCTAGGAACCCATTCGTGCCATCGTGACCGAAAAACTGTGTTAAAAATGAATAAAATATATAAATCAGGCCCCCCCACCATTTACGGACCTACATCAGTTACCACTAAAGTAAAATGATAAGAACTTATGCAGGAAGGTTTATCATTGCACCATTAAGGTAGAGTCATTTCACCATTTTAAGCAATTAGTTTTACCTCTGAACCTCAAACATAGACGTAATAGTACATTGCATTATCGAATTACAAACCATAGTATTTTATTGCATATTCTAGCTCATATTTTGCTTTGCATGGAAAGAGCAATTTCAGCAAGTATAACACGATATCTAAACATTATACAACTGTTAGGTTGCACAGTAATTGTCTGTCCGGGAAAGGATGAGTACTAGGGACTGCTAGTTTTGGAGAAGTTTACTAAATGGCTTGTAAATATTAGGGTGGAAAGCACTGTAATTGTTTTTAAGGCCAGACTTAAAAAAGGAAAATCAACATTGCCAGTTTTAGGTATTTTTAGTACAACTGTTAAATGTAGAGCCAGGCAATATATTTGCATGAAATGACTAATTGCATCAGAATAAGGTCCTCTACGTTCACTGTGACTAGACTGACAGTTTAGAACATACCTGTACAAGATTGTCAAATCTACCACTATGTGGTCTAGCACTAGATGCTGCAATAATTATGTAGCATGGATGCCCATCCAGATTTCTAGGTCAATTCTGATGATTTATTTTTTAGGCTCAGTATTTCACTACACCAAAACCATTTGGCAGTGTCCACTTTTGGTAAAATTTTACTATAGCAGCCGCTCCAGTTCACGCATTTGTAGCCCGATTTTGATAATTCTTTTTGCTGAGATGTTAGCTACACCTTATGTAAAGGTTGTCCCCCTCTTTACTTTTTTGATTTTCCTTTTTTTCTATAAAGTACGGGAGGGTTTGAAGTAGATCATGGGTAAGTCGTAATTTAAGCATTTCTGTGTATGTGCATTACATATTGCTTCTGATAGTTCAACCTTGCCTTTCCTTGATCAATTTCAAAATCTTCAAACACTCCTCTACTTTATGCAAAAAAAATAGAAAATACAAAAAAGTAAGAAGGGGGACAACCTTTATAGGAAGTGTTGGCAACATCTCAGCCAAAAAAAGTATAGGAATTGGACTTAAAAGGGGTGAACTGGAGTAGCTGCTATAATCAAATTTTACCCCAATTTTTCTTTTTTTCTGAATGCTGAACCATTATTTTTCTCCTTACAAATCAATATGGTTGCTGCATATCTACTAAAGGGAACCACTGTCACTGACCTCCATTTAAAACATTAAGATAGGGGCACTGCCAGTCTAGTACACTAGCCCTTTTCCAAGCACCATGCACAAACCTCTGTACATGCTCAAACCCCATAGTATACTAATACATTTTCTCATATAGGGTATACGTAAAAGCTGAGTAGGGTACACGCATCATTCTATCTCTACTCTCATATCTACAGTACTTACTTACTAGCTGGCATGGTGGATAGTTGTAACCAAAAGTGCCCCTTCTCCTCGCATTTCTTTTGAGACCTTATACAATGTAAACAAACTCTATTTGCAAAAACAGTTATGAACAAATAACAAAGCCCATCTATTTTTCTCATGGTGCAGTGTGGTTTATCTGGGGTGCATGGAAAAGGGCTGGCCTGCTAGACTGAGGAAAACACATGGGAAATGGAAGGGGCTTCCTATTGATTTCATCACTATCAGCACTGCATTACAGAGACCACACCGACCTAAAGAATGACAAAAATCAACCTAGAAATGACATCATGTTCAATTGGGGCTTCTATACTGTACAATTAACAATGCTGCTAACTACAGTGTGCTTACCAACTCGCTCAAGTGTAGGTGTCCTATCAGGTGGCAGCAATTTTCTCATTTCAAATTTGTGCTTCATCCCTTCTGCATGGCGCTTGAGATCAGCCAAGTGAGCCCTCAGGGTGGACTTACAGACAGGGCAGTATGCTGAAGTTGGGTCACTGTCTACAGGCTTCAGCCAATCTTTCAGCTCAGCCTGCTTTTCCCACTCTTTCCTGTATGTTTTCTGGAAATTTGCCCACTTTCCCATTTTTGGTTTTACAGGTCTCTATTCGCTAACCATGCTACTGTAATTTGAAGTTTCCCGGGATTAAGATTTCGAACGTCACCCTCTATATTTCTCGACATAAAATAACTGTGAGGTACCTAAAAATCCCGATTTTTTCATGCGGAGGTCAAAAATCGCCCAATTTGCGCCGAAATTTCCGAAAATGCGCAAATATGGCGCAATGCGCATACCTGTAAAATTTAAAGCACCGCCGCCTCAAAAAAGCGCCCAAATGGCGCAAATGCGCACCATCTGGCAACACTGAAGAATGGTGAAAGAAGTAAATCAAGAAGATGTTGAATAATAGTGGTGTTTAAAAAAACATACGAATGGGAAGGGGATACTCGGGCAAGTGGCCCCCCAACATATTGAGATTTCTTCATTTGTACCTGCAGCATTTTATATTTTACATGTAATTACCTATTTTTGTATGCTGTGTTCCCTCCAAGATAAAATCCTGCTTAAGTCCCTGGTCTTAGTTACAGATTTTGTTTAAATCCCAAACAATATCCAATTAGG